>NW_026060237.1:648181-972272 GCF_024166365.1 Elephas maximus indicus | reverse complement strand
TAGGGGTTAGGGTGAGAGTTAGCATTAGGTTTACAGTTAAGGTGAGGGTTTAGGGTAAGTGCTATGGTTAGGGTTAGTGTTAGAGTTAGGGTTAGGGTGAATTTTCAGTTAATAGTGAGGGTTAGGGTAAGGGTTAGGGTTAAGGTTTAGGTTAGATTTAGGATTAAGATTAGTGTTAGGGTTAGGTTTAGGGTCCGGGTTAGGGTAGGGGTAAGGTTAGGGTTAAGGCTAGGTTTACGGTCAGGGGTAGGGCTAGGTTAGGGTTAGGGTTAGGTTTAGAGTTAGAGTTAGTGCTAGGGGTTAGGGTTAGGTTTAGGGTTAGGTTTAGAGTTATTGTTAGGGTTAGGGTAGAGTTAAGGTTAGGGTTAAGTTTAAAGTTAGGTAAGGGTTACGTTTAGGTCAGGGTTAGGGTTATTATTAGAGATAGGGTTAGGTTTAGAGAAAGGGTTAGGGTTCGTGTGAGGGTTAGTGTTAGGTTTACAGTAAAGCTGATGTTTTACAGTGTTACGGTTAGGGTCAGGGTTAGAGTTAGGTTTAGGGTTAGGTTTAGGTGTAGGGCTTGAGTGAGGCGATAGTTTAGCGTTAGATTTAGGGTGAAGGTTAAGATTAGTGTTAGTGTAAATATTAGAGTTAGGCGTTTGTGTTAAGGTTATGATCAGGTTAAGTTTAGGTTTAGAGTTAGAGTTAGGGTTAGGTTATGGTGTTTGTGTTAATGTTAGGGTCAGGATTAGGGTAGCTTTAGGGTTAGGGTTTGGTTTAGGGTTAGGGTTAGGGTGAAGTTGAAGTTAAGGGTCAGGGTTGAGCTTAGTCTTAGCATTAGGGTTTAGGGTTAGGGTTAAGGTTAGGATAGGTTTTAGGGTTAAGATTAGTTTTAGGGTTAGGGTAAGTGTTGGGTTAAGTCATGGTTAGGTTTAGGGCTAGTTTAAGGTTAGAGGTAAGGTTAGCTTAAGGGTAGTGTTTAGGTTTCGACGTTAGTGTGAGGGTTAGTGTTAGGTTTCCATTTCAGCTGAGTGTGTAGGGTAAGTTTTAGGGTTAGAATTAGGGTTAGAGATAGAGTTAGGGTCAGGGTTCGGGTTAAGTTTAGGGTTAGGGTTAGGTTTATGGTTAGGATTAGGGTTAGGGTCAGAGTTGGGGGATATTTAGTATTATGTTTCGTGTTAGGGTTTCGGTTAGGGTGAAGTTTATGTTAAGTGTGAGGGTTAGGGTTCGGGTTAGTTTTAGGGGTGGGTTCAGGTTAGGGTCAGGGATAGGGTTTGGGTTAGGTTTAGGGTTAGGGTTAGGGTTAGGGTTAGGTTTAGAGGTAGGTTTAGGGTTAGCTTTAGTTTTGGTTAGGGTTAGGATTTGAATGGATTTAGGTTAGGTTTAGGGTTCTGGATAGGGTGAAATTTTGGTTAAAGGTGAGGGTTCGGTTGAGGTTTAGGGTTAGAGTTATTGTTAGGGGTTAGGGTTAGGTTTGAGCTTATGGTAGGTTTAAAGTCTGGGTTAAGGTTAGGTTAGGGTTATGGTCAGGGTTAGGATTAGGATTCCGTTTAGGGTGAGGGTTAGGATCAGAGTTATTGTAAGGGTTAGTTTTAGGTTGACATGTGCGCCAAGGTTAAGGTTATGGTTTGGTTTAGGGGTAGGGATAGGTTTAGTGTTAGGGTGAGCTTTAGTTTAGGGATAGGGTGAAGTTTAAGATAGAGTGAGGTTTAGGGTTAGGGTTATGGCTAAGGTTTGGTTTAGTTTTCAGGTTAATGTTAAGGTTGTGTTTCGTGTTAGGGTTAAGTTTACGGGTTCTGTTTACTTTTAGGGTGAGGGTTAGATTTTAGGTTAGGGTTAAGTTTAGTGTTAGGGTTCCGGTCAGGGTGACGGTTTGTGTTAGGCTTTGTGGTTGGGGTGAGGGTTAGGTTTAGGGTTAGGGTTGGGTAGGGTTCGGATTATGGTTATGGTAAGGTGTTAGGGGTTAGAGATTTAGTTTAGGGTGAGGGTTTGGGTGAGTGTCTCGGTTAGTCACTGTGGTTCTGGTCATGCTTAGTTTTGGTTTATGGTTAGGGTTAGGTTTATGATCAGGTTTAGGGTTAGTGTTAGAGTTAGGGTTAAGCTTTAGGTAAGGCTTTGGTGTTTGGGGTTAGGGTTTAGGTAAGGCTTTGGTGTTTGGGGTTAGGGTTTGGGTTGGGGTTAGGGTTTGGGTTCGGGTTAGAGTTATCGTTACGGCTTAGGGTTTCTCGTTAGTGTTAGGGTTAGGGTTAGGCAGAGCATTAGGGTTAGGGTTGGAGGATACGGTTAGGGGTTAGGGTGAGGGTTATGGTTAGTTTTATGGTTAAGGTGAGGGTTTAGCGTAAGTGTTATGTTTAAGGTTAGAGTTAGGGTTAGGGTTAGGTGTAGCGTAAGTTTTCGGTTGAGGTTCAGGTTTTGAATTAGAGTTAGTGTTCTATTTAAGATCAAGGTTAGACTTATGGTTAGGGTTAGGATGAGGTCTAGACTTAGGTTCAGGGCTAATGTAAGGCTTAGTTTTAGGGTTAGAGGTGGAGTAGCATTATGACTAGAGTTTGGTTTAAGGTTAGGGTTTGGGTTAGGTTTAGGTTTAGGGTTAAAGTTAGGGTTAGGGTTGGATGAAGTTTAGGATGGGGTGAGGGTTATTCTTATGGTTAGGGCTAGAGTTTGATTTTGTGTTCAGGTGAGTGTTAAGGTTAGGCTTAGGGTTCGGGTTCGGGTTCGGAATTTCGTTTAGGGTTAGTGTTAGGTTTAGATTCAGGGTTAGAGTGACATTTCGGTTCAGGGGGAGGGTTAAGATAAGGGTTAGGATTACGGTGAGGATTATACTTAGTGTTAGAGGTTAGGTTTACGGTTAGGATAGGGTTAAGTTTAGGGTTCCTGTTAGGGTTAGTGTTAGATCAGGGTTACTGTTCGTGTTTGGGTTAGGCTTAGGGATAAGTTTAGGGATAGCTTTAGGTTTAGGGTTGGGGATAGGTTTAGGGGTTAGGGTGAGAGTTAGCATTAGGTTTACAGTTAAGGTGAGGGTTTAGGGTAAGTGCTATGGTTAGGGTTAGTGTTAGAGTTAGGGTTAGGGTGAATTTTCAGTTAATAGTGAGGGTTAGGGTAAGGGTTAGGGTTAAGGTTTAGGTTAGATTTAGGATTAAGATTAGTGTTAGGGTTAGGTTTAGGGTCCGGGTTAGGGTAGGGGTAAGGTTAGGGTTAAGGCTAGGTTTACGGTCAGGGGTAGGGCTAGGTTAGGGTTAGGGTTAGGTTTAGAGTTAGAGTTAGTGCTAGGGGTTAGGGTTAGGTTTAGGGTTAGGTTTAGAGTTATTGTTAGGGTTAGGGTAGAGTTAAGGTTAGGGTTAAGTTTAAAGTTAGGTAAGGGTTACGTTTAGGTCAGGGTTAGGGTTATTATTAGAGATAGGGTTAGGTTTAGAGAAAGGGTTAGGGTTCGTGTGAGGGTTAGTGTTAGGTTTACAGTAAAGCTGATGTTTTACAGTGTTACGGTTAGGGTCAGGGTTAGAGTTAGGTTTAGGGTTAGGTTTAGGTGTAGGGCTTGAGTGAGGCGATAGTTTAGGGTTAGATTTAGGGTGAAGGTTAAGATTAGTGTTAGTGTAAATATTAGAGTTAGGCGTTTGTGTTAAGGTTATGATCAGGTTAAGTTTAGGTTTAGAGTTAGAGTTAGGGTTAGGTTATGGTGTTTGTGTTAATGTTAGGGTCAGGATTAGGGTAGCTTTAGGGTTAGGGTTTGGTTTAGGGTTAGGGTTAGGGTGAAGTTGAAGTTAAGGGTCAGGGTTGAGCTTAGTCTTAGCATTAGGGTTTAGGGTTAGGGTTCAGGTTAGGATAGGTTTTAGGGTTAAGATTAGTTTTAGGGTTAGGGTAAGTGTTAGGGTTAAGTCATGGTTAGGTTTAGGGCTAGTTTAAGGTTAGAGGTAAGGTTAGCTTAAGGGTAGTGTTTAGGTTTCGACGTTAGTGTGAGGGTTAGTGCTAGGTTTCCATTTCAGCTGAGTGTGTAGGGTAAGTTTTAGGGTTAGAATTAGGGTTAGAATTAGAGTTAGGGTCAGGGTTCGGGTTAAGTTTAGGGTTAGGGTTAGGTTTATGGTTAGGATTAGGGTTAGGGTCAGAGTTGGGGGATATTTAGTATTACGTTTCTTGTTAGGGTTTCGGTTAGGGTGAAGTTTATGTTCAGTGTGAGGGTTAGGGTTCGGGTTAGTTTTAGGGGTGGGTTCAGGTTAGGGTCAGGGATAGGGTTTGGGTTAGGTTTAGGGTTAGGGTTAGGGTTAGAGTTAGGTTTAGGGTTAGCTTTAGTTTTGGTTAGGGTTAGGATTTGAATGGATTTAGGTTAGGTTTAGGGTTCTGGATAGGGTGAAATTTTGGTTAAAGGTGAGGGTTCGGTTGAGGTTTAGGGTTAGAGTTATTGTTAGGGGTTAGGGTTAGGTTTGAGCTTATGGTAGGTTTAAAGTCTGGGTTAAGGTTAGGTTAGGGTTATGGTCAGGGTTAGGATTAGGATTCCGTTTAGGGTGAGGGTTAGGATCAGAGTTATTGTAAGGGTTAGTTTTAGGTTGACATGTGCGCCAAGGTTAAGGTTATGGTTTGGTTTAGGGGTAGGGATAGGTTTAGTGTTAGGGTGAGCTTTACTTTAGGGATAGGGTGAAGTTTAAGATAGAGTGAGGTTTAGGGTTAGGGTTATGGCTAAGGTTTGGTTTAGTTTTCAGGTTAATGTTAAGGTTGCGTTTCGTGTTAGGGTTAAGTTTACGGGTTCTGTTTACTTTTAGGGTGAGGGTTAGATTTTAGGTTAGGGTTCAGTTTAGTGTTAGGGTTCCGGTCAGGGTGACGGTTTGTGTTAGGCTTTGTGGTTGGGGTGAGGGTTAGGTTTAGGGTTAGGGTTGGGTAGGGTTCGGATTATGGTTATGGTAAGGTGTTAGGGGTTAGAGATTTAGTTTAGGGTGAGGGTTTGGGTGAGTGTCTCGGTTAGTCACTGTGGTTCTGGTCATGCTTAGTTTTGGTTTATGGTTAGGGTTAGGTTTATGATCAGGTTTAGGGTTAGTGTTAGAGTTAGGGTTAAGCTTTAGGTAAGGCTTTGGTGTTTGGGGTTAGGGTTTAGGTAAGGCTTTGGTGTTTGGGGTTAGGGTTTGGGTTGGGGTTAGGGTTTGGGTTCGGGTTAGAGTTATCGTTACGGCTTAGGGTTTCTCGTTAGTGTTAGGGTTAGGGTTAGGCAGAGCATTAGGGTTAGGGTTGGAGGATACGGTTAGGGGTTAGGGTGAGGGTTATGGTTAGTTTTATGGTTAAGGTGAGGGTTTAGGGTAAGTGTTATGTTTAAGGTTAGAGTTAGGGTTAGGGTTAGGTGTAGCGTAAGTTTTCGGTTGAGGTTCAGGTTTTGAATTAGAGTTAGTGTTCTATTTAAGATCAAGGTTAGACTTAGGGTTAGGGTTAGGATTAGGTCTAGACTTAGGGTCAGGGCTAATGTAAGGCTTAGTTTTAGGGTTAGAGGTGGAGTAGCATTATGACTAGAGTTTGGTTTAAGGTTAGGGTTTGGGTTAGGTTTAGGTTTAGGGTTAAAGTTAGGGTTAGGGTTGGATGAAGTTTAGGATGGGGTGAGGGTTATTCTTATGGTTAGGGCTAGAGTTTGATTTTGTGTTCAGGTTAGTGTTAAGGTTAGGCTTAGGGTTCGGGTTCGGGTTCGGAATTTCGTTTAGGGTTAGTGTTAGGTTTAGCTTCAGGGTTAGAGTGACATTTCGGTTCAGGGGGAGGGTTAAGATAAGGGTTAGGATTACGGTGAGGATTATACTTAGTGTTAGAGGTTAGGTTTACGGTTAGGATAGGGTTAAGTTTAGGGTCCATGTTAGGGTTAGTGTTAGATTAGGGTTACTGTTCGTGTTTGGGATAGGCTTAGGGATAAGTTTAGGGATAGCTTTAGGTTTAGGGTTGGGGATAGGTTTAGGGGTTAGGGTGAGAGTTAGCATTAGGTTTACAGTTAAGGTGAGGGTTTAGGGTAAGTGCTATGGTTAGGGTTAGTGTTAGAGTTAGGGTTAGGGTGAATTTTCAGTTAATAGTGAGGGTTAGGGTAAGGGTTAGGGTTAAGGTTTAGGTTAGATTTAGGATTAAGATTAGTGTTAGGGTTAGGTTTAGGGTCCGGGTTAGGGTAGGGGTAAGGTTAGGGTTAAGGCTAGGTTTACGGTCAGGGGTAGGGCTAGGTTAGGGTTAGGGTTAGGTTTAGAGTTAGAGTTAGTGCTAGGGGTTAGGGTTAGGTTTAGGGTTAGGTTTAGAGTTATTGTTAGGGTTAGGGTAGAGTTAAGGTTAGGGTTAAGTTTAAAGTTAGGTAAGGGTTACGTTTAGGTCAGGGTTAGGGTTATTATTAGAGATAGGGTTAGGTTTAGAGAAAGGGTTAGGGTTCGTGTGAGGGTTAGTGTTAGGTTTACAGTAAAGCTGATGTTTTACAGTGTTACGGTTAGGGTCAGGGTTAGAGTTAGGTTTAGGGTTAGGTTTAGGTGTAGGGCTTGAGTGAGGCGATAGTTTAGCGTTAGATTTAGGGTGAAGGTTAAGATTAGTGTTAGTGTAAATATTAGAGTTAGGCGTTTGTGTTAAGGTTATGATCAGGTTAAGTTTAGGTTTAGAGTTAGAGTTAGGGTTAGGTTATGGTGTTTGTGTTAATGTTAGGGTCAGGATTAGGGTAGCTTTAGGGTTAGGGTTTGGTTTAGGGTTAGGGTTAGGGTGAAGTTGAAGTTAAGGGTCAGGGTTGAGCTTAGTCTTAGCATTAGGGTTTAGGGTTAGGGTTAAGGTTAGGATAGGTTTTAGGGTTAAGATTAGTTTTAGGGTTAGGGTAAGTGTTGGGTTAAGTCATGGTTAGGTTTAGGGCTAGTTTAAGGTTAGAGGTAAGGTTAGCTTAAGGGTAGTGTTTAGGTTTCGACGTTAGTGTGAGGGTTAGTGTTAGGTTTCCATTTCAGCTGAGTGTGTAGGGTAAGTTTTAGGGTTAGAATTAGGGTTAGAGATAGAGTTAGGGTCAGGGTTCGGGTTAAGTTTAGGGTTAGGGTTAGGTTTATGGTTAGGATTAGGGTTAGGGTCAGAGTTGGGGGATATTTAGTATTATGTTTCGTGTTAGGGTTTCGGTTAGGGTGAAGTTTATGTTAAGTGTGAGGGTTAGGGTTCGGGTTAGTTTTAGGGGTGGGTTCAGGTTAGGGTCAGGGATAGGGTTTGGGTTAGGTTTAGGGTTAGGGTTAGGGTTAGGGTTAGGTTTAGAGGTAGGTTTAGGGTTAGCTTTAGTTTTGGTTAGGGTTAGGATTTGAATGGATTTAGGTTAGGTTTAGGGTTCTGGATAGGGTGAAATTTTGGTTAAAGGTGAGGGTTCGGTTGAGGTTTAGGGTTAGAGTTATTGTTAGGGGTTAGGGTTAGGTTTGAGCTTATGGTAGGTTTAAAGTCTGGGTTAAGGTTAGGTTAGGGTTATGGTCAGGGTTAGGATTAGGATTCCGTTTAGGGTGAGGGTTAGGATCAGAGTTATTGTAAGGGTTAGTTTTAGGTTGACATGTGCGCCAAGGTTAAGGTTATGGTTTGGTTTAGGGGTAGGGATAGGTTTAGTGTTAGGGTGAGCTTTAGTTTAGGGATAGGGTGAAGTTTAAGATAGAGTGAGGTTTAGGGTTAGGGTTATGGCTAAGGTTTGGTTTAGTTTTCAGGTTAATGTTAAGGTTGTGTTTCGTGTTAGGGTTAAGTTTACGGGTTCTGTTTACTTTTAGGGTGAGGGTTAGATTTTAGGTTAGGGTTAAGTTTAGTGTTAGGGTTCCGGTCAGGGTGACGGTTTGTGTTAGGCTTTGTGGTTGGGGTGAGGGTTAGGTTTAGGGTTAGGGTTGGGTAGGGTTCGGATTATGGTTATGGTAAGGTGTTAGGGGTTAGAGATTTAGTTTAGGGTGAGGGTTTGGGTGAGTGTCTCGGTTAGTCACTGTGGTTCTGGTCATGCTTAGTTTTGGTTTATGGTTAGGGTTAGGTTTATGATCAGGTTTAGGGTTAGTGTTAGAGTTAGGGTTAAGCTTTAGGTAAGGCTTTGGTGTTTGGGGTTAGGGTTTAGGTAAGGCTTTGGTGTTTGGGGTTAGGGTTTGGGTTGGGGTTAGGGTTTGGGTTCGGGTTAGAGTTATCGTTACGGCTTAGGGTTTCTCGTTAGTGTTAGGGTTAGGGTTAGGCAGAGCATTAGGGTTAGGGTTGGAGGATACGGTTAGGGGTTAGGGTGAGGGTTATGGTTAGTTTTATGGTTAAGGTGAGGGTTTAGCGTAAGTGTTATGTTTAAGGTTAGAGTTAGGGTTAGGGTTAGGTGTAGCGTAAGTTTTCGGTTGAGGTTCAGGTTTTGAATTAGAGTTAGTGTTCTATTTAAGATCAAGGTTAGACTTATGGTTAGGGTTAGGATGAGGTCTAGACTTAGGTTCAGGGCTAATGTAAGGCTTAGTTTTAGGGTTAGAGGTGGAGTAGCATTATGACTAGAGTTTGGTTTAAGGTTAGGGTTTGGGTTAGGTTTAGGTTTAGGGTTAAAGTTAGGGTTAGGGTTGGATGAAGTTTAGGATGGGGTGAGGGTTATTCTTATGGTTAGGGCTAGAGTTTGATTTTGTGTTCAGGTGAGTGTTAAGGTTAGGCTTAGGGTTCGGGTTCGGGTTCGGAATTTCGTTTAGGGTTAGTGTTAGGTTTAGATTCAGGGTTAGAGTGACATTTCGGTTCAGGGGGAGGGTTAAGATAAGGGTTAGGATTACGGTGAGGATTATACTTAGTGTTAGAGGTTAGGTTTACGGTTAGGATAGGGTTAAGTTTAGGGTTCCTGTTAGGGTTAGTGTTAGATCAGGGTTACTGTTCGTGTTTGGGTTAGGCTTAGGGATAAGTTTAGGGATAGCTTTAGGTTTAGGGTTGGGGATAGGTTTAGGGGTTAGGGTGAGAGTTAGCATTAGGTTTACAGTTAAGGTGAGGGTTTAGGGTAAGTGCTATGGTTAGGGTTAGTGTTAGAGTTAGGGTTAGGGTGAATTTTCAGTTAATAGTGAGGGTTAGGGTAAGGGTTAGGGTTAAGGTTTAGGTTAGATTTAGGATTAAGATTAGTGTTAGGGTTAGGTTTAGGGTCCGGGTTAGGGTAGGGGTAAGGTTAGGGTTAAGGCTAGGTTTACGGTCAGGGGTAGGGCTAGGTTAGGGTTAGGGTTAGGTTTAGAGTTAGAGTTAGTGCTAGGGGTTAGGGTTAGGTTTAGGGTTAGGTTTAGAGTTATTGTTAGGGTTAGGGTAGAGTTAAGGTTAGGGTTAAGTTTAAAGTTAGGTAAGGGTTACGTTTAGGTCAGGGTTAGGGTTATTATTAGAGATAGGGTTAGGTTTAGAGAAAGGGTTAGGGTTCGTGTGAGGGTTAGTGTTAGGTTTACAGTAAAGCTGATGTTTTACAGTGTTACGGTTAGGGTCAGGGTTAGAGTTAGGTTTAGGGTTAGGTTTAGGTGTAGGGCTTGAGTGAGGCGATAGTTTAGGGTTAGATTTAGGGTGAAGGTTAAGATTAGTGTTAGTGTAAATATTAGAGTTAGGCGTTTGTGTTAAGGTTATGATCAGGTTAAGTTTAGGTTTAGAGTTAGAGTTAGGGTTAGGTTATGGTGTTTGTGTTAATGTTAGGGTCAGGATTAGGGTAGCTTTAGGGTTAGGGTTTGGTTTAGGGTTAGGGTTAGGGTGAAGTTGAAGTTAAGGGTCAGGGTTGAGCTTAGTCTTAGCATTAGGGTTTAGGGTTAGGGTTCAGGTTAGGATAGGTTTTAGGGTTAAGATTAGTTTTAGGGTTAGGGTAAGTGTTAGGGTTAAGTCATGGTTAGGTTTAGGGCTAGTTTAAGGTTAGAGGTAAGGTTAGCTTAAGGGTAGTGTTTAGGTTTCGACGTTAGTGTGAGGGTTAGTGCTAGGTTTCCATTTCAGCTGAGTGTGTAGGGTAAGTTTTAGGGTTAGAATTAGGGTTAGAATTAGAGTTAGGGTCAGGGTTCGGGTTAAGTTTAGGGTTAGGGTTAGGTTTATGGTTAGGATTAGGGTTAGGGTCAGAGTTGGGGGATATTTAGTATTACGTTTCTTGTTAGGGTTTCGGTTAGGGTGAAGTTTATGTTCAGTGTGAGGGTTAGGGTTCGGGTTAGTTTTAGGGGTGGGTTCAGGTTAGGGTCAGGGATAGGGTTTGGGTTAGGTTTAGGGTTAGGGTTAGGGTTAGAGTTAGGTTTAGGGTTAGCTTTAGTTTTGGTTAGGGTTAGGATTTGAATGGATTTAGGTTAGGTTTAGGGTTCTGGATAGGGTGAAATTTTGGTTAAAGGTGAGGGTTCGGTTGAGGTTTAGGGTTAGAGTTATTGTTAGGGGTTAGGGTTAGGTTTGAGCTTATGGTAGGTTTAAAGTCTGGGTTAAGGTTAGGTTAGGGTTATGGTCAGGGTTAGGATTAGGATTCCGTTTAGGGTGAGGGTTAGGATCAGAGTTATTGTAAGGGTTAGTTTTAGGTTGACATGTGCGCCAAGGTTAAGGTTATGGTTTGGTTTAGGGGTAGGGATAGGTTTAGTGTTAGGGTGAGCTTTACTTTAGGGATAGGGTGAAGTTTAAGATAGAGTGAGGTTTAGGGTTAGGGTTATGGCTAAGGTTTGGTTTAGTTTTCAGGTTAATGTTAAGGTTGCGTTTCGTGTTAGGGTTAAGTTTACGGGTTCTGTTTACTTTTAGGGTGAGGGTTAGATTTTAGGTTAGGGTTCAGTTTAGTGTTAGGGTTCCGGTCAGGGTGACGGTTTGTGTTAGGCTTTGTGGTTGGGGTGAGGGTTAGGTTTAGGGTTAGGGTTGGGTAGGGTTCGGATTATGGTTATGGTAAGGTGTTAGGGGTTAGAGATTTAGTTTAGGGTGAGGGTTTGGGTGAGTGTCTCGGTTAGTCACTGTGGTTCTGGTCATGCTTAGTTTTGGTTTATGGTTAGGGTTAGGTTTATGATCAGGTTTAGGGTTAGTGTTAGAGTTAGGGTTAAGCTTTAGGTAAGGCTTTGGTGTTTGGGGTTAGGGTTTAGGTAAGGCTTTGGTGTTTGGGGTTAGGGTTTGGGTTGGGGTTAGGGTTTGGGTTCGGGTTAGAGTTATCGTTACGGCTTAGGGTTTCTCGTTAGTGTTAGGGTTAGGGTTAGGCAGAGCATTAGGGTTAGGGTTGGAGGATACGGTTAGGGGTTAGGGTGAGGGTTATGGTTAGTTTTATGGTTAAGGTGAGGGTTTAGGGTAAGTGTTATGTTTAAGGTTAGAGTTAGGGTTAGGGTTAGGTGTAGCGTAAGTTTTCGGTTGAGGTTCAGGTTTTGAATTAGAGTTAGTGTTCTATTTAAGATCAAGGTTAGACTTAGGGTTAGGGTTAGGATTAGGTCTAGACTTAGGGTCAGGGCTAATGTAAGGCTTAGTTTTAGGGTTAGAGGTGGAGTAGCATTATGACTAGAGTTTGGTTTAAGGTTAGGGTTTGGGTTAGGTTTAGGTTTAGGGTTAAAGTTAGGGTTAGGGTTGGATGAAGTTTAGGATGGGGTGAGGGTTATTCTTATGGTTAGGGCTAGAGTTTGATTTTGTGTTCAGGTTAGTGTTAAGGTTAGGCTTAGGGTTCGGGTTCGGGTTCGGAATTTCGTTTAGGGTTAGTGTTAGGTTTAGCTTCAGGGTTAGAGTGACATTTCGGTTCAGGGGGAGGGTTAAGATAAGGGTTAGGATTACGGTGAGGATTATACTTAGTGTTAGAGGTTAGGTTTACGGTTAGGATAGGGTTAAGTTTAGGGTCCATGTTAGGGTTAGTGTTAGATTAGGGTTACTGTTCGTGTTTGGGATAGGCTTAGGGATAAGTTTAGGGATAGCTTTAGGTTTAGGGTTGGGGATAGGTTTAGGGGTTAGGGTGATAGTTAGCATTAGGTTTACAGTTAAGGTGAGGGTTTAGGGTAAGTGCTATGGTTAGGGTTAGTGTTAGAGTTAGGGTTAGGGTGAATTTTCAGTTAATAGTGAGGGTTAGGGTAAGGGTTAGGGTTAAGGTTTAGGTTAGATTTAGGATTAAGATTAGTGTTAGGGTTAGGTTTAGGGTCCGGGTTAGGGTAGGGGTAAGGTTAGGGTTAAGGCTAGGTTTACGGTCAGGGGTAGGGCTAGGTTAGGGTTAGGGTTAGGTTTAGAGTTAGAGTTAGTGCTAGGGGTTAGGGTTAGGTTTAGGGTTAGGTTTAGAGTTATTGTTAGGGTTAGGGTAGAGTTAAGGTTAGGGTTAAGTTTAAAGTTAGGTAAGGGTTACGTTTAGGTCAGGGTTAGGGTTATTATTAGAGATAGGGTTAGGTTTAGAGAAAGGGTTAGGGTTCGTGTGAGGGTTAGTGTTAGGTTTACAGTTAAGCTGATGTTTTACAGTGTTACGGTTAGGGTCAGGGTTAGAGTTAGGTTTAGGGTTAGGTTTAGGTGTAGGGCTTGAGTGAGGCGATAGTTTAGCGTTAGATTTAGGGTGAAGGTTAAGATTAGTGTTAGTGTAAATATTAGAGTTAGGCGTTTGTGTTAAGGTTATGATCAGGTTAAGTTTAGGTTTAGAGTTAGAGTTAGGGTTAGGTTATGGTGTTTGTGTTAATGTTAGGGTCAGGATTAGGGTAGCTTTAGGGTTAGGGTTTGGTTTAGGGTTAGGGTTAGGGTGAAGTTGAAGTTAAGGGTCAGGGTTGAGCTTAGTCTTAGCATTAGGGTTTAGGGTTAGGGTTAAGGTTAGGATAGGTTTTAGGGTTAAGATTAGTTTTAGGGTTAGGGTAAGTGTTAGGGTTAAGTCATGGTTAGGTTTAGGGCTAGTTTAAGGTTAGAGGTAAGGTTAGCTTAAGGGTAGTGTTTAGGTTTCGACGTTAGTGTGAGGGTTAGTGTTAGGTTTCCATTTCAGCTGAGTGTGTAGGGTAAGTTTTAGGGTTAGAATTAGGGTTAGAGATAGAGTTAGGGTCAGGGTTCGGGTTAAGTTTAGGGTTAGGGTTAGGTTTATGGTTAGGATTAGGGTTAGGGTCAGAGTTGGGGGATATTTAGTATTATGTTTCGTGTTAGGGTTTCGGTTAGGGTGAAGTTTATGTTAAGTGTGAGGGTTAGGGTTCGGGTTAGTTTTAGGGGTGGGTTCAGGTTAGGGTCAGGGATAGGGTTTGGGTTAGGTTTAGGGTTAGGGTTAGGGTTAGGGTTAGGTTTAGAGGTAGGTTTAGGGTTAGCTTTAGTTTTGGTTAGGGTTAGGATTTGAATGGATTTAGGTTAGGTTTAGGGTTCTGGATAGGGTGAAATTTTGGTTAAAGGTGAGGGTTCGGTTGAGGTTTAGGGTTAGAGTTATTGTTAGGGGTTAGGGTTAGGTTTGAGCTTATGGTAGGTTTAAAGTCTGGGTTAAGGTTAGGTTAGGGTTATGGTCAGGGTTAGGATTAGGATTCCGTTTAGGGTGAGGGTTAGGATCAGAGTTATTGTAAGGGTTAGTTTTAGGTTGACATGTGCGCCAAGGTTAAGGTTATGGTTTGGTTTAGGGGTAGGGATAGGTTTAGTGTTAGGGTGAGCTTTAGTTTAGGGATAGGGTGAAGTTTAAGATAGAGTGAGGTTTAGGGTTAGGGTTATGGCTAAGGTTTGGTTTAGTTTTCAGGTTAATGTTAAGGTTGTGTTTCGTGTTAGGGTTAAGTTTACGGGTTCTGTTTACTTTTAGGGTGAGGGTTAGATTTTAGGTTAGGGTTAAGTTTAGTGTTAGGGTTCCGGTCAGGGTGACGGTTTGTGTTAGGCTTTGTGGTTGGGGTGAGGGTTAGGTTTAGGGTTAGGGTTGGGTAGGGTTCGGATTATGGTTATGGTAAGGTGTTAGGGGTTAGAGATTTAGTTTAGGGTGAGGGTTTGGGTGAGTGTCTCGGTTAGTCACTGTGGTTCTGGTCATGCTTAGTTTTGGTTTATGGTTAGGGTTAGGTTTATGATCAGGTTTAGGGTTAGTGTTAGAGTTAGGGTTAAGCTTTAGGTAAGGCTTTGGTGTTTGGGGTTAGGGTTTAGGTAAGGCTTTGGTGTTTGGGGTTAGGGTTTGGGTTGGGGTTAGGGTTTGGGTTCGGGTTAGAGTTATCGTTACGGCTTAGGGTTTCTCGTTAGTGTTAGGGTTAGGGTTAGGCAGAGCATTAGGGTTAGGGTTGGAGGATACGGTTAGGGGTTAGGGTGAGGGTTATGGTTAGTTTTATGGTTAAGGTGAGGGTTTAGGGTAAGTGTTATGTTTAAGGTTAGAGTTAGGGTTAGGGTTAGGTGTAGCGTAAGTTTTCGGTTGAGGTTCAGGTTTTGAATTAGAGTTAGTGTTCTATTTAAGATCAAGGTTAGACTTATGGTTAGGGTTAGGATGAGGTCTAGACTTAGGTTCAGGGCTAATGTAAGGCTTAGTTTTAGGGTTAGAGGTGGAGTAGCATTATGACTAGAGTTTGGTTTAAGGTTAGGGTTTGGGTTAGGTTTAGGTTTAGGGTTAAAGTTAGGGTTAGGGTTGGATGAAGTTTAGGATGGGGTGAGGGTTATTCTTATGGTTAGGGCTAGAGTTTGATTTTGTGTTCAGGTGAGTGTTAAGGTTAGGCTTAGGGTTCGGGTTCGGGTTCGGAATTTCGTTTAGGGTTAGTGTTAGGTTTAGATTCAGGGTTAGAGTGACATTTCGGTTCAGGGGGAGGGTTAAGATAAGGGTTAGGATTACGGTGAGGATTATACTTAGTGTTAGAGGTTAGGTTTACGGTTAGGATAGGGTTAAGTTTAGGGTTCATGTTAGGGTTAGTGTTAGATCAGGGTTACTGTTCGTGTTTGGGTTAGGCTTAGGGATAAGTTTAGGGATAGCTTTAGGTTTAGGGTTGGGGATAGGTTTAGGGGTTAGGGTGAGAGTTAGCATTAGGTTTACAGTTAAGGTGAGGGTTTAGGGTAAGTGCTATGGTTAGGGTTAGTGTTAGAGTTAGGGTTAGGGTGAATTTTCAGTTAATAGTGAGGGTTAGGGTAAGGGTTAGGGTTAAGGTTTAGGTTAGATTTAGGATTAAGATTAGTGTTAGGGTTAGGTTTAGGGTCCGGGTTAGGGTAGGGGTAAGGTTAGGGTTAAGGCTAGGTTTACGGTCAGGGGTAGGGCTAGGTTAGGGTTAGGGTTAGGTTTAGAGTTAGAGTTAGTGCTAGGGGTTAGGGTTAGGTTTAGGGTTAGGTTTAGAGTTATTGTTAGGGTTAGGGTAGAGTTAAGGTTAGGGTTAAGTTTAAAGTTAGGTAAGGGTTACGTTTAGGTCAGGGTTAGGGTTATTATTAGAGATAGGGTTAGGTTTAGAGAAAGGGTTAGGGTTCGTGTGAGGGTTAGTGTTAGGTTTACAGTAAAGCTGATGTTTTACAGTGTTACGGTTAGGGTCAGGGTTAGAGTTAGGTTTAGGGTTAGGTTTAGGTGTAGGGCTTGAGTGAGGCGATAGTTTAGGGTTAGATTTAGGGTGAAGGTTAAGATTAGTGTTAGTGTAAATATTAGAGTTAGGCGTTTGTGTTAAGGTTATGATCAGGTTAAGTTTAGGTTTAGAGTTAGAGTTAGGGTTAGGGTTTGGTGTTTGTGTTAATGTTAGGGTCAGGATTAGGGTAGCTTTAGGGTTAGGGTTTGCTTTAGGGTTAGGGTTAGGGTGAAGTTGAAGTTAAGGGTCAGGGTTGAGCTTAGTCTTAGCATTAGGGTTTAGGGTTAGGGTTCATGTTAGGATAGGTTTTAGGGTTAAGATTAGTTTTAGGGTTAGGGTAAGTGTTAGGGTTAAGTCATGGCTAGGTTTAGGGCTAGTTTAAGGTTAGAGGTAAGGTTAGCTTAAGGGTAGTGTTTAGGTTTCGACGTTAGTGTGAGGGTTAGTGCTAGGTTTCCATTTCAGCTGAGTGTGTAGGGTAAGTTTTAGGGTTAGAATTAGGGTTAGAATTAGAGTTAGGGTCAGGGTTCGGGTTAAGTTTAGGGTTAGGGTTAGGTTTATGGTTAGGATTAGGGTTAGGGTCAGAGTTGGGGGATATTTAGTATTACGTTTCTTGTTAGGGTTTCGGTTAGGGTGAAGTTTATGTTCAGTGTGAGGGTTAGGGTTCGGGTTAGTTTTAGGGGTGGGTTCAGGTTAGGGTCAGGGATAGGGTTTGGGTTAGGTTTAGGGTTAGGGTTAGGGTTAGAGTTAGGTTTAGGGTTAGCTTTAGTTTTGGTTAGGGTTAGGATTTGAATGGATTTAGGTTAGGTTTAGGGTTCTGGATAGGGTGAAATTTTGGTTAAAGGTGAGGGTTCGGTTGAGGTTTAGGGTTAGAGTTATTGTTAGGGGTTAGGGTTAGGTTTGAGCTTATGGTAGGTTTAAAGTCTGGGTTAAGGTTAGGTTAGGGTTATGGTCAGGGTTAGGATTAGGATTCCGTTTAGGGTGAGGGTTAGGATCAGAGTTATTGTAAGGGTTAGTTTTAGGTTGACATGTGCGCCAAGGTTAAGGTTATGGTTTGGTTTAGGGGTAGGGATAGGTTTAGTGTTAGGGTGAGCTTTACTTTAGGGATAGGGTGAAGTTTAAGATAGAGTGAGGTTTAGGGTTAGGGTTATGGCTAAGGTTTGGTTTAGTTTTCAGGTTAATGTTAAGGTTGTGTTTCGTGTTAGGGTTAAGTTTACGGGTTCTGTTTACTTTTAGGGTGAGGGTTAGATTTTAGGTTAGGGTTCAGTTTAGTGTTAGGGTTCCGGTCAGGGTGACGGTTTGTGTTAGGCTTTGTGGTTGGGGTGAGGGTTAGGTTTAGGGTTAGGGTTGGGTAGGGTTCGGATTATGGTTATGGTAAGGTGTTAGGGGTTAGAGATTTAGTTTAGGGTGAGGGTTTGGGTGAGTGTCTCGGTTAGTCACTGTGGTTCTGGTCATGCTTACTTTTGGTTTATGGTTAGGGTTAGGTTTATGATCAGGTTTAGGGTTAGTGTTAGAGTTAGGGTTAAGCTTTAGGTAAGGCTTTGGTGTTTGGGGTTAGGGTTTAGGTAAGGCTTTGGTGTTTGGGGTTAGGGTTTGGGTTGGGGTTAGGGTTTGGGTTCGGGTTAGAGTTATCGTTACGGCTTAGGGTTTCTCGTTAGTGTTAGGGTTAGGCAGAGCATTAGGGTTAGGGTTGGAGGATACGGTTAGGGGTTAGGGTGAGGGTTATGGTTAGTTTTATGGTTAAGGTGAGGGTTTAGGGTAAGTGTTATGTTTAAGGTTAGAGTTAGGGTTAGGGTTAGGTGTAGCGTAAGTTTTCAGTTGAGGTTCAGGTTTTGAATTAGAGTTAGTGTTCTATTTAAGATCAAGGTTAGACTTAGGGTTAGGGTTAGGATTAGGTCTAGACTTAGGGTCAGGGCTAATGTAAGGCTTAGTTTTAGGGTTAGAGGTGGAGTAGCATTATGACTAGAGTTTGGTTTAAGGTTAGGGTTTGGGTTAGGTTTAGGTTTAGGGTTAAAGTTAGGGTTAGGGTTGGATGAAGTTTAGGATGGGGTGAGGGTTATTCTTATGGTTAGGGCTAGAGTTTGATTTTGTGTTCAGGTTAGTGTTAAGGTTAGGCTTAGGGTTCGGGTTCGGGTTCGGAATTTCGTTTAGGGTTAGTGTTAGGTTTAGCTTCAGGGTTAGAGTGACATTTCGGTTCAGGGGGAGGGTTAAGATAAGGGTTAGGATTACGGTGAGGATTATACTTAGTGTTAGAGGTTAGGTTTACGGTTAGGATAGGGTTAAGTTTAGGGTCCATGTTAGGGTTAGTGTTAGATTAGGGTTACTGTTCGTGTTTGGGATAGGCTTAGGGATAAGTTTAGGGATAGCTTTAGGTTTAGGGTTGGGGATAGGTTTAGGGGTTAGGGTGAGAGTTAGCATTAGGTTTACAGTTAAGGTGAGGGTTTAGGGTAAGTGCTATGGTTAGGGTTAGTGTTAGAGTTAGGGTTAGGGTGAATTTTCAGTTAATAGTGAGGGTTAGGGTAAGGGTTAGGGTTAAGGTTTAGGTTAGATTTAGGATTAAGATTAGTGTTAGGGTTAGGTTTAGGGTCCGGGTTAGGGTAGGGGTAAGGTTAGGGTTAAGGCTAGGTTTACGGTCAGGGGTAGGGCTAGGTTAGGGTTAGGGTTAGGTTTAGAGTTAGAGTTAGTGCTAGGGGTTAGGGTTAGGTTTAGGGTTAGGTTTAGAGTTATTGTTAGGGTTAGGGTAGAGTTAAGGTTAGGGTTAAGTTTAAAGTTAGGTAAGGGTTACGTTTAGGTCAGGGTTAGGGTTATTATTAGAGATAGGGTTAGGTTTAGAGAAAGGGTTAGGGTTCGTGTGAGGGTTAGTGTTAGGTTTACAGTTAAGCTGATGTTTTACAGTGTTACGGTTAGGGTCAGGGTTAGAGTTAGGTTTAGGGTTAGGTTTAGGTGTAGGGCTTGAGTGAGGCGATAGTTTAGCGTTAGATTTAGGGTGAAGGTTAAGATTAGTGTTAGTGTAAATATTAGAGTTAGGCGTTTGTGTTAAGGTTATGATCAGGTTAAGTTTAGGTTTAGAGTTAGAGTTAGGGTTAGGGTTTGGTGTTTGTGTTAATGTTAGGGTCAGGATTAGGGTAGCTTTAGGGTTAGGGTTTGCTTTAGGGTTAGGGTTAGGGTGAAGTTGAAGTTAAGGGTCAGGGTTGAGCTTAGTCTTAGCATTAGGGTTTAGGGTTAGGGTTCAGGTTAGGATAGGTTTTAGGGTTAAGATTAGTTTTAGGGTTAGGGTAAGTGTTAGGGTTAAGTCATGGTTAGGTTTAGGGCTAGTTTAAGGTTAGAGGTAAGGTTAGCTTAAGGGTAGTGTTTAGGTTTCGACGTTAGTGTGAGGGTTAGTGCTAGGTTTCCATTTCAGCTGAGTGTGTAGGGTAAGTTTTAGGGTTAGAATTAGGGTTAGAATTAGAGTTAGGGTCAGGGTTCGGGTTAAGTTTAGGGTTAGGGTTAGGTTTATGGTTAGGATTAGGGTTAGGGTCAGAGTTGGGGGATATTTAGTATTACGTTTCTTGTTAGGGTTTCGGTTAGGGTGAAGTTTATGTTCAGTGTGAGGGTTAGGGTTCGGGTTAGTTTTAGGGGTGGGTTCAGGTTAGGGTCAGGGATAGGGTTTGGGTTAGGTTTAGGGTTAGGGTTAGGGTTAGAGTTAGGTTTAGGGTTAGCTTTAGTTTCGGTTAGGGTTAGGATTTGAATGGATTTAGGTTAGGTTTAGGGTTCTGGATAGGGTGAAATTTTGGTTAAAGGTGAGGGTTCGGTTGAGGTTTAGGGTTAGAGTTATTGTTAGGGGTTAGGGTTAGGTTTGAGCTTATGGTAGGTTTAAAGTCTGGGTTAAGGTTAGGTTAGGGTTATGGTCAGGGTTAGGATTAGGATTCCGTTTAGGGTGAGGGTTAGGATCAGAGTTATTGTAAGGGTTAGTTTTAGGTTGACATGTGCGCCAAGGTTAAGGTTATGGTTTGGTTTAGGGGTAGGGATAGGTTTAGTGTTAGGGTGAGCTTTACTTTAGGGATAGGGTGAAGTTTAAGATAGAGTGAGGTTTAGGGTTAGGGTTATGGCTAAGGTTTGGTTTAGTTTTCAGGTTAATGTTAAGGTTGTGTTTCGTGTTAGGGTTAAGTTTACGGGTTCTGTTTACTTTTAGGGTGAGGGTTAGATTTTAGGTTAGGGTTCAGTTTAGTGTTAGGGTTCCGGTCAGGGTGACGGTTTGTGTTAGGCTTTGTGGTTGGGGTGAGGGTTAGGTTTAGGGTTAGGGTTGGGTAGGGTTCGGATTATGGTTATGGTAAGGTGTTAGGGGTTAGAGATTTAGTTTAGGGTGAGGGTTTGGGTGAGTGTCTCGGTTAGTCACTGTGGTTCTGGTCATGCTTACTTTTGGTTTATGGTTAGGGTTAGGTTTATGATCAGGTTTAGGGTTAGTGTTAGAGTTAGGGTTAAGCTTTAGGTAAGGCTTTGGTGTTTGGGGTTAGGGTTTAGGTAAGGCTTTGGTGTTTGGGGTTAGGGTTTGGGTTGGGGTTAGGGTTTGGGTTCGGGTTAGAGTTATCGTTACGGCTTAGGGTTTCTCGTTAGTGTTAGGGTTAGGCAGAGCATTAGGGTTAGGGTTGGAGGATACGGTTAGGGGTTAGGGTGAGGGTTATGGTTAGTTTTATGGTTAAGGTGAGGGTTTAGGGTAAGTGTTATGTTTAAGGTTAGAGTTAGGGTTAGGGTTAGGTGTAGCGTAAGTTTTCGGTTGAGGTTCAGGTTTTGAATTAGAGTTAGTGTTCTATTTAAGATCAAGGTTAGACTTAGGGTTAGGGTTAGGATTAGGTCTAGACTTAGGGTCAGGGCTAATGTAAGGCTTAGTTTTAGGGTTAGAGGTGGAGTAGCATTATGACTAGAGTTTGGTTTAAGGTTAGGGTTTGGGTTAGGTTTAGGTTTAGGGTTAAAGTTAGGGTTAGGGTTGGATGAAGTTTAGGATGGGGTGAGGGTTATTCTTATGGTTAGGGCTAGAGTTTGATTTTGTGTTCAGGTTAGTGTTAAGGTTAGGCTTAGGGTTCGGGTTCGGGTTCGGAATTTCGTTTAGGGTTAGTGTTAGGTTTAGCTTCAGGGTTAGAGTGACATTTCGGTTCAGGGGGAGGGTTAAGATAAGGGTTAGGATTACGGTGAGGATTATACTTAGTGTTAGAGGTTAGGTTTACGGTTAGGATAGGGTTAAGTTTAGGGTCCATGTTAGGGTTAGTGTTAGATTAGGGTTACTGTTCGTGTTTGGGATAGGCTTAGGGATAAGTTTAGGGATAGCTTTAGGTTTAGGGTTGGGGATAGGTTTAGGGGTTAGGGTGAGAGTTAGCATTAGGTTTACAGTTAAGGTGAGGGTTTAGGGTAAGTGCTATGGTTAGGGTTAGTGTTAGAGTTAGGGTTAGGGTGAATTTTCAGTTAATAGTGAGGGTTAGGGTAAGGGTTAGGGTTAAGGTTTAGGTTAGATTTAGGATTAAGATTAGTGTTAGGGTTAGGTTTAGGGTCCGGGTTAGGGTAGGGGTAAGGTTAGGGTTAAGGCTAGGTTTACGGTCAGGGGTAGGGCTAGGTTAGGGTTAGGGTTAGGTTTAGAGTTAGAGTTAGTGCTAGGGGTTAGGGTTAGGTTTAGGGTTAGGTTTAGAGTTATTGTTAGGGTTAGGGTAGAGTTAAGGTTAGGGTTAAGTTTAAAGTTAGGTAAGGGTTACGTTTAGGTCAGGGTTAGGGTTATTATTAGAGATAGGGTTAGGTTTAGAGAAAGGGTTAGGGTTCGTGTGAGGGTTAGTGTTAGGTTTACAGTTAAGCTGATGTTTTACAGTGTTACGGTTAGGGTCAGGGTTAGAGTTAGGTTTAGGGTTAGGTTTAGGTGTAGGGCTTGAGTGAGGCGATAGTTTAGCGTTAGATTTAGGGTGAAGGTTAAGATTAGTGTTAGTGTAAATATTAGAGTTAGGCGTTTGTGTTAAGGTTATGATCAGGTTAAGTTTAGGTTTAGAGTTAGAGTTAGGGTTAGGTTATGGTGTTTGTGTTAATGTTAGGGTCAGGATTAGGGTAGCTTTAGGGTTAGGGTTTGGTTTAGGGTTAGGGTTAGGGTGAAGTTGAAGTTAAGGGTCAGGGTTGAGCTTAGTCTTAGCATTAGGGTTTAGGGTTAGGGTTAAGGTTAGGATAGGTTTTAGGGTTAAGATTAGTTTTAGGGTTAGGGTAAGTGTTAGGGTTAAGTCATGGTTAGGTTTAGGGCTAGTTTAAGGTTAGAGGTAAGGTTAGCTTAAGGGTAGTGTTTAGGTTTCGACGTTAGTGTGAGGGTTAGTGTTAGGTTTCCATTTCAGCTGAGTGTGTAGGGTAAGTTTTAGGGTTAGAATTAGGGTTAGAGATAGAGTTAGGGTCAGGGTTCGGGTTAAGTTTAGGGTTAGGGTTAGGTTTATGGTTAGGATTAGGGTTAGGGTCAGAGTTGGGGGATATTTAGTATTATGTTTCGTGTTAGGGTTTCGGTTAGGGTGAAGTTTATGTTAAGTGTGAGGGTTAGGGTTCGGGTTAGTTTTAGGGGTGGGTTCAGGTTAGGGTCAGGGATAGGGTTTGGGTTAGGTTTAGGGTTAGGGTTAGGGTTAGGGTTAGGTTTAGAGGTAGGTTTAGGGTTAGCTTTAGTTTTGGTTAGGGTTAGGATTTGAATGGATTTAGGTTAGGTTTAGGGTTCTGGATAGGGTGAAATTTTGGTTAAAGGTGAGGGTTCGGTTGAGGTTTAGGGTTAGAGTTATTGTTAGGGGTTAGGGTTAGGTTTGAGCTTATGGTAGGTTTAAAGTCTGGGTTAAGGTTAGGTTAGGGTTATGGTCAGGGTTAGGATTAGGATTCCGTTTAGGGTGAGGGTTAGGATCAGAGTTATTGTAAGGGTTAGTTTTAGGTTGACATGTGCGCCAAGGTTAAGGTTATGGTTTGGTTTAGGGGTAGGGATAGGTTTAGTGTTAGGGTGAGCTTTAGTTTAGGGATAGGGTGAAGTTTAAGATAGAGTGAGGTTTAGGGTTAGGGTTATGGCTAAGGTTTGGTTTAGTTTTCAGGTTAATGTTAAGGTTGTGTTTCGTGTTAGGGTTAAGTTTACGGGTTCTGTTTACTTTTAGGGTGAGGGTTAGATTTTAGGTTAGGGTTAAGTTTAGTGTTAGGGTTCCGGTCAGGGTGACGGTTTGTGTTAGGCTTTGTGGTTGGGGTGAGGGTTAGGTTTAGGGTTAGGGTTGGGTAGGGTTCGGATTATGGTTATGGTAAGGTGTTAGGGGTTAGAGATTTAGTTTAGGGTGAGGGTTTGGGTGAGTGTCTCGGTTAGTCACTGTGGTTCTGGTCATGCTTAGTTTTGGTTTATGGTTAGGGTTAGGTTTATGATCAGGTTTAGGGTTAGTGTTAGAGTTAGGGTTAAGCTTTAGGTAAGGCTTTGGTGTTTGGGGTTAGGGTTTAGGTAAGGCTTTGGTGTTTGGGGTTAGGGTTTGGGTTGGGGTTAGGGTTTGGGTTCGGGTTAGAGTTATCGTTACGGCTTAGGGTTTCTCGTTAGTGTTAGGGTTAGGGTTAGGCAGAGCATTAGGGTTAGGGTTGGAGGATACGGTTAGGGGTTAGGGTGAGGGTTATGGTTAGTTTTATGGTTAAGGTGAGGGTTTAGGGTAAGTGTTATGTTTAAGGTTAGAGTTAGGGTTAGGGTTAGGTGTAGCGTAAGTTTTCGGTTGAGGTTCAGGTTTTGAATTAGAGTTAGTGTTCTATTTAAGATCAAGGTTAGACTTATGGTTAGGGTTAGGATGAGGTCTAGACTTAGGTTCAGGGCTAATGTAAGGCTTAGTTTTAGGGTTAGAGGTGGAGTAGCATTATGACTAGAGTTTGGTTTAAGGTTAGGGTTTGGGTTAGGTTTAGGTTTAGGGTTAAAGTTAGGGTTAGGGTTGGATGAAGTTTAGGATGGGGTGAGGGTTATTCTTATGGTTAGGGCTAGAGTTTGATTTTGTGTTCAGGTGAGTGTTAAGGTTAGGCTTAGGGTTCGGGTTCGGGTTCGGAATTTCGTTTAGGGTTAGTGTTAGGTTTAGATTCAGGGTTAGAGTGACATTTCGGTTCGGGGGAGGGTTAAGATAAGGGTTAGGATTACGGTGAGGATTATACTTAGTGTTAGAGGTTAGGTTTACGGTTAGGATAGGGTTAAGTTTAGGGTTCATGTTAGGGTTAGTGTTAGATCAGGGTTACTGTTCGTGTTTGGGTTAGGCTTAGGGATAAGTTTAGGGATAGCTTTAGGTTTAGGGTTGGGGATAGGTTTAGGGGTTAGGGTGAGAGTTAGCATTAGGTTTACAGTTAAGGTGAGGGTTTAGGGTAAGTGCTATGGTTAGGGTTAGTGTTAGAGTTAGGGTTAGGGTGAATTTTCAGTTAATAGTGAGGGTTAGGGTAAGGGTTAGGGTTAAGGTTTAGGTTAGATTTAGGATTAAGATTAGTGTTAGGGTTAGGTTTAGGGTCCGGGTTAGGGTAGGGGTAAGGTTAGGGTTAAGGCTAGGTTTACGGTCAGGGGTAGGGCTAGGTTAGGGTTAGGGTTAGGTTTAGAGTTAGAGTTAGTGCTAGGGGTTAGGGTTAGGTTTAGGGTTAGGTTTAGAGTTATTGTTAGGGTTAGGGTAGAGTTAAGGTTAGGGTTAAGTTTAAAGTTAGGTAAGGGTTACGTTTAGGTCAGGGTTAGGGTTATTATTAGAGATAGGGTTAGGTTTAGAGAAAGGGTTAGGGTTCGTGTGAGGGTTAGTGTTAGGTTTACAGTTAAGCTGATGTTTTACAGTGTTACGGTTAGGGTCAGGGTTAGAGTTAGGTTTAGGGTTAGGTTTAGGTGTAGGGCTTGAGTGAGGCGATAGTTTAGCGTTAGATTTAGGGTGAAGGTTAAGATTAGTGTTAGTGTAAATATTAGAGTTAGGCGTTTGTGTTAAGGTTATGATCAGGTTAAGTTTAGGTTTAGAGTTAGAGTTAGGGTTAGGGTTTGGTGTTTGTGTTAATGTTAGGGTCAGGTTTAGGGTAGCTTTAGGGTTAGGGTTTGCTTTAGGGTTAGGGTTAAGGTGAAGTTGAAGTTAAGGGTCAGGGTTGAGCTTAGTCTTAGCATTAGGGTTTAGGGTTAGGGTTCAGGTTAGGATAGGTTTTAGGGTTAAGATTAGTTTTAGGGTTAGGGTAAGTGTTAGGGTTAAGTCATGGTTAGGTTTAGGGCTAGTTTAAGGTTAGAGGTAAGGTTAGCTTAAGGGTAGTGTTTAGGTTTCGACGTTAGTGTGAGGGTTAGTGCTAGGTTTCCATTTCAGCTGAGTGTGTAGGGTAAGTTTTAGGGTTAGAATTAGGGTTAGAATTAGAGTTAGGGTCAGGGTTCGGGTTAAGTTTAGGGTTAGGGTTAGGTTTATGGTTAGGATTAGGGTTAGGGTCAGAGTTGGGGGATATTTAGTATTACGTTTCTTGTTAGGGTTTCGGTTAGGGTGAAGTTTATGTTCAGTGTGAGGGTTAGGGTTCGGGTTAGTTTTAGGGGTGGGTTCAGGTTAGGGTCAGGGATAGGGTTTGGGTTAGGTTTAGGGTTAGGGTTAGGGTTAGAGTTAGGTTTAGGGTTAGCTTTAGTTTTGGTTAGGGTTAGGATTTGAATGGATTTAGGTTAGGTTTAGGGTTCTGGATAGGGTGAAATTTTGGTTAAAGGTGAGGGTTCGGTTGAGGTTTAGGGTTAGAGTTATTGTTAGGGGTTAGGGTTAGGTTTGAGCTTATGGTAGGTTTAAAGTCTGGGTTAAGGTTAGGTTAGGGTTATGGTCAGGGTTAGGATTAGGATTCCGTTTAGGGTGAGGGTTAGGATCAGAGTTATTGTAAGGGTTAGTTTTAGGTTGACATGTGCGCCAAGGTTAAGGTTATGGTTTGGTTTAGGGGTAGGGATAGGTTTAGTGTTAGGGTGAGCTTTAGTTTAGGGATAGGGTGAAGTTTAAGATAGAGTGAGGTTTAGGGTTAGGGTTATGGCTAAGGTTTGGTTTAGTTTTCAGGTTAATGTTAAGGTTGTGTTTCGTGTTAGGGTTAAGTTTACGGGTTCTGTTTACTTTTAGGGTGAGGGTTAGATTTTAGGTTAGGGTTAAGTTTAGTGTTAGGGTTCCGGTCAGGGTGACGGTTTGTGTTAGGCTTTGTGGTTGGGGTGAGGGTTAGGTTTAGGGTTAGGGTTGGGTAGGGTTCGGATTATGGTTATGGTAAGGTGTTAGGGGTTAGAGATTTAGTTTAGGGTGAGGGTTTGGGTGAGTGTCTCGGTTAGTCACTGTGGTTCTGGTCATGCTTAGTTTTGGTTTATGGTTAGGGTTAGGTTTATGATCAGGTTTAGGGTTAGTGTTAGAGTTAGGGTTAAGCTTTAGGTAAGGCTTTGGTGTTTGGGGTTAGGGTTTAGGTAAGGCTTTGGTGTTTGGGGTTAGGGTTTGGGTTGGGGTTAGGGTTTGGGTTCGGGTTAGAGTTATCGTTACGGCTTAGGGTTTCTCGTTAGTGTTAGGGTTAGGGTTAGGCAGAGCATTAGGGTTAGGGTTGGAGGATACGGTTAGGGGTTAGGGTGAGGGTTATGGTTAGTTTTATGGTTAAGGTGAGGGTTTAGGGTAAGTGTTATGTTTAAGGTTAGAGTTAGGGTTAGGGTTAGGTGTAGCGTAAGTTTTCGGTTGAGGTTCAGGTTTTGAATTAGAGTTAGTGTTCTATTTAAGATCAAGGTTAGACTTATGGTTAGGGTTAGGATGAGGTCTAGACTTAGGTTCAGGGCTAATGTAAGGCTTAGTTTTAGGGTTAGAGGTGGAGTAGCATTATGACTAGAGTTTGGTTTAAGGTTAGGGTTTGGGTTAGGTTTAGGTTTAGGGTTAAAGTTAGGGTTAGGGTTGGATGAAGTTTAGGATGGGGTGAGGGTTATTCTTATGGTTAGGGCTAGAGTTTGATTTTGTGTTCAGGTGAGTGTTAAGGTTAGGCTTAGGGTTCGGGTTCGGGTTCGGAATTTCGTTTAGGGTTAGTGTTAGGTTTAGATTCAGGGTTAGAGTGACATTTCGGTTCGGGGGAGGGTTAAGATAAGGGTTAGGATTACGGTGAGGATTATACTTAGTGTTAGAGGTTAGGTTTACGGTTAGGATAGGGTTAAGTTTAGGGTTCATGTTAGGGTTAGTGTTAGATCAGGGTTACTGTTCGTGTTTGGGTTAGGCTTAGGGATAAGTTTAGGGATAGCTTTAGGTTTAGGGTTGGGGATAGGTTTAGGGGTTAGGGTGAGAGTTAGCATTAGGTTTACAGTTAAGGTGAGGGTTTAGGGTAAGTGCTATGGTTAGGGTTAGTGTTAGAGTTAGGGTTAGGGTGAATTTTCAGTTAATAGTGAGGGTTAGGGTAAGGGTTAGGGTTAAGGTTTAGGTTAGATTTAGGATTAAGATTAGTGTTAGGGTTAGGTTTAGGGTCCGGGTTAGGGTAGGGGTAAGGTTAGGGTTAAGGCTAGGTTTACGGTCAGGGGTAGGGCTAGGTTAGGGTTAGGGTTAGGTTTAGAGTTAGAGTTAGTGCTAGGGGTTAGGGTTAGGTTTAGGGTTAGGTTTAGAGTTATTGTTAGGGTTAGGGTAGAGTTAAGGTTAGGGTTAAGTTTAAAGTTAGGTAAGGGTTACGTTTAGGTCAGGGTTAGGGTTATTATTAGAGATAGGGTTAGGTTTAGAGAAAGGGTTAGGGTTCGTGTGAGGGTTAGTGTTAGGTTTACAGTTAAGCTGATGTTTTACAGTGTTACGGTTAGGGTCAGGGTTAGAGTTAGGTTTAGGGTTAGGTTTAGGTGTAGGGCTTGAGTGAGGCGATAGTTTAGCGTTAGATTTAGGGTGAAGGTTAAGATTAGTGTTAGTGTAAATATTAGAGTTAGGCGTTTGTGTTAAGGTTATGATCAGGTTAAGTTTAGGTTTAGAGTTAGAGTTAGGGTTAGGGTTTGGTGTTTGTGTTAATGTTAGGGTCAGGTTTAGGGTAGCTTTAGGGTTAGGGTTTGCTTTAGGGTTAGGGTTAAGGTGAAGTTGAAGTTAAGGGTCAGGGTTGAGCTTAGTCTTAGCATTAGGGTTTAGGGTTAGGGTTCAGGTTAGGATAGGTTTTAGGGTTAAGATTAGTTTTAGGGTTAGGGTAAGTGTTAGGGTTAAGTCATGGTTAGGTTTAGGGCTAGTTTAAGGTTAGAGGTAAGGTTAGCTTAAGGGTAGTGTTTAGGTTTCGACGTTAGTGTGAGGGTTAGTGCTAGGTTTCCATTTCAGCTGAGTGTGTAGGGTAAGTTTTAGGGTTAGAATTAGGGTTAGAATTAGAGTTAGGGTCAGGGTTCGGGTTAAGTTTAGGGTTAGGGTTAGGTTTATGGTTAGGATTAGGGTTAGGGTCAGAGTTGGGGGATATTTAGTATTACGTTTCTTGTTAGGGTTTCGGTTAGGGTGAAGTTTATGTTCAGTGTGAGGGTTAGGGTTCGGGTTAGTTTTAGGGGTGGGTTCAGGTTAGGGTCAGGGATAGGGTTTGGGTTAGGTTTAGGGTTAGGGTTAGGGTTAGAGTTAGGTTTAGGGTTAGCTTTAGTTTTGGTTAGGGTTAGGATTTGAATGGATTTAGGTTAGGTTTAGGGTTCTGGATAGGGTGAAATTTTGGTTAAAGGTGAGGGTTCGGTTGAGGTTTAGGGTTAGAGTTATTGTTAGGGGTTAGGGTTAGGTTTGAGCTTATGGTAGGTTTAAAGTCTGGGTTAAGGTTAGGTTAGGGTTATGGTCAGGGTTAGGATTAGGATTCCGTTTAGGGTGAGGGTTAGGATCAGAGTTATTGTAAGGGTTAGTTTTAGGTTGACATGTGCGCCAAGGTTAAGGTTATGGTTTGGTTTAGGGGTAGGGATAGGTTTAGTGTTAGGGTGAGCTTTACTTTAGGGATAGGGTGAAGTTTAAGATAGAGTGAGGTTTAGGGTTAGGGTTATGGCTAAGGTTTGGTTTAGTTTTCAGGTTAATGTTAAGGTTGTGTTTCGTGTTAGGGTTAAGTTTACGGGTTCTGTTTACTTTTAGGGTGAGGGTTAGATTTTAGGTTAGGGTTCAGTTTAGTGTTAGGGTTCCGGTCAGGGTGACGGTTTGTGTTAGGCTTTGTGGTTGGGGTGAGGGTTAGGTTTAGGGTTAGGGTTGGGTAGGGTTCGGATTATGGTTATGGTAAGGTGTTAGGGGTTAGAGATTTAGTTTAGGGTGAGGGTTTGGGTGAGTGTCTCGGTTAGTCACTGTGGTTCTGGTCATGCTTACTTTTGGTTTATGGTTAGGGTTAGGTTTATGATCAGGTTTAGGGTTAGTGTTAGAGTTAGGGTTAAGCTTTAGGTAAGGCTTTGGTGTTTGGGGTTAGGGTTTAGGTAAGGCTTTGGTGTTTGGGGTTAGGGTTTGGGTTCGGGTTAGGGTTTGGGTTCGGGTTAGAGTTATCGTTACGGCTTAGGGTTTCTCGTTAGTGTTAGGGTTAGGGTTAGGCAGAGCATTAGGGTTAGGGTTGGAGGATACGGTTAGGGGTTAGGGTGAGGGTTATGGTTAGTTTTATGGTTAAGGTGAGGGTTTAGGGTAAGTGTTATGTTTAAGGTTAGAGTTAGGGTTAGGGTTAGGTGTAGCGTAAGTTTTCGGTTGAGGTTCAGGTTTTGAATTAGAGTTAGTGTTCTATTTAAGATCAAGGTTAGACTTAGGGTTAGGGTTAGGATTAGGTCTAGACTTAGGGTCAGGGCTAATGTAAGGCTTAGTTTTAGGGTTAGAGGTGGAGTAGCATTATGACTAGAGTTTGGTTTAAGGTTAGGGTTTGGGTTAGGTTTAGGTTTAGGGTTAAAGTTAGGGTTAGGGTTGGATGAAGTTTAGGATGGGGTGAGGGTTATTCTTATGGTTAGGGCTAGAGTTTGATTTTGTGTTCAGGTTAGTGTTAAGGTTAGGCTTAGGGTTCGGGTTCGGGTTCGGAATTTCGTTTAGGGTTAGTGTTAGGTTTAGCTTCAGGGTTAGAGTGACATTTCGGTTCAGGGGGAGGGTTAAGATAAGGGTTAGGATTACGGTGAGGATTATACTTAGTGTTAGAGGTTAGGTTTACGGTTAGGATAGGGTTAAGTTTAGGGTCCATGTTAGGGTTAGTGTTAGATTAGGGTTACTGTTCGTGTTTGGGATAGGCTTAGGGATAAGTTTAGGGATAGCTTTAGGTTTAGGGTTGGGGATAGGTTTAGGGGTTAGGGTGAGAGTTAGCATTAGGTTTACAGTTAAGGTGAGGGTTTAGGGTAAGTGCTATGGTTAGGGTTAGTGTTAGAGTTAGGGTTAGGGTGAATTTTCAGTTAATAGTGAGGGTTAGGGTAAGGGTTAGGGTTAAGGTTTAGGTTAGATTTAGGATTAAGATTAGTGTTAGGGTTAGGTTTAGGGTCCGGGTTAGGGTAGGGGTAAGGTTAGGGTTAAGGCTAGGTTTACGGTCAGGGGTAGGGCTAGGTTAGGGTTAGGGTTAGGTTTAGAGTTAGAGTTAGTGCTAGGGGTTAGGGTTAGGTTTAGGGTTAGGTTTAGAGTTATTGTTAGGGTTAGGGTAGAGTTAAGGTTAGGGTTAAGTTTAAAGTTAGGTAAGGGTTACGTTTAGGTCAGGGTTAGGGTTATTATTAGAGATAGGGTTAGGTTTAGAGAAAGGGTTAGGGTTCGTGTGAGGGTTAGTGTTAGGTTTACAGTTAAGCTGATGTTTTACAGTGTTACGGTTAGGGTCAGGGTTAGAGTTAGGTTTAGGGTTAGGTTTAGGTGTAGGGCTTGAGTGAGGCGATAGTTTAGCGTTAGATTTAGGGTGAAGGTTAAGATTAGTGTTAGTGTAAATATTAGAGTTAGGCGTTTGTGTTAAGGTTATGATCAGGTTAAGTTTAGGTTTAGAGTTAGAGTTAGGGTTAGGTTTTGGTGTTTGTGTTAATGTTAGGGTCAGGATTAGGGTAGCTTTAGGGTTAGGGTTTGGTTTAGGGTTAGGGTTAGGGTGAAGTTGAAGTTAAGGGTCAGGGTTGAGCTTAGTCTTAGCATTAGGGTTTAGGGTTAGGGTTAAGGTTAGGATAGGTTTTAGGGTTAAGATTAGTTTTAGGGTTAGGGTAAGTGTTAGGGTTAAGTCATGGTTAGGTTTAGGGCTAGTTTAAGGTTAGAGGTAAGGTTAGCTTAAGGGTAGTGTTTAGGTTTCGACGTTAGTGTGAGGGTTAGTGTTAGGTTTCCATTTCAGCTGAGTGTGTAGGGTAAGTTTTAGGGTTAGAATTAGGGTTAGAGATAGAGTTAGGGTCAGGGTTCGGGTTAAGTTTAGGGTTAGGGTTAGGTTTATGGTTAGGATTAGGGTTAGGGTCAGAGTTGGGGGATATTTAGTATTATGTTTCGTGTTAGGGTTTCGGTTAGGGTGAAGTTTATGTTAAGTGTGAGGGTTAGGGTTCGGGTTAGTTTTAGGGGTGGGTTCAGGTTAGGGTCAGGGATAGGGTTTGGGTTAGGTTTAGGGTTAGGGTTAGGGTTAGGGTTAGGTTTAGAGGTAGGTTTAGGGTTAGCTTTAGTTTTGGTTAGGGTTAGGATTTGAATGGATTTAGGTTAGGTTTAGGGTTCTGGATAGGGTGAAATTTTGGTTAAAGGTGAGGGTTCGGTTGAGGTTTAGGGTTAGAGTTATTGTTAGGGGTTAGGGTTAGGTTTGAGCTTATGGTAGGTTTAAAGTCTGGGTTAAGGTTAGGTTAGGGTTATGGTCAGGGTTAGGATTAGGATTCCGTTTAGGGTGAGGGTTAGGATCAGAGTTATTGTAAGGGTTAGTTTTAGGTTGACATGTGCGCCAAGGTTAAGGTTATGGTTTGGTTTAGGGGTAGGGATAGGTTTAGTGTTAGGGTGAGCTTTAGTTTAGGGATAGGGTGAAGTTTAAGATAGAGTGAGGTTTAGGGTTAGGGTTATGGCTAAGGTTTGGTTTAGTTTTCAGGTTAATGTTAAGGTTGTGTTTCGTGTTAGGGTTAAGTTTACGGGTTCTGTTTACTTTTAGGGTGAGGGTTAGATTTTAGGTTAGGGTTAAGTTTAGTGTTAGGGTTCCGGTCAGGGTGACGGTTTGTGTTAGGCTTTGTGGTTGGGGTGAGGGTTAGGTTTAGGGTTAGGGTTGGGTAGGGTTCGGATTATGGTTATGGTAAGGTGTTAGGGGTTAGAGATTTAGTTTAGGGTGAGGGTTTGGGTGAGTGTCTCGGTTAGTCACTGTGGTTCTGGTCATGCTTAGTTTTGGTTTATGGTTAGGGTTAGGTTTATGATCAGGTTTAGGGTTAGTGTTAGAGTTAGGGTTAAGCTTTAGGTAAGGCTTTGGTGTTTGGGGTTAGGGTTTAGGTAAGGCTTTGGTGTTTGGGGTTAGGGTTTGGGTTGGGGTTAGGGTTTGGGTTCGGGTTAGAGTTATCGTTACGGCTTAGGGTTTCTCGTTAGTGTTAGGGTTAGGGTTAGGCAGAGCATTAGGGTTAGGGTTGGAGGATACGGTTAGGGGTTAGGGTGAGGGTTATGGTTAGTTTTATGGTTAAGGTGAGGGTTTAGGGTAAGTGTTATGTTTAAGGTTAGAGTTAGGGTTAGGGTTAGGTGTAGCGTAAGTTTTCGGTTGAGGTTCAGGTTTTGAATTAGAGTTAGTGTTCTATTTAAGATCAAGGTTAGACTTATGGTTAGGGTTAGGATGAGGTCTAGACTTAGGTTCAGGGCTAATGTAAGGCTTAGTTTTAGGGTTAGAGGTGGAGTAGCATTATGACTAGAGTTTGGTTTAAGGTTAGGGTTTGGGTTAGGTTTAGGTTTAGGGTTAAAGTTAGGGTTAGGGTTGGATGAAGTTTAGGATGGGGTGAGGGTTATTCTTATGGTTAGGGCTAGAGTTTGATTTTGTGTTCAGGTGAGTGTTAAGGTTAGGCTTAGGGTTCGGGTTCGGGTTCGGAATTTCGTTTAGGGTTAGTGTTAGGTTTAGATTCAGGGTTAGAGTGACATTTCGGTTCAGGGGGAGGGTTAAGATAAGGGTTAGGATTACGGTGAGGATTATACTTAGTGTTAGAGGTTAGGTTTACGGTTAGGATAGGGTTAAGTTTAGGGTTCATGTTAGGGTTAGTGTTAGATCAGGGTTACTGTTCGTGTTTGGGTTAGGCTTAGGGATAAGTTTAGGGATAGCTTTAGGTTTAGGGTTGGGGATAGGTTTAGGGGTTAGGGTGAGAGTTAGCATTAGGTTTACAGTTAAGGTGAGGGTTTAGGGTAAGTGCTATGGTTAGGGTTAGTGTTAGAGTTAGGGTTAGGGTGAATTTTCAGTTAATAGTGAGGGTTAGGGTAAGGGTTAGGGTTAAGGTTTAGGTTAGATTTAGGATTAAGATTAGTGTTAGGGTTAGGTTTAGGGTCCGGGTTAGGGTAGGGGTAAGGTTAGGGTTAAGGCTAGGTTTACGGTCAGGGGTAGGGCTAGGTTAGGGTTAGGGTTAGGTTTAGAGTTAGAGTTAGTGCTAGGGGTTAGGGTTAGGTTTAGGGTTAGGTTTAGAGTTATTGTTAGGGTTAGGGTAGAGTTAAGGTTAGGGTTAAGTTTAAAGTTAGGTAAGGGTTACGTTTAGGTCAGGGTTAGGGTTATTATTAGAGATAGGGTTAGGTTTAGAGAAAGGGTTAGGGTTCGTGTGAGGGTTAGTGTTAGGTTTACAGTTAAGCTGATGTTTTACAGTGTTACGGTTAGGGTCAGGCTTAGAGTTAGGTTTAGGGTTAGGTTTAGGTGTAGGGCTTGAGTGAGGCGATAGTTTAGCGTTAGATTTAGGGTGAAGGTTAAGATTAGTGTTAGTGTAAATATTAGAGTTAGGCGTTTGTGTTAAGGTTATGATCAGGTTAAGTTTAGGTTTAGAGTTAGAGTTAGAGTTAGGGTTAGGTTATGGTGTTTGTGTTAATGTTAGGGTCAGGATTAGGGTAGCTTTAGGGTTAGGGTTTGGTTTAGGGTTAGGGTTAGGGTGAAGTTGAAGTTAAGGGTCAGGGTTGAGCTTAGTCTTAGCATTAGGGTTTAGGGTTAGGGTTAAGGTTAGGATAGGTTTTAGGGTTAAGATTAGTTTTAGGGTTAGGGTAAGTGTTAGGGTTAAGTCATGGTTAGGTTTAGGGCTAGTTTAAGGTTAGAGGTAAGGTTAGCTTAAGGGTAGTGTTTAGGTTTCGACGTTAGTGTGAGGGTTAGTGCTAGGTTTCCATTTGAGCTGAGTGTGTAGGGTAAGTTTTAGGGTTAGAATTAGGGTTAGAGATAGAGTTAGGGTCAGGGTTCGGGTTAAGTTTAGGGTTAGGGTTAGGTTTATGGTTAGGATTAGGGTTAGGGTCAGAGTTGGGGGATATTTAGTATTATGTTTCGTGTTAGGGTTTCGGTTAGGGTGAAGTTTATGTTAAGTGTGAGGGTTAGGGTTCGGGTTAGTTTTAGGGGTGGGTTCAGGTTAGGGTCAGGGATAGGGTTTGGGTTAGGTTTAGGGTTAGGGTTAGGGTTAGAGTTAGGTTTAGGGTTAGCTTTAGTTTTGGTTAGGGTTAGGATTTGAATGGATTTAGGTTAGGTTTAGGGTTCTGGATAGGGTGAAATTTTGGTTAAAGGTGAGGGTTCGGTTGAGGTTTAGGGTTAGAGTTATTGTTAGGGGTTAGGGTTAGGTTTGAGCTTATGGTAGGTTTAAAGTCTGGGTTAAGGTTAGGTTAGGGTTATGGTCAGGGTTAGGATTAGGATTCCGTTTAGGGTGAGGGTTAGGATCAGAGTTATTGTAAGGGTTAGTTTTAGGTTGACATGTGCGCCAAGGTTAAGGTTATGGTTTGGTTTAGGGGTAGGGATAGGTTTAGTGTTAGGGTGAGCTTTAGTTTAGGGATAGGGTGAAGTTTAAGATAGAGTGAGGTTTAGGGTTAGGGTTATGGCTAAGGTTTGGTTTAGTTTTCAGGTTAATGTTAAGGTTGTGTTTCGTGTTAGGGTTAAGTTTACGGGTTCTGTTTACTTTTAGGGTGAGGGTTAGATTTTAGGTTAGGGTTAAGTTTAGTGTTAGGGTTCCGGTCAGGGTGACGGTTTGTGTTAGGCTTTGTGGTTGGGGTGAGGGTTAGGTTTAGGGTTAGGGTTGGGTAGGGTTCGGATTATGGTTATGGTAAGGTGTTAGGGGTTAGAGATTTAGTTTAGGGTGAGGGTTTGGGTGAGTGTCTCGGTTAGTCACTGTGGTTCTGGTCATGCTTAGTTTTGGTTTATGGTTAGGGTTAGGTTTATGATCAGGTTTAGGGTTAGTGTTAGAGTTAGGGTTAAGCTTTAGGTAAGGCTTTGGTGTTTGGGGTTAGGGTTTAGGTAAGGCTTTGGTGTTTGGGGTTAGGGTTTGGGTTGGGGTTAGGGTTTGGGTTCGGGTTAGAGTTATCGTTACGGCTTAGGGTTTCTCGTTAGTGTTAGGGTTAGGGTTAGGCAGAGCATTAGGGTTAGGGTTGGAGGATACGGTTAGGGGTTAGGGTGAGGGTTATGGTTAGTTTTATGGTTAAGGTGAGGGTTTAGGGTAAGTGTTATGTTTAAGGTTAGAGTTAGGGTTAGGGTTAGGTGTAGCGTAAGTTTTCGGTTGAGGTTCAGGTTTTGAATTAGAGTTAGTGTTCTATTTAAGATCAAGGTTAGACTTATGGTTAGGGTTAGGATGAGGTCTAGACTTAGGTTCAGGGCTAATGTAAGGCTTAGTTTTAGGGTTAGAGGTGGAGTAGCATTATGACTAGAGTTTGGTTTAAGGTTAGGGTTTGGGTTAGGTTTAGGTTTAGGGTTAAAGTTAGGGTTAGGGTTGGATGAAGTTTAGGATGGGGTGAGGGTTATTCTTATGGTTAGGGCTAGAGTTTGATTTTGTGTTCAGGTGAGTGTTAAGGTTAGGCTTAGGGTTCGGGTTCGGGTTCGGAATTTCGTTTAGGGTTAGTGTTAGGTTTAGATTCAGGGTTAGAGTGACATTTCGGTTCAGGGGGAGGGTTAAGATAAGGGTTAGGATTACGGTGAGGATTATACTTAGTGTTAGAGGTTAGGTTTACGGTTAGGATAGGGTTAAGTTTAGGGTTCATGTTAGGGTTAGTGTTAGATCAGGGTTACTGTTCGTGTTTGGGTTAGGCTTAGGGATAAGTTTAGGGATAGCTTTAGGTTTAGGGTTGGGGATAGGTTTAGGGGTTAGGGTGAGAGTTAGCATTAGGTTTACAGTTAAGGTGAGGGTTTAGGGTAAGTGCTATGGTTAGGGTTAGTGTTAGAGTTAGGGTTAGGGTGAATTTTCAGTTAATAGTGAGGGTTAGGGTAAGGGTTAGGGTTAAGGTTTAGGTTAGATTTAGGATTAAGATTAGTGTTAGGGTTAGGTTTAGGGTCCGGGTTAGGGTAGGGGTAAGGTTAGGGTTAAGGCTAGGTTTACGGTCAGGGGTAGGGCTAGGTTAGGGTTAGGGTTAGGTTTAGAGTTAGAGTTAGTGCTAGGGGTTAGGGTTAGGTTTAGGGTTAGGTTTAGAGTTATTGTTAGGGTTAGGGTAGAGTTAAGGTTAGGGTTAAGTTTAAAGTTAGGTAAGGGTTACGTTTAGGTCAGGGTTAGGGTTATTATTAGAGATAGGGTTAGGTTTAGAGAAAGGGTTAGGGTTCGTGTGAGGGTTAGTGTTAGGTTTACAGTTAAGCTGATGTTTTACAGTGTTACGGTTAGGGTCAGGCTTAGAGTTAGGTTTAGGGTTAGGTTTAGGTGTAGGGCTTGAGTGAGGCGATAGTTTAGCGTTAGATTTAGGGTGAAGGTTAAGATTAGTGTTAGTGTAAATATTAGAGTTAGGCGTTTGTGTTAAGGTTATGATCAGGTTAAGTTTAGGTTTAGAGTTAGAGTTAGAGTTAGGGTTAGGTTATGGTGTTTGTGTTAATGTTAGGGTCAGGATTAGGGTAGCTTTAGGGTTAGGGTTTGGTTTAGGGTTAGGGTTAGGGTGAAGTTGAAGTTAAGGGTCAGGGTTGAGCTTAGTCTTAGCATTAGGGTTTAGGGTTAGGGTTAAGGTTAGGATAGGTTTTAGGGTTAAGATTAGTTTTAGGGTTAGGGTAAGTGTTAGGGTTAAGTCATGGTTAGGTTTAGGGCTAGTTTAAGGTTAGAGGTAAGGTTAGCTTAAGGGTAGTGTTTAGGTTTCGACGTTAGTGTGAGGGTTAGTGCTAGGTTTCCATTTGAGCTGAGTGTGTAGGGTAAGTTTTAGGGTTAGAATTAGGGTTAGAGATAGAGTTAGGGTCAGGGTTCGGGTTAAGTTTAGGGTTAGGGTTAGGTTTATGGTTAGGATTAGGGTTAGGGTCAGAGTTGGGGGATATTTAGTATTATGTTTCGTGTTAGGGTTTCGGTTAGGGTGAAGTTTATGTTAAGTGTGAGGGTTAGGGTTCGGGTTAGTTTTAGGGGTGGGTTCAGGTTAGGGTCAGGGATAGGGTTTGGGTTAGGTTTAGGGTTAGGGTTAGGGTTAGAGTTAGGTTCAGGGTTAGCTTTAGTTTTGGTTAGGGTTAGGATTTGAATGGATTTAGGTTAGGTTTAGGGTTCTGGATAGGGTGAAATTTTGGTTAAAGGTGAGGGTTCGGTTGAGGTTTAGGGTTAGAGTTATTGTTAGGGGTTAGGGTTAGGTTTGAGCTTATGGTAGGTTTAAAGTCTGGGTTAAGGTTAGGTTAGGGTTATGGTCAGGGTTAGGATTAGGATTCCGTTTAGGGTGAGGGTTAGGATCAGAGTTATTGTAAGGGTTAGTTTTAGGTTGACATGTGCGCCAAGGTTAAGGTTATGGTTTGGTTTAGGGGTAGGGATAGGTTTAGTGTTAGGGTGAGCTTTAGTTTAGGGATAGGGTGAAGTTTAAGATAGAGTGAGGTTTAGGGTTAGGGTTATGGCTAAGGTTTGGTTTAGTTTTCAGGTTAATGTTAAGGTTGTGTTTCGTGTTAGGGTTAAGTTTACGGGTTCTGTTTACTTTTAGGGTGAGGGTTAGATTTTAGGTTAGGGTTAAGTTTAGTGTTAGGGTTCCGGTCAGGGTGACGGTTTGTGTTAGGCTTTGTGGTTGGGGTGAGGGTTAGGTTTAGGGTTAGGGTTGGGTAGGGTTCGGATTATGGTTATGGTAAGGTGTTAGGGGTTAGAGATTTAGTTTAGGGTGAGGGTTTGGGTGAGTGTCTCGGTTAGTCACTGTGGTTCTGGTCATGCTTAGTTTTGGTTTATGGTTAGGGTTAGGTTTATGATCAGGTTTAGGGTTAGTGTTAGAGTTAGGGTTAAGCTTTAGGTAAGGCTTTGGTGTTTGGGGTTAGGGTTTAGGTAAGGCTTTGGTGTTTGGGGTTAGGGTTTGGGTTGGGGTTAGGGTTTGGGTTCGGGTTAGAGTTATCGTTACGGCTTAGGGTTTCTCGTTAGTGTTAGGGTTAGGGTTAGGCAGAGCATTAGGGTTAGGGTTGGAGGATACGGTTAGGGGTTAGGGTGAGGGTTATGGTTAGTTTTATGGTTAAGGTGAGGGTTTAGGGTAAGTGTTATGTTTAAGGTTAGAGTTAGGGTTAGGGTTAGGTGTAGCGTAAGTTTTCGGTTTAGGTTCAGGTTTTGAATTAGAGTTAGTGTTCTATTTAAGATCAAGGTTAGACTTAGGGTTAGGGTTAGGATGAGGTCTAGACTTAGGTTCAGGGCTAATGTAAGGCTTAGTTTTAGGGTTAGAGGTGGAGTAGCATTACGACTAGAGTTTGGTTTAAGGTTAGGGTTTGGGTTAGGTTTAGGTTTAGGGTTAAAGTTAGGGTTAGGGTTGGATGAAGTTTAGGATGGGGTGAGGGTTATTCTTATGGTTAGGGCTAGAGTTTGATTTTGTGTTCAGGTTAGTGTTAAGGTTAGGCTTAGGGTTCGGGTTCGGGTTCGGAATTTCGTTTAGGGTTAGTGTTAGGTTTAGATTCAGGGTTAGAGTGACATTTCGGTTCAGGGGGAGGGTTAAGATAAGGGTTAGGATTACGGTGAGGATTATACTTAGTGTTAGAGGTTAGGTTTACGGTTAGGATAGGGTTAAGTTTAGGGTTCATGTTAGGGTTAGTGTTAGATTAGGGTTACTGTTCGTGTTTGGGTTAGGCTTAGGGATAAGTTTAGGGATAGCTTTAGGTTTAGGGTTGGGGATAGGTTTAGGGGTTAGGGTGAGAGTTAGCATTAGGTTTACAGTTAAGGTGAGGGTTTAGGGTAAGTGCTATGGTTAGGGTTAGTGTTAGAGTTAGGGTTAGGGTGAATTTTCAGTTAATAGTGAGGGTTAGGGTAAGGGTTAGGGTTAAGGTTTAGGTTAGATTTAGGATTAAGATTAGTGTTAGGGTTAGGTTTAGGGTCCGGGTTAGGGTAGGGGTAAGGTTAGGGTTAAGGCTAGGTTTACGGTCAGGGGTAGGGCTAGGTTAGGGTTAGGGTTAGCTTTAGAGTTAGAGTTAGTGCTAGGGGTTAGGGTTAGGTTTAGGGTTAGGTTTAGAGTTATTGTTAGGGTTAGGGTAGAGTTAAGGTTAGGGTTAAGTTTAAAGTTAGGTAAGGGTTACGTTTAGGTCAGGGTTAGGGTTATTATTAGAGATAGGGTTAGGTTTAGAGAAAGGGTTAGGGTTCGTGTGAGGGTTAGTGTTAGGTTTACAGTTAAGCTGATGTTTTACAGTGTTACGGTTAGGGTCAGGGTTAGAGTTAGGTTTAGGGTTAGGTTTAGGTGTAGGGCTTGAGTGAGGCGATAGTTTAGGGTTAGATTTAGGGTGAAGGTTAAGATTAGTGTTAGTGTAAATATTAGAGTTAGGCGTTTGTGTTAAGGTTATGATCAGGTTAAGTTTAGGTTTCGAGTTAGAGTTAGGGTTAGGTTATGGTGTTTGTGTTAATGTTAGGGTCAGGATTAGGGTAGCTTTAGGGTTAGGGTTTGGTTTAGGGTTAGGGTTAGGGTGAAGTTGAAGTTAAGGGTCAGGGTTGAGCTTAGTCTTAGCATTAGGGTTTAGGGTTAGGGTTAAGGTTAGGATAGGTTTTAGGGTTAAGATTAGTTTTAGGGTTAGGGTAAGTGTTAGGGTTAAGTCATGGTTAGGTTTAGGGCTAGTTTAAGGTTAGAGGTAAGGTTAGCTTAAGGGTAGTGTTTAGGTTTCGACGTTAGTGTGAGGGTTAGTGCTAGGTTTCCATTTCAGCTGAGTGTGTAGGGTAAGTTTTAGGGTTAGAATTAGGGTTAGAGATAGAGTTAGGGTCAGGGTTCGGGTTAAGTTTAGGGTTAGGGTTAGGTTTATGGTTAGGATTAGGGTTAGGGTCAGAGTTGGGGGATATTTAGTATTATGTTTCGTGTTAGGGTTTCGGTTAGGGTGAAGTTTATGTTAAGTGTGAGGGTTAGGGTTCGGGTTAGTTTTAGGGGTGGGTTCAGGTTAGGGTCAGGGATAGGGTTTGGGTTAGGTTTAGGGTTAGGGTTAGGGTTAGAGTTAGGTTCAGGGTTAGCTTTAGTTTTGGTTAGGGTTAGGATTTGAATGGATTTAGGTTAGGTTTAGGGTTCTGGATAGGGTGAAATTTTGGTTAAAGGTGAGGGTTCGGTTGAGGCTTAGGGTTAGAGTTATTGTTAGGGGTTAGGGTTAGGTTTGAGCTTATGGTAGGTTTAAAGTCTGGGTTAAGGTTAGGTTAGGGTTATGGTCAGGGTTAGGATTAGGATTCCGTTTAGGGTGAGGGTTAGGATCAGAGTTATTGTAAGGGTTAGTTTTAGGTTGACATGTGCGCCAAGGTTAAGGTTATGGTTTGGTTTAGGGGTAGGGATAGGTTTAGTGTTAGGGTGAGCTTTAGTTTAGGGATAGGGTGAAGTTTAAGATAGAGTGAGGTTTAGGGTTAGGGTTATGGCTAAGGTTTGGTTTAGTTTTCAGGTTAATGTTAAGGTTGTGTTTCGTGTTAGGGTTAAGTTTACGGGTTCTGTTTACTTTTAGGGTGAGGGTTAGATTTTAGGTTAGGGTTAAGTTTAGTGTTAGGGTTCCGGTCAGGGTGACGGTTTGTGTTAGGCTTTGTGGTTGGGGTGAGGGTTAGGTTTAGGGTTAGGGTTGGGTAGGGTTCGGATTATGGTTATGGTAAGGTGTCAGGGGTTAGAGATTTAGTTTAGGGTGAGGGTTTGGGTGAGTGTCTCGGTTAGTCACTGTGGTTCTGGTCATGCTTAGTTTTGGTTTATGGTTAGGGTTAGGTTTATGATCAGGTTTAGGGTTAGTGTTAGAGTTAGGGTTAAGCTTTAGGTAAGGCTTTGGTGTTTGGGGTTAGGGTTTAGGTAAGGCTTTGGTGTTTGGGGTTAGGGTTTGGGTTGGGGTTAGGGTTTGGGTTCGGGTTAGAGTTATCGTTACGGCTTAGGGTTTCTCGTTAGTGTTAGGGTTAGGGTTAGGCAGAGCATTAGGGTTAGGGTTGGAGGATACGGTTAGGGGTTAGGGTGAGGGTTATGGTTAGTTTTATGGTTAAGGTGAGGGTTTAGGGTAAGTGTTATGTTTAAGGTTAGAGTTAGGGTTAGGGTTAGGTGTAGCGTAAGTTTTCGGTTGAGGTTCAGGTTTTGAATTAGAGTTAGTGTTCTATTTAAGATCAAGGTTAGACTTAGGGTTAGGGTTAGGATTAGGTCTAGACTTAGGTTCAGGGCTAATGTAAGGCTTAGTTTTAGGGTTAGAGGTGGAGTAGCATTATGACTAGAGTTTGGTTTAAGGTTAGGGTTTGGGTTAGGTTTAGGTTTAGGGTTAAAGTTAGGGTTAGGGTTGGATGAAGTTTAGGATGGGGTGAGGGGTATTCTTATGGTTAGGGCTAGAGTTTGATTTTGTGTTCAGGTTAGTGTTAAGGTTAGGCTTAGGGTTCGGGTTCGGGTTCGGAATTTCGTTTAGGGTTAGTGTTAGGTTTAGATTCAGGGTTAGAGTGACATTTCGGTTCAGGGGGAGGGTTAAGATAAGGGTTAGGATTACGGTGAGGATTATACTTAGTGTTAGAGGTTAGGTTTACGGTTAGGATAGGGTTAAGTTTAGGGTTCATGTTAGGGTTAGTGTTAGATTAGGGTTACTGTTCGTGTTTGGGTTAGGCTTAGGGATAAGTTTAGGGATAGCTTTAGGTTTAGGGTTGGGGATAGGTTTAGGGGTTAGGGTGAGAGTTAGCATTAGGTTTACAGTTAAGGTGAGGGTTTAGGGTAAGTGCTATGGTTAGGGTTAGTGTTAGAGTTAGGGTTAGGGTGAATTTTCAGTTAATAGTGAGGGTTAGGGTAAGGGTTAGGGTTAAGGTTTAGGTTAGATTTAGGATTAAGATTAGTGTTAGGGTTAGGTTTAGGGTCCGGGTTAGGGTAGGGGTAAGGTTAGGGTTAAGGCTAGGTTTACGGTCAGGGGTAGGGCTAGGTTAGGGTTAGGGTTAGCTTTAGAGTTAGAGTTAGTGCTAGGGGTTAGGGTTAGGTTTAGGGTTAGGTTTAGAGTTATTGTTAGGGTTAGGGTAGAGTTAAGGTTAGGGTTAAGTTTAAAGTTAGGTAAGGGTTACGTTTAGGTCAGGGTTAGGGTTATTATTAGAGATAGGGTTAGGTTTAGAGAAAGGGTTAGGGTTCGTGTGAGGGTTAGTGTTAGGTTTACAGTTAAGCTGATGTTTTACAGTGTTACGGTTAGGGTCAGGGTTAGAGTTAGGTTTAGGGTTAGGTTTAGGTGTAGGGCTTGAGTGAGGCGATAGTTTAGGGTTAGATTTAGGGTGAAGGTTAAGATTAGTGTTAGTGTAAATATTAGAGTTAGGCGTTTGTGTTAAGGTTATGATCAGGTTAAGTTTAGGTTTCGAGTTAGAGTTAGGGTTAGGTTATGGTGTTTGTGTTAATGTTAGGGTCAGGATTAGGGTAGCTTTAGGGTTAGGGTTTGGTTTAGGGTTAGGGTTAGGGTGAAGTTGAAGTTAAGGGTCAGGGTTGAGCTTAGTCTTAGCATTAGGGTTTAGGGTTAGGGTTAAGGTTAGGATAGGTTTTAGGGTTAAGATTAGTTTTAGGGTTAGGGTAAGTGTTAGGGTTAAGTCATGGTTAGGTTTAGGGCTAGTTTAAGGTTAGAGGTAAGGTTAGCTTAAGGGTAGTGTTTAGGTTTCGACGTTAGTGTGAGGGTTAGTGCTAGGTTTCCATTTCAGCTGAGTGTGTAGGGTAAGTTTTAGGGTTAGAATTAGGGTTAGAGATAGAGTTAGGGTCAGGGTTCGGGTTAAGTTTAGGGTTAGGGTTAGGTTTATGGTTAGGATTAGGGTTAGGGTCAGAGTTGGGGGATATTTAGTATTATGTTTCGTGTTAGGGTTTCGGTTAGGGTGAAGTTTATGTTAAGTGTGAGGGTTAGGGTTCGGGTTAGTTTTAGGGGTGGGTTCAGGTTAGGGTCAGGGATAGGGTTTGGGTTAGGTTTAGGGTTAGGGTTAGGGTTAGAGTTAGGTTCAGGGTTAGCTTTAGTTTTGGTTAGGGTTAGGATTTGAATGGATTTAGGTTAGGTTTAGGGTTCTGGATAGGGTGAAATTTTGGTTAAAGGTGAGGGTTCGGTTGAGGCTTAGGGTTAGAGTTATTGTTAGGGGTTAGGGTTAGGTTTGAGCTTATGGTAGGTTTAAAGTCTGGGTTAAGGTTAGGTTAGGGTTATGGTCAGGGTTAGGATTAGGATTCCGTTTAGGGTGAGGGTTAGGATCAGAGTTATTGTAAGGGTTAGTTTTAGGTTGACATGTGCGCCAAGGTTAAGGTTATGGTTTGGTTTAGGGGTAGGGATAGGTTTAGTGTTAGGGTGAGCTTTAGTTTAGGGATAGGGTGAAGTTTAAGATAGAGTGAGGTTTAGGGTTAGGGTTATGGCTAAGGTTTGGTTTAGTTTTCAGGTTAATGTTAAGGTTGTGTTTCGTGTTAGGGTTAAGTTTACGGGTTCTGTTTACTTTTAGGGTGAGGGTTAGATTTTAGGTTAGGGTTAAGTTTAGTGTTAGGGTTCCGGTCAGGGTGACGGTTTGTGTTAGGCTTTGTGGTTGGGGTGAGGGTTAGGTTTAGGGTTAGGGTTGGGTAGGGTTCGGATTATGGTTATGGTAAGGTGTCAGGGGTTAGAGATTTAGTTTAGGGTGAGGGTTTGGGTGAGTGTCTCGGTTAGTCACTGTGGTTCTGGTCATGCTTAGTTTTGGTTTATGGTTAGGGTTAGGTTTATGATCAGGTTTAGGGTTAGTGTTAGAGTTAGGGTTAAGCTTTAGGTAAGGCTTTGGTGTTTGGGGTTAGGGTTTAGGTAAGGCTTTGGTGTTTGGGGTTAGGGTTTGGGTTGGGGTTAGGGTTTGGGTTCGGGTTAGAGTTATCGTTACGGCTTAGGGTTTCTCGTTAGTGTTAGGGTTAGGGTTAGGCAGAGCATTAGGGTTAGGGTTGGAGGATACGGTTAGGGGTTAGGGTGAGGGTTATGGTTAGTTTTATGGTTAAGGTGAGGGTTTAGGGTAAGTGTTATGTTTAAGGTTAGAGTTAGGGTTAGGGTTAGGTGTAGCGTAAGTTTTCGGTTGAGGTTCAGGTTTTGAATTAGAGTTAGTGTTCTATTTAAGATCAAGGTTAGACTTAGGGTTAGGGTTAGGATGAGGTCTAGACTTAGGTTCAGGGCTAATGTAAGGCTTAGTTTTAGGGTTAGAGGTGGAGTAGCATTATGACTAGAGTTTGGTTTAAGGTTAGGGTTTGGGTTAGGTTTAGGTTTAGGGTTAAAGTTAGGGTTAGGGTTGGATGAAGTTTAGGATGGGGTGAGGGGTATTCTTATGGTTAGGGCTAGAGTTTGATTTTGTGTTCAGGTTAGTGTTAAGGTTAGGCTTAGGGTTCGGGTTCGGGTTCGGAATTTCGTTTAGGGTTAGTGTTAGGTTTAGATTCAGGGTTAGAGTGACATTTCGGTTCAGGGGGAGGGTTAAGATAAGGGTTAGGATTACGGTGAGGATTATACTTAGTGTTAGAGGTTAGGTTTACGGTTAGGATAGGGTTAAGTTTAGGGTTCATGTTAGGGTTAGTGTTAGATTAGGGTTACTGTTCGTGTTTGGGTTAGGCTTAGGGATAAGTTTAGGGATAGCTTTAGGTTTAGGGTTGGGGATAGGTTTAGGGGTTAGGGTGAGAGTTAGCATTAGGTTTACAGTTAAGGTGAGGGTTTAGGGTAAGTGCTATGGTTAGGGTTAGTGTTAGAGTTAGGGTTAGGGTGAATTTTCAGTTAATAGTGAGGGTTAGGGTAAGGGTTAGGGTTAAGGTTTAGGTTAGATTTAGGATTAAGATTAGTGTTAGGGTTAGGTTTAGGGTCCGGGTTAGGGTAGGGGTAAGGTTAGGGTTAAGGCTAGGTTTACGGTCAGGGGTAGGGCTAGGTTAGGGTTAGGGTTAGGTTTAGAGTTAGAGTTAGTGCTAGGGGTTAGGGTTAGGTTTAGGGTTAGGTTTAGAGTTATTGTTAGGGTTAGGGTAGAGTTAAGGTTAGGGTTAAGTTTAAAGTTAGGTAAGGGTTACGTTTAGGTCAGGGTTAGGGTTATTATTAGAGATAGGGTTAGGTTTAGAGAAAGGGTTAGGGTTCGTGTGAGGGTTAGTGTTAGGTTTACAGTTAAGCTGATGTTTTACAGTGTTACGGTTAGGGTCAGGGTTAGAGTTAGGTTTAGGGTTAGGTTTAGGTGTAGGGCTTGAGTGAGGCGATAGTTTAGGGTTAGATTTAGGGTGAAGGTTAAGATTAGTGTTAGTGTAAATATTAGAGTTAGGCGTTTGTGTTAAGGTTATGATCAGGTTAAGTTTAGGTTTCGAGTTAGAGTTAGGGTTAGGTTATGGTGTTTGTGTTAATGTTAGGGTCAGGATTAGGGTAGCTTTAGGGTTAGGGTTTGGTTTAGGGTTAGGGTTAGGGTGAAGTTGAAGTTAAGGGTCAGGGTTGAGCTTAGTCTTAGCATTAGGGTTTAGGGTTAGGGTTAAGGTTAGGATAGGTTTTAGGGTTAAGATTAGTTTTAGGGTTAGGGTAAGTGTTAGGGTTAAGTCATGGTTAGGTTTAGGGCTAGTTTAAGGTTAGAGGTAAGGTTAGCTTAAGGGTAGTGTTTAGGTTTCGACGTTAGTGTGAGGGTTAGTGCTAGGTTTCCATTTCAGCTGAGTGTGTAGGGTAAGTTTTAGGGTTAGAATTAGGGTTAGAGATAGAGTTAGGGTCAGGGTTCGGGTTAAGTTTAGGGTTAGGGTTAGGTTTATGGTTAGGATTAGGGTTAGGGTCAGAGTTGGGGGATATTTAGTATTATGTTTCGTGTTAGGGTTTCGGTTAGGGTGAAGTTTATGTTAAGTGTGAGGGTTAGGGTTCGGGTTAGTTTTAGGGGTGGGTTCAGGTTAGGGTCAGGGATAGGGTTTGGGTTAGGTTTAGGGTTAGGGTTAGGGTTAGAGTTAGGTTCAGGGTTAGCTTTAGTTTTGGTTAGGGTTAGGATTTGAATGGATTTAGGTTAGGTTTAGGGTTCTGGATAGGGTGAAATTTTGGTTAAAGGTGAGGGTTCGGTTGAGGCTTAGGGTTAGAGTTATTGTTAGGGGTTAGGGTTAGGTTTGAGCTTATGGTAGGTTTAAAGTCTGGGTTAAGGTTAGGTTAGGGTTATGGTCAGGGTTAGGATTAGGATTCCGTTTAGGGTGAGGGTTAGGATCAGAGTTATTGTAAGGGTTAGTTTTAGGTTGACATGTGCGCCAAGGTTAAGGTTATGGTTTGGTTTAGGGGTAGGGATAGGTTTAGTGTTAGGGTGAGCTTTAGTTTAGGGATAGGGTGAAGTTTAAGATAGAGTGAGGTTTAGGGTTAGGGTTATGGCTAAGGTTTGGTTTAGTTTTCAGGTTAATGTTAAGGTTGTGTTTCATGTTAGGGTTAAGTTTACGGGTTCTGTTTACTTTTAGGGTGAGGGTTAGATTTTAGGTTAGGGTTAAGTTTAGTGTTAGGGTTCCGGTCAGGGTGACGGTTTGTGTTAGGCTTTGTGGTTGGGGTGAGGGTTAGGTTTAGGGTTAGGGTTGGGTAGGGTTCGGATTATGGTTATGGTAAGGTGTCAGGGGTTAGAGATTTAGTTTAGGGTGAGGGTTTGGGTGAGTGTCTCGGTTAGTCACTGTGGTTCTGGTCATGCTTAGTTTTGGTTTATGGTTAGGGTTAGGTTTATGATCAGGTTTAGGGTTAGTGTTAGAGTTAGGGTTAAGCTTTAGGTAAGGCTTTGGTGTTTGGGGTTAGGGTTTAGGTAAGGCTTTGGTGTTTGGGGTTAGGGTTTGGGTTGGGGTTAGGGTTTGGGTTCGGGTTAGAGTTATCGTTACGGCTTAGGGTTTCTCGTTAGTGTTAGGGTTAGGGTTAGGCAGAGCATTAGGGTTAGGGTTGGAGGATACGGTTAGGGGTTAGGGTGAGGGTTATGGTTAGTTTTATGGTTAAGGTGAGGGTTTAGGGTAAGTGTAATGTTTAAGGTTAGAGTTAGGGTTAGGGTTAGGTGTAGCGTAAGTTTTCGGTTGAGGTTCAGGTTTTGAATTAGAGTTAGTGTTCTATTTAAGATCAAGGTTAGACTTAGGGTTAGGGTTAGGATGAGGTCTAGACTTAGGTTCAGGGCTAATGTAAGGCTTAGTTTTAGGGTTAGAGGTGGAGTAGCATTATGACTAGAGTTTGGTTTAAGGTTAGGGTTTGGGTTAGGTTTAGGTTTAGGGTTAAAGTTAGGGTTAGGGTTGGATGAAGTTTAGGATGGGGTGAGGGGTATTCTTATGGTTAGGGCTAGAGTTTGATTTTGTGTTCAGGTTAGTGTTAAGGTTAGGCTTAGGGTTCGGGTTCGGGTTCGGAATTTCGTTTAGGGTTAGTGTTAGGTTTAGATTCAGGGTTAGAGTGACATTTCGGTTCAGGGGGAGGGTTAAGATAAGGGTTAGGATTACGGTGAGGATTATACTTAGTGTTAGAGGTTAGGTTTACGGTTAGGATAGGGTTAAGTTTAGGGTTCATGTTAGGGTTAGTGTTAGATTAGGGTTACTGTTCGTGTTTGGGTTAGGCTTAGGGATAAGTTTAGGGATAGCTTTAGGTTTAGGGTTGGGGATAGGTTTAGGGGTTAGGGTGAGAGTTAGCATTAGGTTTACAGTTAAGGTGAGGGTTTAGGGTAAGTGCTATGGTTAGGGTTAGTGTTAGAGTTAGGGTTAGGGTGAATTTTCAGTTAATAGTGAGGGTTAGGGTAAGGGTTAGGGTTAAGGTTTAGGTTAGATTTAGGATTAAGATTAGTGTTAGGGTTAGGTTTAGGGTCCGGGTTAGGGTAGGGGTAAGGTTAGGGTTAAGGCTAGGTTTACGGTCAGGGGTAGGGCTAGGTTAGGGTTAGGGTTAGCTTTAGAGTTAGAGTTAGTGCTAGGGGTTAGGGTTAGGTTTAGGGTTAGGTTTAGAGTTATTGTTAGGGTTAGGGTAGAGTTAAGGTTAGGGTTAAGTTTAAAGTTAGGTAAGGGTTACGTTTAGGTCAGGGTTAGGGTTATTATTAGAGATAGGGTTAGGTTTAGAGAAAGGGTTAGGGTTCGTGTGAGGGTTAGTGTTAGGTTTACAGTTAAGCTGATGTTTTACAGTGTTATGGTTAGGGTCAGGGTTAGAGTTAGGTTTAGGTGTAGGGCTTGAGTGAGGCGATAGTTTAGGGTTAGATTTAGGGTGAAGGTTAAGATTAGTGTTAGTGTAAATATTAGAGTTAGGCGTTTGTGTTAAGGTTATGATCAGGTTAAGTTTAGGTTTAGAGTTAGAGTTAGGGTTAGGTTATGGTGTTTGTGTTAATGTTAGGGTCAGGATTAGGGTAGCTTTAGGGTTAGGGTTTGGTTTAGGGTTAGGGTTAGGGTGAAGTTGAAGTTAAGGGTCAGGGTTGAGCTTAGTCTTAGCATTAGGGTTTAGGGTTAGGGTTAAGGTTAGGATAGGTTTTAGGGTTAAGATTAGTTTTAGGGTTAGGGTAAGTGTTAGGGTTAAGTCATGGTTAGGTTTAGGGCTAGTTTAAGGTTAGAGGTAAGGTTAGCTTAAGGGTAGTGTTTAGGTTTCGACGTTAGTGTGAGGGTTAGTGCTAGGTTTCCATTTCAGCTGAGTGTGTAGGGTAAGTTTTAGGGTTAGAATTAGGGTTAGAGATAGAGTTAGGGTCAGGGTTCGGGTTAAGTTTAGGGTTAGGGTTAGGATTATGGTTAGGATTAGGGTTAGGGTCAGAGTTGGGGGATATTTAGTATTATGTTTCGTGTTAGGGTTTCGGTTAGGGTGAAGTTTATGTTAAGTGTGAGGGTTAGGGTTCGGGTTTTAGGGGTGGGTTCAGGTTAGGGTCAGGGATAGGGTTTGGGTTAGGTTTAGGGTTAGGGTTAGGGTTAGAGTTAGGTTCAGGGTTAGCTTTAGTTTTGGTTAGGGTTAGGATTTGAATGGATTTAGGTTAGGTTTAGGGTTCTGGATAGGGTGAAATTTTGGTTAAAGGTGAGGGTTCGGTTGAGGCTTAGGGTTAGAGTTATTGTTAGGGGTTAGGGTTAGGTTTGAGCTTATGGTAGGTTTAAAGTCTGGGTTAAGGTTAGGTTAGGGTTATGGTCAGGGTTAGGATTAGGATTCCGTTTAGGGTGAGGGTTAGGATCAGAGTTATTGTAAGGGTTAGTTTTAGGTTGACATGTGCGCCAAGGTTAAGGTTATGGTTTGGTTTAGGGTTAGGGATAGGTTTAGTGTTAGGGTGAGCTTTAGTTTAGGGATAGGGTGAAGTTTAAGATAGAGTGAGGTTTAGGGTTAGGGTTATGGCTAAGGTTTGGTTTAGTTTTCAGGTTAATGTTAAGGTTGTGTTTCATGTTAGGGTTAAGTTTACGGGTTCTGTTTACTTTTAGGGTGAGGGTTAGATTTTAGGTTAGGGTTAAGTTTAGTGTTAGGGTTCCGGTCAGGGTGACGGTTTGTGTTAGGCTTTGTGGTTGGGGTGAGGGTTAGGTTTAGGGTTAGGGTTGGGTAGGGTTCGGATTATGGTTATGGTAAGGTGTCAGGGGTTAGAGATTTAGTTTAGGGTGAGGGTTTGGGTGAGTGTCTCGGTTAGTCACTGTGGTTCTGGTCATGCTTAGTTTTGGTTTATGGTTAGGGTTAGGTTTATGATCAGGTTTAGGGTTAGTGTTAGAGTTAGGGTTAAGCTTTAGGTAAGGCTTTGGTGTTTGGGGTTAGGGTTTAGGTAAGGCTTTGGTGTTTGGGGTTAGGGTTTGGGTTGGGGTTAGGGTTTGGGTTCGGGTTAGAGTTATCGTTACGGCTTAGGGTTTCTCGTTAGTGTTAGGGTTAGGGTTAGGCAGAGCATTAGGGTTAGGGTTGGAGGATACGGTTAGGGGTTAGGGTGAGGGTTATGGTTAGTTTTATGGTTAAGGTGAGGGTTTAGGGTAAGTGTAATGTTTAAGGTTAGAGTTAGGGTTAGGGTTAGGTGTAGCGTAAGTTTTCGGTTGAGGTTCAGGTTTTGAATTAGAGTTAGTGTTCTATTTAAGATCAAGGTTAGACTTAGGGTTAGGGTTAGGATGAGGTCTAGACTTAGGTTCAGGGCTAATGTAAGGCTTAGTTTTAGGGTTAGAGGTGGAGTAGCATTACGACTAGAGTTTGGTTTAAGGTTAGGGTTTGGGTTAGGTTTAGGTTTAGGGTTAAAGTTAGGGTTAGGGTTGGATGAAGTTTAGGATGGGGTGAGGGTTATTCTTATGGTTAGGGCTAGAGTTTGATTTTGTGTTCAGGTTAGTGTTAAGGTTAGGCTTAGGGTTCGGGTTCGGGTTCGGAATTTCGTTTAGGGTTAGTGTTAAGTTTAGATTCAGGGTTAGAGTGACATTTCGGTTCAGGGGGAGGGTTAAGATAAGGGTTAGGATTACGGTGAGGATTATACTTAGTGTTAGAGGTTAGGTTTACGGTTAGGATAGGGTTAAGTTTAGGGTTCATGTTAGGGTTAGTGTTAGATTAGGGTTACTGTTCGTGTTTGGGTTAGGCTTAGGGATAAGTTTAGGGATAGCTTTAGGTTTAGGGTTGGGGATAGGTTTAGGGGTTAGGGTGAGAGTTAGCATTAGGTTTACAGTTAAGGTGAGGGTTTAGGGTAAGTGCTATGGTTAGGGTTAGTGTTAGAGTTAGGGTTAGGGTGAATTTTCAGTTAATAGTGAGGGTTAGGGTAAGGGTTAGGGTTAAGGTTTAGGTTAGATTTAGGATTAAGATTAGTGTTAGGGTTAGGTTTAGGGTCCGGGTTAGGGTAGGGGTAAGGTTAGGGTTAAGGCTAGGTTTACGGTCAGGGGTAGGGCTAGGTTAGGGTTAGGGTTAGGTTTAGAGTTAGAGTTAGTGCTAGGGGTTAGGGTTAGGTTTAGGGTTAGGTTTAGAGTTATTGTTAGGGTTAGGGTAGAGTTAAGGTTAGGGTTAAGTTTAAAGTTAGGTAAGGGTTACGTTTAGGTCAGGGTTAGGGTTATTATTAGAGATAGGGTTAGGTTTAGAGAAAGGGTTAGGGTTCGTGTGAGGGTTAGTGTTAGGTTTACAGTTAAGCTGATGTTTTACAGTGTTACGGTTAGGGTCAGGGTTAGAGTTAGGTTTAGGGTTAGGTTTAGGTGTAGGGCTTGAGTGAGGCGATAGTTTAGGGTTAGATTTAGGGTGAAGGTTAAGATTAGTGTTAGTGTAAATATTAGAGTTAGGCGTTTGTGTTAAGGTTATGATCAGGTTAAGTTTAGGTTTCGAGTTAGAGTTAGGGTTAGGTTATGGTGTTTGTGTTAATGTTAGGGTCAGGATTAGGGTAGCTTTAGGGTTAGGGTTTGGTTTAGGGTTAGGGTTAGGGTGAAGTTGAAGTTAAGGGTCAGGGTTGAGCTTAGTCTTAGCATTAGGGTTTAGGGTTAGGGTTAAGGTTAGGATAGGTTTTAGGGTTAAGATTAGTTTTAGGGTTAGGGTAAGTGTTAGGGTTAAGTCATGGTTAGGTTTAGGGCTAGTTCAAGGTTAGAGGTAAGGTTAGCTTAAGGGTAGTGTTTAGGTTTCGACGTTAGTGTGAGGGTTAGTGCTAGGTTTCCATTTCAGCTGAGTGTGTAGGGTAAGTTTTAGGGTTAGAATTAGGGTTAGAGATAGAGTTAGGGTCAGGGTTCGGGTTAAGTTTAGGGTTAGGGTTAGGTTTATGGTTAGGATTAGGGTTAGGGTCAGAGTTGGGGGATATTTAGTATTATGTTTCGTGTTAGGGTTTCGGTTAGGGTGAAGTTTATGTTAAGTGTGAGGGTTAGGGTTCGGGTTAGTTTTAGGGGTGGGTTCAGGTTAGGGTCAGGGATAGGGTTTGGGTTAGGTTTAGGGTTAGGGTTAGGGTTAGGGTTAGAGTTAGGTTTAGGGTTAGCTTTAGTTTTGGTTAGGGTTAGGATTTGAATGGATTTAGGTTAGGTTTAGGGTTCTGGATAGGGTGAAATTTTGGTTAAAGGTGAGGGTTCGGTTGAGGTTTAGGGTTAGAGTTATTGTTAGGGGTTAGGGTTAGGTTTGAGCTTATGGTAGGTTTAAAGTCTGGGTTAAGGTTAGGTTAGGGTTATGGTCAGGGTTAGGATTAGGATTCCGTTTAGGGTGAGGGTTAGGATCAGAGTTATTGTAAGGGTTAGTTTTAGGTTGACATGTGCGCCAAGGTTAAGGTTATGGTTTGGTTTAGGGGTAGGGATAGGTTTAGTGTTAGGGTGAGCTTTAGTTTAGGGATAGGGTGAAGTTTAAGATAGAGTGAGGTTTAGGGTTAGGGTTATGGCTAAGGTTTGGTTTAGTTTTCAGGTTAATGTTAAGGTTGTGTTTCGTGTTAGGGTTAAGTTTACGGGTTCTGTTTACTTTTAGGGTGAGGGTTAGATTTTAGGTTAGGGTTCAGTTTAGTGTTAGGGTTCCGGTCAGGGTGACGGTTTGTGTTAGGCTTTGTGGTTGGGGTGAGGGTTAGGTTTAGGGTTAGGGTTGGGTAGGGTTCGGATTATGGTTATGGTAAGGTGTTAGGGGTTAGAGATTTAGTTTAGGGTGAGGGTTTGGGTGAGTGTCTCGGTTAGTCACTGTGGCTCTGGTCATGCTTAGTTTTGGTTTATGGTTAGGGTTAGGTTTATGATCAGGTTTAGGGTTAGTGTTAGAGTTAGGGTTAAGCTTTAGGTAAGGCTTTGGTGTTTGGGGTTAGGGTTTAGGTAAGGCTTTGGTGTTTGGGGTTAGGGTTTGGGTTGGGGTTAGGGTTTGGGTTCGGGTTAGAGTTATCGTTACGGCTTAGGGTTTCTCGTTAGTGTTAGGGTTAGGGTTAGGCAGAGCATTAGGGTTAGGGTTGGAGGATACGGTTAGGGGTTAGGGTGAGGGTTATGGTTAGTTTTATGGTTAAGGTGAGGGTTTAGGGTAAGTGTTATGTTTAAGGTTAGAGTTAGGGTTAGGGTTAGGTGTAGCGTAAGTTTTCGGTTGAGGTTCAGGTTTTGAATTAGAGTTAGTGTTCTATTTAAGATCAAGGTTAGACTTAGGGTTAGGGTTAGGATGAGGTCTAGACTTAGGTTCAGGGCTAATGTAAGGCTTAGTTTTAGGGTTAGAGGTGGAGTAGCATTATGACTAGAGTTTGGTTTAAGGTTAGGGTTTGGGTTAGGTTTAGGTTTAGGGTTAAAGTTAGGGTTAGGGTTGGATGAAGTTTAGGATGGGGTGAGGGGTATTCTTATGGTTAGGGCTAGAGTTTGATTTTGTGTTCAGGTTAGTGTTAAGGTTAGGCTTAGGGTTCGGGTTCGGGTTCGGAATTTCGTTTAGGGTTAGTGTTAGGTTTAGATTCAGGGTTAGAGTGACATTTCGGTTCAGGGGGAGGGTTAAGATAAGGGTTAGGATTACGGTGAGGATTATACTTAGTGTTAGAGGTTAGGTTTACGGTTAGGATAGGGTTAAGTTTAGGGTTCATGTTAGGGTTAGTGTTAGATCAGGGTTACTGTTCGTGTTTGGGTTAGGCTTAGGGATAAGTTTAGGGATAGCTTTAGGTTTAGGGTTGGGGATAGGTTTAGGGGTTAGGGTGAGAGTTAGCATTAGGTTTACAGTTAAGGTGAGGGTTTAGGGTAAGTGCTATGGTTAGGGTTAGTGTTAGAGTTAGGGTTAGGGTGAATTTTCAGTTAATAGTGAGGGTTAGGGTAAGGGTTAGGGTTAAGGTTTAGGTTAGATTTAGGATTAAGATTAGTGTTAGGGTTAGGTTTAGGGTCCGGGTTAGGGTAGGGGTAAGGTTAGGGTTAAGGCTAGGTTTACGGTCAGGGGTAGGGCTAGGTTAGGGTTAGGGTTAGGTTTAGAGTTAGAGTTAGTGCTAGGGGTTAGGGTTAGGTTTAGGGTTAGGTTTAGAGTTATTGTTAGGGTTAGGGTAGAGTTAAGGTTAGGGTTAAGTTTAAAGTTAGGTAAGGGTTACGTTTAGGTCAGGGTTAGGGTTATTATTAGAGATAGGGTTAGGTTTAGAGAAAGGGTTAGGGTTCGTGTGAGGGTTAGTGTTAGGTTTACAGTTAAGCTGATGTTTTACAGTGTTACGGTTAGGGTCAGGGTTAGAGTTAGGTTTAGGGTTAGGTTTAGGTGTAGGGCTTGAGTGAGGCGATAGTTTAGGGTTAGATTTAGGGTGAAGGTTAAGATTAGTGTTAGTGTAAATATTAGAGTTAGGCGTTTGTGTTAAGGTTATGATCAGGTTAAGTTTAGGTTTCGAGTTAGAGTTAGGGTTAGGTTATGGTGTTTGTGTTAATGTTAGGGTCAGGATTAGGGTAGCTTTAGGGTTAGGGTTTGGTTTAGGGTTAGGGTTAGGGTGAAGTTGAAGTTAAGGGTCAGGGTTGAGCTTAGTCTTAGCATTAGGGTTTAGGGTTAGGGTTAAGGTTAGGATAGGTTTTAGGGTTAAGATTAGTTTTAGGGTTAGGGTAAGTGTTAGGGTTAAGTCATGGTTAGGTTTAGGGCTAGTTCAAGGTTAGAGGTAAGGTTAGCTTAAGGGTAGTGTTTAGGTTTCGACGTTAGTGTGATGGTTAGTGCTAGGTTTCCATTTCAGCTGAGTGTGTAGGGTAAGTTTTAGGGTTAGAATTAGGGTTAGAGATAGAGTTAGGGTCAGGGTTCGGGTTAAGTTTAGGGTTATGGTTAGGATTATGGTTAGGATTAGGGTTAGGGTCAGAGTTGGGGGATATTTAGTATTATGTTTCGTGTTAGGGTTTCGGTTAGGGTGAAGTTTATGTTAAGTGTGAGGGTTAGGGTTCGGGTTAGTTTTAGGGGTGGGTTCAGGTTAGGGTCAGGGATAGGGTTTGGGTTAGGTTTAGGGTTAGGGTTAGGGTTAGAGTTAGGTTCAGGGTTAGCTTTAGTTTTGGTTAGGGTTAGGATTTGAATGGATTTAGGTTAGGTTTAGGGTTCTGGATAGGGTGAAATTTTGGTTAAAGGTGAGGGTTCGGTTGAGGTTTAGGGTTAGAGTTATTGTTAGGGGTTAGGGTTAGGTTTGAGCTTATGGTAGGTTTAAAGTCTGGGTTAAGGTTAGGTTAGGGTTATGGTCAGGGTTAGGATTAGGATTCCGTTTAGGGTGAGGGTTAGGATCAGAGTTATTGTAAGGGTTAGTTTTAGGTTGACATGTGCGCCAAGGTTAAGGTTATGGTTTGGTTTAGGGTTAGGGATAGGTTTAGTGTTAGGGTGAGCTTTAGTTTAGGGATAGGGTGAAGTTTAAGATAGAGTGAGGTTTAGGGTTAGGGTTATGGCTAAGGTTTGGTTTAGTTTTCAGGTTAATGTTAAGGTTGTGTTTCATGTTAGGGTTAAGTTTACGGGTTCTGTTTACTTTTAGGGTGAGGGTTAGATTTTAGGTTAGGGTTAAGTTTAGTGTTAGGGTTCCGGTCAGGGTGACGGTTTGTGTTAGGCTTTGTGGTTAGGGTGAGGGTTAGGTTTAGGGTTAGGGTTGGGTAGGGTTCGGATTATGGTTATGGTAAGGTGTTAGGGGTTAGAGATTTAGTTTAGGGTGAGGGTTTGGGTGAGTGTCTCGGTTAGTCACTGTGGTTCTGGTCATGCTTAGTTTTGGTTTATGGTTAGGGTTAGGTTTATGATCAGGTTTAGGGTTAGTGTTAGAGTTAGGGTTAAGCTTTAGGTAAGGCTTTGGTGTTTGGGGTTAGGGTTTAGGTAAGGCTTTGGTGTTTGGGGTTAGGGTTTGGGTTGGGGTTAGGGTTTGGGTTCGGGTTAGAGTTATCGTTACGGCTTAGGGTTTCTCGTTAGTGTTAGGGTTAGGGTTAGGCAGAGCATTAGGGTTAGGGTTGGAGGATACGGTTAGGGGTTAGGGTGAGGGTTATGGTTAGTTTTATGGTTAAGGTGAGGGTTTAGGGTAAGTGTTATGTTTAAGGTTAGAGTTAGGGTTAGGGTTAGGTGTAGCGTAAGTTTTCGGTTGAGGTTCAGGTTTTGAATTAGAGTTAGTGTTCTATTTAAGATCAAGGTTAGACTTAGGGTTAGGGTTAGGATGAGGTCTAGACTTAGGTTCAGGGCTAATGTAAGGCTTAGTTTTAGGGTTAGAGGTGGAGTAGCATTACGACTAGAGTTTGGTTTAAGGTTAGGGTTTGGGTTAGGTTTAGGTTTAGGGTTAAAGTTAGGGTTAGGGTTGGATGAAGTTTAGGATGGGGTGAGGGTTATTCTTATGGTTAGGGCTAGAGTTTGATTTTGTGTTCAGGTTAGTGTTAAGGTTAGGCTTAGGGTTCGGGTTCGGGTTCGGAATTTCGTTTAGGGTTAGTGTTAGGTTTAGATTCAGGGTTAGAGTGACATTTCGGTTCAGGGGGAGGGTTAAGATAAGGGTTAGGATTACGGTGAGGATTATACTTAGTGTTAGAGGTTAGGTTTACGGTTAGGATAGGGTTAAGTTTAGGGTTCATGTTAGGGTTAGTGTTAGATTAGGGTTACTGTTCGTGTTTGGGTTAGGCTTAGGGATAAGTTTAGGGATAGCTTTAGGTTTAGGGTTGGGGATAGGTTTAGGGGTTAGGGTGAGAGTTAGCATTAGGTTTACAGTTAAGGTGAGGGTTTAGGGTAAGTGCTATGGTTAGGGTTAGTGTTAGAGTTAGGGTTAGGGTGAATTTTCAGTTAATAGTGAGGGTTAGGGTAAGGGTTAGGGTTAAGGTTTAGGTTAGATTTAGGATTAAGATTAGTGTTAGGGTTAGGTTTAGGGTCCGGGTTAGGGTAGGGGTAAGGTTAGGGTTAAGGCTAGGTTTACGGTCAGGGGTAGGGCTAGGTTAGGGTTAGGGTTAGGTTTAGAGTTAGAGTTAGTGCTAGGGGTTAGGGTTAGGTTTAGGGTTAGGTTTAGAGTTATTGTTAGGGTTAGGGTAGAGTTAAGGTTAGGGTTAAGTTTAAAGTTAGGTAAGGGTTACGTTTAGGTCAGGGTTAGGGTTATTATTAGAGATAGGGTTAGGTTTAGAGAAAGGGTTAGGGTTCGTGTGAGGGTTAGTGTTAGGTTTACAGTTAAGCTGATGTTTTACAGTGTTACGGTTAGGGTCAGGGTTAGAGTTAGGTTTAGGGTTAGGTTTAGGTGTAGGGCTTGAGTGAGGCGATAGTTTAGGGTTAGATTTAGGGTGAAGGTTAAGATTAGTGTTAGTGTAAATATTAGAGTTAGGCGTTTGTGTTAAGGTTATGATCAGGTTAAGTTTAGGTTTCGAGTTAGAGTTAGGGTTAGGTTATGGTGTTTGTGTTAATGTTAGGGTCAGGATTAGGGTAGCTTTAGGGTTAGGGTTTGGTTTAGGGTTAGGGTTAGGGTGAAGTTGAAGTTAAGGGTCAGGGTTGAGCTTAGTCTTAGCATTAGGGTTTAGGGTTAGGGTTAAGGTTAGGATAGGTTTTAGGGTTAAGATTAGTTTTAGGGTTAGGGTAAGTGTTAGGGTTAAGTCATGGTTAGGTTTAGGGCTAGTTCAAGGTTAGAGGTAAGGTTAGCTTAAGGGTAGTGTTTAGGTTTCGACGTTAGTGTGAGGGTTAGTGCTAGGTTTCCATTTCAGCTGAGTGTGTAGGGTAAGTTTTAGGGTTAGAATTAGGGTTAGAGATAGAGTTAGGGTCAGGGTTCGGGTTAAGTTTAGGGTTAGGGTTAGGATTATGGTTAGGATTAGGGTTAGGGTCAGAGTTGGGGGATATTTAGTATTATGTTTCGTGTTAGGGTTTCGGTTAGGGTGAAGTTTATGTTAAGTGTGAGGGTTAGGGTTCGGGTTAGTTTTAGGGGTGGGTTCAGGTTAGGGTCAGGGATAGGGTTTGGGTTAGGTTTAGGGTTAGGGTTAGGGTTAGAGTTAGGTTCAGGGTTAGCTTTAGTTTTGGTTAGGGTTAGGATTTGAATGGATTTAGGTTAGGTTTAGGGTTCTGGATAGGGTGAAATTTTGGTTAAAGGTGAGGGTTCGGTTGAGGTTTAGGGTTAGAGTTATTGTTAGGGGTTAGGGTTAGGTTTGAGCTTATGGTAGGTTTAAAGTCTGGGTTAAGGTTAGGTTAGGGTTATGGTCAGGGTTAGGATTAGGATTCCGTTTAGGGTGAGGGTTAGGATCAGAGTTATTGTAAGGGTTAGTTTTAGGTTGACATGTGCGCCAAGGTTAAGGTTATGGTTTGGTTTAGGGTTAGGGATAGGTTTAGTGTTAGGGTGAGCTTTAGTTTAGGGATAGGGTGAAGTTTAAGATAGAGTGAGGTTTAGGGTTAGGGTTATGGCTAAGGTTTGGTTTAGTTTTCAGGTTAATGTTAAGGTTGTGTTTCATGTTAGGGTTAAGTTTACGGGTTCTGTTTACTTTTAGGGTGAGGGTTAGATTTTAGGTTAGGGTTAAGTTTAGTGTTAGGGTTCCGGTCAGGGTGACGGTTTGTGTTAGGCTTTGTGGTTGGGGTGAGGGTTAGGTTTAGGGTTAGGGTTGGGTAGGGTTCGGATTATGGTTATGGTAAGGTGTTAGGGGTTAGAGATTTAGTTTAGGGTGAGGGTTTGGGTGAGTGTCTCGGTTAGTCACTGTGGTTCTGGTCATGCTTAGTTTTGGTTTATGGTTAGGGTTAGGTTTATGATCAGGTTTAGGGTTAGTGTTAGAGTTAGGGTTAAGCTTTAGGTAAGGCTTTGGTGTTTGGGGTTAGGGTTTAGGTAAGGCTTTGGTGTTTGGGGTTAGGGTTTGGGTTGGGGTTACGGTTTGGGTTCGGGTTAGAGTTATCGTTACGGCTTAGGGTTTCTCGTTAGTGTTAGGGTTAGGGTTAGGCAGAGCATTAGGGTTAGGGTTGGAGGATACGGTTAGGGGTTAGGGTGAGGGTTATGGTTAGTTTTATGGTTAAGGTGAGGGTTTAGGGTAAGTGTTATGTTTAAGGTTAGAGTTAGGGTTAGGGTTAGGTGTAGCGTAAGTTTTCGGTTGAGGTTCAGGTTTTGAATTAGAGTTAGTGTTCTATTTAAGATCAAGGTTAGACTTAGGGTTCGGGTTAGGATGAGGTCTAGACTTAGGTTCAGGGCTAATGTAAGGCTTAGTTTTAGGGTTAGAGGTGGAGTAGCATTACGACTAGAGTTTGGTTTAAGGTTAGGGTTTGGGTTAGGTTTCGGTTTAGGGTTAAAGTTAGGGTTAGGGTTGGATGAAGTTTAGGATGGGGTGAGGGTTATTCTTATGGTTAGGGCTAGAGTTTGATTTTGTGTTCAGGTTAGTGTTAAGGTTAGGCTTAGGGTTCGGGTTCGGGTTCGGAATTTCGTTTAGGGTTAGTGTTAGGTTTAGATTCAGGGTTAGAGTGACATTTCGGTTCAGGGTGAGGGTTAAGATAAGGGTTAGGATTACGGTGAGGATTATACTTAGTGTTAGAGGTTAGGTTTACGGTTAGGATAGGGTTAAGTTTAGGGTTCATGTTAGGGTTAGTGTTAGATTAGGGTTACTGTTCGTGTTTGGGTTAGGCTTAGGGATAAGTTTAGGGATAGCTTTAGGTTTAGGGTTGGGGATAGGTTTAGGGGTTAGGGTGAGAGTTAGCATTAGGTTTACAGTTAAGGTGAGGGTTTAGGGTAAGTGCTATGGTTAGGGTTAGTGTTAGAGTTAGGGTTAGGGTGAATTATCAGTTAATAGTGAGGGTTAGGGTAAGGGTTAGGGTTAAGGTTTAGGTTAGATTTAGGATTAAGATTAGTGTTAGGGTTAGGTTTAGGGTCCGGGTTAGGGTAGGGGTAAGGTTAGGGTTAAGGCTAGGTTTACGGTCAGGGATAGGGCTAGGTTAGGGTTAGGGTTAGGTTTAGAGTTAGAGTTAGTGCTAGGGGTTAGGGTTAGGTTTAGGGTTAGGTTTAGAGTTATTGTTAGGGTTAGGGTAGAGTTAAGGTTAGGGTTAAGTTTAAAGTTAGGTAAGGGTTACGTTTAGGTCAGGGTTAGGGTTATTATTAGAGATAGGGTTAGGTTTAGAGAAAGGGTTAGGGTTCGTGTGAGGGTTAGTGTTAGGTTTACAGTTAAGCTGATGTTTTACAGTGTTACGGTTAGGGTCAGGGTTAGAGTTAGGTTTAGGGTTAGGTTTAGGTGTAGGGCTTGAGTGAGGCGATAGTTTAGGGTTAGATTTAGGGTGAAGGTTAAGATTAGTGTTAGTGTAAATATTAGAGTTAGGCGTTTGTGTTAAGGTTATGATCAGGTTAAGTTTAGGTTTAGAGTTAGAGTTAGGGTTAGGTTATGGTGTTTGTGTTAATGTTAGGGTCAGGATTAGGGTAGCTTTAGGGTTAGGGTTTGGTTTAGGGTTAGGGTTAGGGTGAAGTTGAAGTTAAGGGTCAGGGTTGAGCTTAGTCTTAGCATTAGGGTTTAGGGTTAGGGTTAAGGTTAGGATAGGTTTTAGGGTTAAGATTAGTTTTAGGGTTAGGGTAAGTGTTAGGGTTAAGTCATGGTTAGGTTTAGGGCTAGTTTAAGGTTAGAGGTAAGGTTAGCTTAAGGGTAGTGTTTAGGTTTCGACGTTAGTGTGAGGGTTAGTGTTAGGTTTCCATTTGAGCTGAGTGTGTAGGGTAAGTTTTAGGGTTAGAATTAGGGTTAGAGATAGAGTTAGGGTCAGGGTTCGGGTTAAGTTTAGGGTTAGGGTTAGGTTTATGGTTAGGATTAGGGTTAGGGTCAGAGTTGGGGGATATTTAGTATTATGTTTCGTGTTAGGGTTTCGGTTAGGGTGAAGTTTATGTTAAGTGTGAGGGTTAGGGTTCGGGTTAGTTTTAGGGGTGGGTTCAGGTTAGGGTCAGGGATAGGGTTTGGGTTAGGTTTAGGGTTAGGGTTAGGGTTAGGGTTAGGTTTAGAGTTAGGTTTAGGGTTAGCTTTAGTTTTGGTTAGGGTTAGGATTTGAATGGATTTAGGTTAGGTTTAGGGTTCTGGATAGGGTGAAATTTTGGTTAAAGGTGAGGGTTCGGTTGAGGTTTAGGGTTAGAGTTATTGTTAGGGGTTAGGGTTAGGTTTGAGCTTATGGTAGGTTTAAAGTCTGGGTTAAGGTTAGGTTAGGGTTATGGTCAGGGTTAGGATTAGGATTCCGTTTAGGGTGAGGGTTAGGATCAGAGTTATTGTAAGGGTTAGTTTTAGGTTGACATGTGCGCCAAGGTTAAGGTTATGGTTTGGTTTAGGGGTAGGGATAGGTTTAGTGTTAGGGTGAGCTTTAGTTTAGGGATAGGGTGAAGTTTAAGATAGAGTGAGGTTTAGGGTTAGGGTTATGGCTAAGGTTTGGTTTAGTTTTCAGGTTAATGTTAAGGTTGTGTTTCATGTTAGGGTTAAGTTTACGGGTTCTGTTTACTTTTAGGGTGAGGGTTAGATTTTAGGTTAGGGTTAAGTTTAGTGTTAGGATTCGCGTTAGGGTGACGGTTTGTGTCAGGCTTTGTGGTTGGGGTGAGGGTTAGGTTTAGGGTTAGGGTTGGGTAGGGTTCGGATTATGGTTATGGTAAGGTGTTAGGGGTTAGAGATTTAGTTTAGGGTGAGGGTTTGGGTGAGTGTCTCGGTTAGTCACTGTGGTTCTGGTCATGCTTAGTTTTGGTTTATGGTTAGGGTTAGGTTTATGATCAGGTTTAGGGTTAGTGTTAGAGTTAGGGTTAAGCTTTAGGTAAGGCTTTGGTGTTTGGGGTTAGGGTTTAGGTAAGGCTTTGGTGTTTGGGGTTAGGGTTTGGGTTGGGGTTAGGGTTTGGGTTCGGGTTAGAGTTATCGTTACGGCTTAGGGTTTCTCGTTAGTGTTAGGGTTAGGGTTAGGCAGAGCATTAGGGTTAGGGTTGGAGGATACGGTTAGGGGTTAGGGTGAGGGTTATGGTTAGTTTTATGGTTAAGGTGAGGGTTTAGGGTAAGTGTTATGTTTAAGGTTAGAGTTAGGGTTAGGGTTAGGTGTAGCGTAAGTTTTCGGTTGAGGTTCAGGTTTTGAATTAGAGTTAGTGTTCTATTTAAGATCAAGGTTAGACTTAGGGTTAGGGTTAGGATGAGGTCTAGACTTAGGTTCAGGGCTAATGTAAGGCTTAGTTTTAGGGTTAGAGGTGGAGTAGCATTATGACTAGAGTTTGGTTTAAGGTTAGGGTTTGGGTTAGGTTTAGGTTTAGGGTTAAAGTTAGGGTTAGGGTTGGATGAAGTTTAGGATGGGGTGAGGGTTATTCTTATGGTTAGGGCTAGAGTTTGATTTTGTGTTCAGGTTAGTGTTAAGGTTAGGCTTAGGGTTCGGGTTCGGGTTCGGAATTTCGTTTAGGGTTAGTGTTAGGTTTAGATTCAGGGTTAGAGTGACATTTCGGTTCAGGGGGAGGGTTAAGATAAGGGTTAGGATTACGGTGAGGATTATACTTAGTGTTAGAGGTTAGGTTTACGGTTAGGATAGGGTTAAGTTTAGGGTTCATGTTAGGGTTAGTGTTAGATTAGGGTTACTGTTCGTGTTTGGGTTAGGCTTAGGGATAAGTTTAGGGATAGCTTTAGGTTTAGGGTTGGGGATAGGTTTAGGGGTTAGGGTGAGAGTTAGCATTAGGTTTACAGTTAAGGTGAGGGTTTAGGGTAAGTGCTATGGTTAGGGTTAGTGTTAGAGTTAGGGTTAGGGTGAATTTTCAGTTAATAGTGAGGGTTAGGGTAAGGGTTAGGGTTAAGGTTTAGGTTAGATTTAGGATTAAGATTAGTGTTAGGGTTAGGTTTAGGGTCCGGGTTAGGGTAGGGGTAAGGTTAGGCTTAAGGCTAGGTTTACGGTCAGGGGTAGGGCTAGGTTAGGGTTAGGGTTAGGTTTAGAGTTAGAGTTAGTGCTAGGGGTTAGGGTTAGGTTTAGGGTTAGGTTTAGAGTTATTGTTAGGGTTAGGGTAGAGTTAAGGTTAGGGTTAAGTTTAAAGTTAGGTAAGGGTTACGTTTAGGTCAGGGTTAGGGTTATTATTAGAGATAGGGTTAGGTTTAGAGAAAGGGTTAGGGTTCGTGTGAGGGTTAGTGTTAGGTTTACAGTTAAGCTGATGTTTTACAGTGTTACGGTTAGGGTCAGGGTTAGAGTTAGGTTTAGGGTTAGGTTTAGGTGTAGGGCTTGAGTGAGGCGATAGTTTAGGGTTAGATTTAGGGTGAAGGTTAAGATTAGTGTTAGTGTAAATATTAGAGTTAGGCGTTTGTGTTAAGGTTATGATCAGGTTAAGTTTAGGTTTCGAGTTAGAGTTAGGGTTAGGTTATGGTGTTTGTGTTAATGTTAGGGTCAGGATTAGGGTAGCTTTAGGGTTAGGGTTTGGTTTAGGGTTAGGGTTAGGGTGAAGTTGAAGTTAAGGGTCAGGGTTGAGCTTAGTCTTAGCATTAGGGTTTAGGGTTAGGGTTAAGGTTAGGATAGGTTTTAGGGTTAAGATTAGTTTTAGGGTTAGGGTAAGTGTTAGGGTTAAGTCATGGTTAGGTTTAGGGCTAGTTCAAGGTTAGAGGTAAGGTTAGCTTAAGGGTAGTGTTTAGGTTTCGACGTTAGTGTGAGGGTTAGTGCTAGGTTTCCATTTCAGCTGAGTGTGTAGGGTAAGTTTTAGGGTTAGAATTAGGGTTAGAGATAGAGTTAGGGTCAGGGTTCGGGTTAAGTTTAGGGTTAGGGTTAGGATTATGGTTAGGATTAGGGTTAGGGTCAGAGTTGGGGGATATTTAGTATTATGTTTCGTGTTAGGGTTTCGGTTAGGGTGAAGTTTATGTTAAGTGTGAGGGTTAGGGTTCGGGTTAGTTTTAGGGGTGGGTTCAGGTTAGGGTCAGGGATAGGGTTTGGGTTAGGTTTAGGGTTAGGGTTAGGGTTAGAGTTACGTTCAGGGTTAGCTTTAGTTTTGGTTAGGGTTAGGATTTGAATGGATTTAGGTTAGGTTTAGGGTTCTGGATAGGGTGAAATTTTGGTTAAAGGTGAGGGTTCGGTTGAGGTTTAGGGTTAGAGTTATTGTTAGGGGTTAGGGTTAGGTTTGAGCTTATGGTAGGTTTAAAGTCTGGGTTAAGGTTAGGTTAGGGTTATGGTCAGGGTTAGGATTAGGATTCCGTTTAGGGTGAGGGTTAGGATCAGAGTTATTGTAAGGGTTAGTTTTAGGTTGACATGTGCGCCAAGGTTAAGGTTATGGTTTGGTTTAGGGTTAGGGATAGGTTTAGTGTTAGGGTGAGCTTTAGTTTAGGGATAGGGTGAAGTTTAAGATAGAGTGAGGTTTAGGGTTAGGGTTATGGCTAAGGTTTGGTTTAGTTTTCAGGTTAATGTTAAGGTTGTGTTTCATGTTAGGGTTAAGTTTACGGGTTCTGTTTACTTTTAGGGTGAGGGTTAGATTTTAGGTTAGGGTTAAGTTTAGTGTTAGGGTTCCGGTCAGGGTGACGGTTTGTGTTAGGCTTTGTGGTTGGGGTGAGGGTTAGGTTTAGGGTTAGGGTTGGGTAGGGTTCGGATTATGGTTATGGTAAGGTGTTAGGGGTTAGAGATTTAGTTTAGGGTGAGGGTTTGGGTGAGTGTCTCGGTTAGTCACTGTGGTTCTGGTCATGCTTAGTTTTGGTTTATGGTTAGGGTTAGGTTTATGATCAGGTTTAGGGTTAGTGTTAGAGTTAGGGTTAAGCTTTAGGTAAGGCTTTGGTGTTTGGGGTTAGGGTTTAGGTAAGGCTTTGGTGTTTGGGGTTAGGGTTTGGGTTGGGGTTACGGTTTGGGTTCGGGTTAGAGTTATCGTTACGGCTTAGGGTTTCTCGTTAGTGTTAGGGTTAGGGTTAGGCAGAGCATTAGGGTTAGGGTTGGAGGATACGGTTAGGGGTTAGGGTGAGGGTTATGGTTAGTTTTATGGTTAAGGTGAGGGTTTAGGGTAAGTGTTATGTTTAAGGTTAGAGTTAGGGTTAGGGTTAGGTGTAGCGTAAGTTTTCGGTTGAGGTTCAGGTTTTGAATTAGAGTTAGTGTTCTATTTAAGATCAAGGTTAGACTTAGGGTTAGGGTTAGGATGAGGTCTAGACTTAAGTTCAGGGCTAATGTAAGGCTTAGTTTTAGGGTTAGAGGTGGAGTAGCATTACGACTAGAGTTTGGTTTAAGGTTAGGGTTTGGGTTAGGTTTCGGTTTAGGGTTAAAGTTAGGGTTAGGGTTGGATGAAGTTTAGGATGGGGTGAGGGTTATTCTTATGGTTAGGGCTAGAGTTTGATTTTGTGTTCAGGTTAGTGTTAAGGTTAGGCTTAGGGTTCGGGTTCGGGTTCGGAATTTCGTTTAGGGTTAGTGTTAGGTTTAGATTCAGGGTTAGAGTGACATTTCGGTTCAGGGGGAGGGTTAAGATAAGGGTTAGGATTACGGTGAGGATTATACTTAGTGTTAGAGGTTAGGTTTACGGTTAGGATAGGGTTAAGTTTAGGGTTCATGTTAGGGTTAGTGTTAGATTAGGGTTACTGTTCGTGTTTGGGTTAGGCTTAGGGATAAGTTTAGGGATAGCTTTAGGTTTAGGGTTGGGGATAGGTTTAGGGGTTAGGGTGAGAGTTAGCATTAGGTTTACAGTTAAGGTGAGGGTTTAGGGTAAGTGCTATGGTTAGGGTTAGTGTTAGAGTTAGGGTTAGGGTGAATTTTCAGTTAATAGTGAGGGTTAGGGTAAGGGTTAGGGTTAAGGTTTAGGTTAGATTTAGGATTAAGATTAGTGTTAGGGTTAGGTTTAGGGTCCGGGTTAGGGTAGGGGTAAGGTTAGGCTTAAGGCTAGGTTTACGGTCAGGGGTAGGGCTAGGTTAGGGTTAGGGTTAGGTTTAGAGTTAGAGTTAGTGCTAGGGGTTAGGGTTAGGTTTAGGGTTAGGTTTAGAGTTATTGTTAGGGTTAGGGTAGAGTTAAGGTTAGGGTTAAGTTTAAAGTTAGGTAAGGGTTACGTTTAGGTCAGGGTTAGGGTTATTATTAGAGATAGGGTTAGGTTTAGAGAAAGGGTTAGGGTTCGTGTGAGGGTTAGTGTTAGGTTTACAGTTAAGCTGATGTTTTACAGTGTTACGGTTAGGGTCAGGGTTAGAGTTAGGTTTAGGGTTAGGTTTAGGTGTAGGGCTTGAGTGAGGCGATAGTTTAGGGTTAGATTTAGGGTGAAGGTTAAGATTAGTGTTAGTGTAAATATTAGAGTTAGGCGTTTGTGTTAAGGTTATGATCAGGTTAAGTTTAGGTTTCGAGTTAGAGTTAGGGTTAGGTTATGGTGTTTGTGTTAATGTTAGGGTCAGGATTAGGGTAGCTTTAGGGTTAGGGTTTGGTTTAGGGTTAGGGTTAGGGTGAAGTTGAAGTTAAGGGTCAGGGTTGAGCTTAGTCTTAGCATTAGGGTTTAGGGTTAGGGTTAAGGTTAGGATAGGTTTTAGGGTTAAGATTAGTTTTAGGGTTAGGGTAAGTGTTAGGGTTAAGTCATGGTTAGGTTTAGGGCTAGTTCAAGGTTAGAGGTAAGGTTAGCTTAAGGGTAGTGTTTAGGTTTCGACGTTAGTGTGAGGGTTAGTGCTAGGTTTCCATTTCAGCTGAGTGTGTAGGGTAAGTTTTAGGGTTAGAATTAGGGTTAGAGATAGAGTTAGGGTCAGGGTTCGGGTTAAGTTTAGGGTTAGGGTTAGGATTATGGTTAGGATTAGGGTTAGGGTCAGAGTTGGGGGATATTTAGTATTATGTTTCGTGTTAGGGTTTCGGTTAGGGTGAAGTTTATGTTAAGTGTGAGGGTTAGGGTTCGGGTTAGTTTTAGGGGTGGGTTCAGGTTAGGGTCAGGGATAGGGTTTGGGTTAGGTTTAGGGTTAGGGTTAGGGTTAGAGTTACGTTCAGGGTTAGCTTTAGTTTTGGTTAGGGTTAGGATTTGAATGGATTTAGGTTAGGTTTAGGGTTCTGGATAGGGTGAAATTTTGGTTAAAGGTGAGGGTTCGGTTGAGGTTTAGGGTTAGAGTTATTGTTAGGGGTTAGGGTTAGGTTTGAGCTTATGGTAGGTTTAAAGTCTGGGTTAAGGTTAGGTTAGGGTTATGGTCAGGGTTAGGATTAGGATTCCGTTTAGGGTGAGGGTTAGGATCAGAGTTATTGTAAGGGTTAGTTTTAGGTTGACATGTGCGCCAAGGTTAAGGTTATGGTTTGGTTTAGGGTTAGGGATAGGTTTAGTGTTAGGGTGAGCTTTAGTTTAGGGATAGGGTGAAGTTTAAGATAGAGTGAGGTTTAGGGTTAGGGTTATGGCTAAGGTTTGGTTTAGTTTTCAGGTTAATGTTAAGGTTGTGTTTCATGTTAGGGTTAAGTTTACGGGTTCTGTTTACTTTTAGGGTGAGGGTTAGATTTTAGGTTAGGGTTAAGTTTAGTGTTAGGGTTCCGGTCAGGGTGACGGTTTGTGTTAGGCTTTGTGGTTGGGGTGAGGGTTAGGTTTAGGGTTAGGGTTGGGTAGGGTTCGGATTATGGTTATGGTAAGGTGTTAGGGGTTAGAGATTTAGTTTAGGGTGAGGGTTTGGGTGAGTGTCTCGGTTAGTCACTGTGGTTCTGGTCATGCTTAGTTTTGGTTTATGGTTAGGGTTAGGTTTATGATCAGGTTTAGGGTTAGTGTTAGAGTTAGGGTTAAGCTTTAGGTAAGGCTTTGGTGTTTGGGGTTAGGGTTTAGGTAAGGCTTTGGTGTTTGGGGTTAGGGTTTGGGTTGGGGTTACGGTTTGGGTTCGGGTTAGAGTTATCGTTACGGCTTAGGGTTTCTCGTTAGTGTTAGGGTTAGGGTTAGGCAGAGCATTAGGGTTAGGGTTGGAGGATACGGTTAGGGGTTAGGGTGAGGGTTATGGTTAGTTTTATGGTTAAGGTGAGGGTTTAGGGTAAGTGTTATGTTTAAGGTTAGAGTTAGGGTTAGGGTTAGGTGTAGCGTAAGTTTTCGGTTGAGGTTCAGGTTTTGAATTAGAGTTAGTGTTCTATTTAAGATCAAGGTTAGACTTAGGGTTAGGGTTAGGATGAGGTCTAGACTTAGGTTCAGGGCTAATGTAAGGCTTAGTTTTAGGGTTAGAGGTGGAGTAGCATTACGACTAGAGTTTGGTTTAAGGTTAGGGTTTGGGTTAGGTTTCGGTTTAGGGTTAAAGTTAGGGTTAGGGTTGGATGAAGTTTAGGATGGGGTGAGGGTTATTCTTATGGTTAGGGCTAGAGTTTGATTTTGTGTTCAGGTTAGTGTTAAGGTTAGGCTTAGGGTTCGGGTTCGGGTTCGGAATTTCGTTTAGGGTTAGTGTTAGGTTTAGATTCAGGGTTAGAGTGACATTTCGGTTCAGGGTGAGGGTTAAGATAAGGGTTAGGATTACGGTGAGGATTATACTTAGTGTTAGAGGTTAGGTTTACGGTTAGGATAGGGTTAAGTTTAGGGTTCATGTTAGGGTTAGTGTTAGATTAGGGTTACTGTTCGTGTTTGGGTTAGGCTTAGGGATAAGTTTAGGGATAGCTTTAGGTTTAGGGTTGGGGATAGGTTTAGGGGTTAGGGTGAGAGTTAGCATTAGGTTTACAGTTAAGGTGAGGGTTTAGGGTAAGTGCTATGGTTAGGGTTAGTGTTAGAGTTAGGGTTAGGGTGAATTTTCAGTTAATAGTGAGGGTTAGGGTAAGGGTTAGGGTTAAGGTTTAGGTTAGATTTAGGATTAAGATTAGTGTTAGGGTTAGGTTTAGGGTCCGGGTTAGGGTAGGGGTAAGGTTAGGGTTAAGGCTAGGTTTACGGTCAGGGGTAGGGCTAGGTTAGGGTTAGGGTTAGGTTTAGAGTTAGAGTTAGTGCTAGGGGTTAGGGTTAGGTTTAGGGTTAGGTTTAGAGTTATTGTTAGGGTTAGGGTAGAGTTAAGGTTAGGGTTAAGTTTAAAGTTAGGTAAGGGTTACGTTTAGGTCAGGGTTAGGGTTATTATTAGAGATAGGGTTAGGTTTAGAGAAAGGGTTAGGGTTCGTGTGAGGGTTAGTGTTAGGTTTACAGTTAAGCTGATGTTTTACAGTGTTACGGTTAGGGTCAGGGTTAGAGTTAGGTTTAGGGTTAGGTTTAGGTGTAGGGCTTGAGTGAGGCGATAGTTTAGGGTTAGATTTAGGGTGAAGGTTAAGATTAGTGTTAGTGTAAATATTAGAGTTAGGCGTTTGTGTTAAGGTTATGATCAGGTTAAGTTTAGGTTTCGAGTTAGAGTTAGGGTTAGGTTATGGTGTTTGTGTTAATGTTAGGGTCAGGATTAGGGTAGCTTTAGGGTTAGGGTTTGGTTTAGGGTTAGGGTTAGGGTGAAGTTGAAGTTAAGGGTCAGGGTTGAGCTTAGTCTTAGCATTAGGGTTTAGGGTTAGGGTTAAGGTTAGGATAGGTTTTAGGGTTAAGATTAGTTTTAGGGTTAGGGTAAGTGTTAGGGTTAAGTCATGGTTAGGTTTAGGGCTAGTTTAAGGTTAGAGGTAAGGTTAGCTTAAGGGTAGTGTTTAGGTTTCGACGTTAGTGTGAGGGTTAGTGTTAGGTTTCCATTTGAGCTGAGTGTGTAGGGTAAGTTTTAGGGTTAGAATTAGGGTTAGAGATAGAGTTAGGGTCAGGGTTCGGGTTAAGTTTAGGGTTAGGGTTAGGTTTATGGTTAGGATTAGGGTTAGGGTCAGAGTTGGGGGATATTTAGTATTATGTTTCGTGTTAGGGTTTCGGTTAGGGTGAAGTTTATGTTAAGTGTGAGGGTTAGGGTTCGGGTTAGTTTTAGGGGTGGGTTCAGGTTAGGGTCAGGGATAGGGTTTGGGTTAGGTTTAGGGTTAGGGTTAGGGTTAGGGTTAGGTTTAGAGTTAGGTTTAGGGTTAGCTTTAGTTTTGGTTAGGGTTATGATTTGAATGGATTTAGGTTAGGTTTAGGGTTCTGGATAGGGTGAAATTTTGGTTAAAGGTGAGGGTTCGGTTGAGGTTTAGGGTTAGAGTTATTGTTAGGGGTTAGGGTTAGGTTTGAGCTTATGGTAGGTTTAAAGTCTGGGTTAAGGTTAGGTTAGGGTTATGGTCAGGGTTAGGATTAGGATTCCGTTTAGGGTGAGGGTTAGGATCAGAGTTATTGTAAGGGTTAGTTTTAGGTTGACATGTGCGCCAAGGTTAAGGTTATGGTTTGGTTTAGGGGTAGGGATAGGTTTAGTGTTAGGGTGAGCTTTAGTTTAGGGATAGGGTGAAGTTTAAGATAGAGTGAGGTTTAGGGTTAGGGTTATGGCTAAGGTTTGGTTTAGTTTTCAGGTTAATGTTAAGGTTGTGTTTCATGTTAGGGTTAAGTTTACGGGTTCTGTTTACTTTTAGGGTGAGGGTTAGATTTTAGGTTAGGGTTAAGTTTAGTGTTAGGGTTCCGGTCAGGGTGACGGTTTGTGTTAGGCTTTGTGGTTGGGGTGAGGGTTAGGTTTAGGGTTAGGGTTGGGTAGGGTTCGGATTATGGTTATGGTAAGGTGTTAGGGGTTAGAGATTTAGTTTAGGGTGAGGGTTTGGGTGAGTGTCTCGGTTAGTCACTGTGGTTCTGGTCATGCTTAGTTTTGGTTTATGGTTAGGGTTAGGTTTATGATCAGGTTTATGGTTAGTGTTAGAGTTAGGGTTAAGCTTTAGGTAAGGCTTTGGTGTTTGGGGTTAGGGTTTAGGTAAGGCTTTGGTGTTTGGGGTTAGGGTTTGGGTTGGGGTTAGGGTTTGGGTTCGGGTTAGAGTTATCGTTACGGCTTAGGGTTTCTCGTTAGTGTTAGGGTTAGGGTTAGGCAGAGCATTAGGGTTAGGGTTGGAGGATACGGTTAGGGGTTAGGGTGAGGGTTATGGTTAGTTTTATGGTTAAGGTGAGGGTTTAGGGTAAGTGTAATGTTTAAGGTTAGAGTTAGGGTTAGGGTTAGGTGTAGCGTAAGTTTTCGGTTTAGGTTCAGGTTTTGAATTAGAGTTAGTGTTCTATTTAAGATCAAGGTTAGACTTAGGGTTAGGGTTAGGATTAGGTCTAGACTTAGGTTCAGGGCTAATGTAAGGCTTAGTTTTAGGGTTAGAGGTGGAGTAGCATTATGACTAGAGTTTGGTTTAAGGTTAGGGTTTGGGTTAGGTTTAGGTTTAGGGTTAAAGTTAGGGTTAGGGTTGGATGAAGTTTAGGATGGGGTGAGGGTTATTCTTATGGTTAGGGCTAGAGTTTGATTTTGTGTTCAGGTTAGTGTTAAGGTTAGGCTTAGGGTTCGGGTTCGGGTTCGGAATTTCGTTTAGGGTTAGTGTTAGGTTTAGATTCAGGGTTAGAGTGACATTTCGGTTCAGGGGGAGGGTTAAGATAAGGGTTAGGATTACGGTGAGGATTATACTTAGTGTTAGAGGTTAGGTTTACGGTTAGGATAGGGTTAAGTTTAGGGTTCATGTTAGGGTTAGTGTTAGATTAGGGTTACTGTTCGTGTTTGGGTTAGGCTTAGGGATAAGTTTAGGGATAGCTTTAGGTTTAGGGTTGGGGATAGGTTTAGGGGTTAGGGTGAGAGTTAGCATTAGGTTTACAGTTAAGGTGAGGGTTTAGGGTAAGTGCTATGGTTAGGGTTAGTGTTAGAGTTAGGGTTAGGGTGAATTTTCAGTTAATAGTGAGGGTTAGGGTAAGGGTTAGGGTTAAGGTTTAGGTTAGATTTAGGATTAAGATTAGTGTTAGGGTTAGGTTTAGGGTCCGGGTTAGGGTAGGGGTAAGGTTAGGGTTAAGGCTAGGTTTACGGTCAGGGGTAGGGCTAGGTTAGGGTTAGGGTTAGGTTTAGAGTTAGAGTTAGTGCTAGGGGTTAGGGTTAGGTTTAGGGTTAGGTTTAGAGTTATTGTTAGGGTTAGGGTAGAGTTAAGGTTAGGGTTAAGTTTAAAGTTAGGTAAGGGTTACGTTTAGGTCAGGGTTAGGGTTATTATTAGAGATAGGGTTAGGTTTAGAGAAAGGGTTAGGGTTCGTGTGAGGGTTAGTGTTAGGTTTACAGTTAAGCTGATGTTTTACAGTGTTACGGTTAGGGTCAGGGTTAGAGTTAGGTTTAGGGTTAGGTTTAGGTGTAGGGCTTGAGTGAGGCGATAGTTTAGGGTTAGATTTAGGGTGAAGGTTAAGATTAGTGTTAGTGTAAATATTAGAGTTAGGCGTTTGTGTTAAGGTTATGATCAGGTTAAGTTTAGGTTTCGAGTTAGAGTTAGGGTTAGGTTATGGTGTTTGTGTTAATGTTAGGGTCAGGATTAGGGTAGCTTTAGGGTTAGGGTTTGGTTTAGGGTTAGGGTTAGGGTGAAGTTGAAGTTAAGGGTCAGGGTTGAGCTTAGTCTTAGCATTAGGGTTTAGGGTTAGGGTTAAGGTTAGGATAGGTTTTAGGGTTAAGATTAGTTTTAGGGTTAGGGTAAGTGTTAGGGTTAAGTCATGGTTAGGTTTAGGGCTAGTTCAAGGTTAGAGGTAAGGTTAGCTTAAGGGTAGTGTTTAGGTTTCGACGTTAGTGTGAGGGTTAGTGCTAGGTTTCCATTTCAGCTGAGTGTGTAGGGTAAGTTTTAGGGTTAGAATTAGGGTTAGAGATAGAGTTAGGGTCAGGGTTCGGGTTAAGTTTAGGGTTAGGGTTAGGATTATGGTTAGGATTAGGGTTAGGGTCAGAGTTGGGGGATATTTAGTATTATGTTTCGTGTTAGGGTTTCGGTTAGGGTGAAGTTTATGTTAAGTGTGAGGGTTAGGGTTCGGGTTAGTTTTAGGGGTGGGTTCAGGTTAGGGTCAGGGATAGGGTTTGGGTTAGGTTTAGGGTTAGGGTTAGGGTTAGAGTTACGTTCAGGGTTAGCTTTAGTTTTGGTTAGGGTTAGGATTTGAATGGATTTAGGTTAGGTTTAGGGTTCTGGATAGGGTGAAATTTTGGTTAAAGGTGAGGGTTCGGTTGAGGTTTAGGGTTAGAGTTATTGTTAGGGGTTAGGGTTAGGTTTGAGCTTATGGTAGGTTTAAAGTCTGGGTTAAGGTTAGGTTAGGGTTATGGTCAGGGTTAGGATTAGGATTCCGTTTAGGGTGAGGGTTAGGATCAGAGTTATTGTAAGGGTTAGTTTTAGGTTGACATGTGCGCCAAGGTTAAGGTTATGGTTTGGTTTAGGGTTAGGGATAGGTTTAGTGTTAGGGTGAGCTTTAGTTTAGGGATAGGGTGAAGTTTAAGATAGAGTGAGGTTTAGGGTTAGGGTTATGGCTAAGGTTTGGTTTAGTTTTCAGGTTAATGTTAAGGTTGTGTTTCATGTTAGGGTTAAGTTTACGGGTTCTGTTTACTTTTAGGGTGAGGGTTAGATTTTAGGTTAGGGTTAAGTTTAGTGTTAGGGTTCCGGTCAGGGTGACGGTTTGTGTTAGGCTTTGTGGTTGGGGTGAGGGTTAGGTTTAGGGTTAGGGTTGGGTAGGGTTCGGATTATGGTTATGGTAAGGTGTTAGGGGTTAGAGATTTAGTTTAGGGTGAGGGTTTGGGTGAGTGTCTCGGTTAGTCACTGTGGTTCTGGTCATGCTTAGTTTTGGTTTATGGTTAGGGTTAGGTTTATGATCAGGTTTAGGGTTAGTGTTAGAGTTAGGGTTAAGCTTTAGGTAAGGCTTTGGTGTTTGGGGTTAGGGTTTAGGTAAGGCTTTGGTGTTTGGGGTTAGGGTTTGGGTTGGGGTTACGGTTTGGGTTCGGGTTAGAGTTATCGTTACGGCTTAGGGTTTCTCGTTAGTGTTAGGGTTAGGGTTAGGCAGAGCATTAGGGTTAGGGTTGGAGGATACGGTTAGGGGTTAGGGTGAGGGTTATGGTTAGTTTTATGGTTAAGGTGAGGGTTTAGGGTAAGTGTTATGTTTAAGGTTAGAGTTAGGGTTAGGGTTAGGTGTAGCGTAAGTTTTCGGTTGAGGTTCAGGTTTTGAATTAGAGTTAGTGTTCTATTTAAGATCAAGGTTAGACTTAGGGTTAGGGTTAGGATGAGGTCTAGACTTAGGTTCAGGGCTAATGTAAGGCTTAGTTTTAGGGTTAGAGGTGGAGTAGCATTACGACTAGAGTTTGGTTTAAGGTTAGGGTTTGGGTTAGGTTTCGGTTTAGGGTTAAAGTTAGGGTTAGGGTTGGATGAAGTTTAGGATGGGGTGAGGGTTATTCTTATGGTTAGGGCTAGAGTTTGATTTTGTGTTTAGGTTAGTGTTAAGGTTAGGCTTAGGGTTCGGGTTCGGGTTCGGAATTTCGTTTAGGGTTAGTGTTAGGTTTAGATTCAGGGTTAGAGTGACATTTCGGTTCAGGGTGAGGGTTAAGATAAGGGTTAGGATTACGGTGAGGATTATACTTAGTGTTAGAGGTTAGGTTTACGGTTAGGATAGGGTTAAGTTTAGGGTTCATGTTAGGGTTAGTGTTAGATTAGGGTTACTGTTCGTGTTTGGGTTAGGCTTAGGGATAAGTTTAGGGATAGCTTTAGGTTTAGGGTTGGGGATAGGTTTAGGGGTTAGGGTGAGAGTTAGCATTAGGTTTACAGTTAAGGTGAGGGTTTAGGGTAAGTGCTATGGTTAGGGTTAGTGTTAGAGTTAGGGTTAGGGTGAATTATCAGTTAATAGTGAGGGTTAGGGTAAGGGTTAGGGTTAAGGTTTAGGTTAGATTTAGGATTAAGATTAGTGTTAGGGTTAGGTTTAGGGTCCGGGTTAGGGTAGGGGTAAGGTTAGGGTTAAGGCTAGGTTTACGGTCAGGGGTAGGGCTAGGTTAGGGTTAGGGTTAGGTTTAGAGTTAGAGTTAGTGCTAGGGGTTAGGGTTAGGTTTAGGGTTAGGTTTAGAGTTATTGTTAGGGTTAGGGTAGAGTTAAGGTTAGGGTTAAGTTTAAAGTTAGGTAAGGGTTACGTTTAGGTCAGGGTTAGGGTTATTATTAGAGATAGGGTTAGGTTTAGAGAAAGGGTTAGGGTTCGTGTGAGGGTTAGTGTTAGGTTTACAGTTAAGCTGATGTTTTACAGTGTTACGGTTAGGGTCAGGGTTAGAGTTAGGTTTAGGGTTAGGTTTAGGTGTAGGGCTTGAGTGAGGCGATAGTTTAGGGTTAGATTTAGGGTGAAGGTTAAGATTAGTGTTAGTGTAAATATTAGAGTTAGGCGTTTGTGTTAAGGTTATGATCAGGTTAAGTTTAGGTTTAGAGTTAGAGTTAGGGTTAGGTTATGGTGTTTGTGTTAATGTTAGGGTCAGGATTAGGGTAGCTTTAGGGTTAGGGTTTGGTTTAGGGTTAGGGTTAGGGTGAAGTTGAAGTTAAGGGTCAGGGTTGAGCTTAGTCTTAGCATTAGGGTTTAGGGTTAGGGTTAAGGTTAGGATAGGTTTTAGGGTTAAGATTAGTTTTAGGGTTAGGGTAAGTGTTAGGGTTAAGTCATGGTTAGGTTTAGGGCTAGTTTAAGGTTAGAGGTAAGGTTAGCTTAAGGGTAGTGTTTAGGTTTCGACGTTAGTGTGAGGGTTAGTGTTAGGTTTCCATTTGAGCTGAGTGTGTAGGGTAAGTTTTAGGGTTAGAATTAGGGTTAGAGATAGAGTTAGGGTCAGGGTTCGGGTTAAGTTTAGGGTTAGGGTTAGGTTTATGGTTAGGATTAGGGTTAGGGTCAGAGTTGGGGGATATTTAGTATTATGTTTCGTGTTAGGGTTTCGGTTAGGGTGAAGTTTATGTTAAGTGTGAGGGTTAGGGTTCGGGTTAGTTTTAGGGGTGGGTTCAGGTTAGGGTCAGGGATAGGGTTTGGGTTAGGTTTAGGGTTAGGGTTAGGGTTAGGGTTAGGTTTAGAGTTAGGTTTAGGGTTAGCTTTAGTTTTGGTTAGGGTTATGATTTGAATGGATTTAGGTTAGGTTTAGGGTTCTGGATAGGGTGAAATTTTGGTTAAAGGTGAGGGTTCGGTTGAGGTTTAGGGTTAGAGTTATTGTTAGGGGTTAGGGTTAGGTTTGAGCTTATGGTAGGTTTAAAGTCTGGGTTAAGGTTAGGTTAGGGTTATGGTCAGGGTTAGGATTAGGATTCCGTTTAGGGTGAGGGTTAGGATCAGAGTTATTGTAAGGGTTAGTTTTAGGTTGACATGTGCGCCAAGGTTAAGGTTATGGTTTGGTTTAGGGGTAGGGATAGGTTTAGTGTTAGGGTGAGCTTTAGTTTAGGGATAGGGTGAAGTTTAAGATAGAGTGAGGTTTAGGGTTAGGGTTATGGCTAAGGTTTGGTTTAGTTTTCAGGTTAATGTTAAGGTTGTGTTTCGTGTTAGGGTTAAGTTTACGGGTTCTGTTTACTTTTAGGGTGAGGGTTAGATTTTAGGTTAGGGTTAAGTTTAGTGTTAGGGTTCCGGTCAGGGTGACGGTTTGTGTTAGGCTTTGTGGTTGGGGTGAGGGTTAGGTTTAGGGTTAGGGTTGGGTAGGGTTCGGATTATGGTTATGGTAAGGTGTTAGGGGTTAGAGATTTAGTTTAGGGTGAGGGTTTGGGTGAGTGTCTCGGTTAGTCACTGTGGTTCTGGTCATGCTTAGTTTTGGTTTATGGTTAGGGTTAGGTTTATGATCAGGTTTATGGTTAGTGTTAGAGTTAGGGTTAAGCTTTAGGTAAGGCTTTGGTGTTTGGGGTTAGGGTTTAGGTAAGGCTTTGGTGTTTGGGGTTAGGGTTTGGGTTGGGGTTAGGGTTTGGGTTCGGGTTAGAGTTATCGTTACGGCTTAGGGTTTCTCGTTAGTGTTAGGGTTAGGGTTAGGCAGAGCATTAGGGTTAGGGTTGGAGGATACGGTTAGGGGTTAGGGTGAGGGTTATGGTTAGTTTTATGGTTAAGGTGAGGGTTTAGGGTAAGTGTAATGTTTAAGGTTAGAGTTAGGGTTAGGGTTAGGTGTAGCGTAAGTTTTCGGTTTAGGTTCAGGTTTTGAATTAGAGTTAGTGTTCTATTTAAGATCAAGGTTAGACTTAGGGTTAGGGTTAGGATTAGGTCTAGACTTAGGTTCAGGGCTAATGTAAGGCTTAGTTTTAGGGTTAGAGGTGGAGTAGCATTATGACTAGAGTTTGGTTTAAGGTTAGGGTTTGGGTTAGGTTTAGGTTTAGGGTTAAAGTTAGGGTTAGGGTTGGATGAAGTTTAGGATGGGGTGAGGGTTATTCTTATGGTTAGGGCTAGAGTTTGATTTTGTGTTCAGGTTAGTGTTAAGGTTAGGCTTAGGGTTCGGGTTCGGGTTCGGAATTTCGTTTAGGGTTAGTGTTAGGTTTAGATTCAGGGTTAGAGTGACATTTCGGTTCAGGGGGAGGGTTAAGATAAGGGTTAGGATTACGGTGAGGATTATACTTAGTGTTAGAGGTTAGGTTTACGGTTAGGATAGGGTTAAGTTTAGGGTTCATGTTAGGGTTAGTGTTAGATTAGGGTTACTGTTCGTGTTTGGGTTAGGCTTAGGGATAAGTTTAGGGATAGCTTTAGGTTTAGGGTTGGGGATAGGTTTAGGGGTTAGGGTGAGAGTTAGCATTAGGTTTACAGTTAAGGTGAGGGTTTAGGGTAAGTGCTATGGTTAGGGTTAGTGTTAGAGTTAGGGTTAGGGTGAATTTTCAGTTAATAGTGAGGGTTAGGGTAAGGGTTAGGGTTAAGGTTTAGGTTAGATTTAGGATTAAGATTAGTGTTAGGGTTAGGTTTAGGGTCCGGGTTAGGGTAGGGGTAAGGTTAGGGTTAAGGCTAGGTTTACGGTCAGGGGTAGGGCTAGGTTAGGGTTAGGGTTAGCTTTAGAGTTAGAGTTAGTGCTAGGGGTTAGGGTTAGGTTTAGGGTTAGGTTTAGAGTTATTGTTAGGGTTAGGGTAGAGTTAAGGTTAGGGTTAAGTTTAAAGTTAGGTAAGGGTTACGTTTAGGTCAGGGTTAGGGTTATTATTAGAGATAGGGTTAGGTTTAGAGAAAGGGTTAGGGTTCGTGTGAGGGTTAGTGTTAGGTTTACAGTTAAGCTGATGTTTTACAGTGTTACGGTTAGGGTCAGGGTTAGAGTTAGGTTTAGGGTTAGGTTTAGGTGTAGGGCTTGAGTGAGGCGATAGTTTAGGGTTAGATTTAGGGTGAAGGTTAAGATTAGTGTTAGTGTAAATATTAGAGTTAGGCGTTTGTGTTAAGGTTATGATCAGGTTAAGTTTAGGTTTAGAGTTAGAGTTAGGGTTAGGTTATGGTGTTTGTGTTAATGTTAGGGTCAGGATTAGGGTAGCTTTAGGGTTAGGGTTTGGTTTAGGGTTAGGGTTAGGGTGAAGTTGAAGTTAAGGGTCAGGGTTGAGCTTAGTCTTAGCATTAGGGTTTAGGGTTAGGGTTAAGGTTAGGATAGGTTTTAGGGTTAAGATTAGTTTTAGGGTTAGGGTAAGTGTTAGGGTTAAGTCATGGTTAGGTTTAGGGCTAGTTTAAGGTTAGAGGTAAGGTTAGCTTAAGGGTAGTGTTTAGGTTTCGACGTTAGTGTGAGGGTTAGTGTTAGGTTTCCATTTGAGCTGAGTGTGTAGGGTAAGTTTTAGGGTTAGAATTAGGGTTAGAGATAGAGTTAGGGTCAGGGTTCGGGTTAAGTTTAGGGTTAGGGTTAGGTTTATGGTTAGGATTAGGGTTAGGGTCAGAGTTGGGGGATATTTAGTATTATGTTTCGTGTTAGGGTTTCGGTTAGGGTGAAGTTTATGTTAAGTGTGAGGGTTAGGGTTCGGGTTAGTTTTAGGGGTGGGTTCAGGTTAGGGTCAGGGATAGGGTTTGGGTTAGGTTTAGGGTTAGGGTTAGGGTTAGGGTTAGGTTTAGAGTTAGGTTTAGGGTTAGCTTTAGTTTTGGTTAGGGTTAGGATTTGAATGGATTTAGGTTAGGTTTAGGGTTCTGGATAGGGTGAAATTTTGGTTAAAGGTGAGGGTTCGGTTGAGGTTTAGGGTTAGAGTTATTGTTAGGGGTTAGGGTTAGGTTTGAGCTTATGGTAGGTTTAAAGTCTGGGTTAAGGTTAGGTTAGGGTTATGGTCAGGGTTAGGATTAGGATTCCGTTTAGGGTGAGGGTTAGGATCAGAGTTATTGTAAGGGTTAGTTTTAGGTTGACATGTGCGCCAAGGTTAAGGTTATGGTTTGGTTTAGGGGTAGGGATAGGTTTAGTGTTAGGGTGAGCTTTAGTTTAGGGATAGGGTGAAGTTTAAGATAGAGTGAGGTTTAGGGTTAGGGTTATGGCTAAGGTTTGGTTTAGTTTTCAGGTTAATGTTAAGGTTGTGTTTCGTGTTAGGGTTAAGTTTACGGGTTCTGTTTACTTTTAGGGTGAGGGTTAGATTTTAGGTTAGGGTTAAGTTTAGTGTTAGGGTTCCGGTCAGGGTGACGGTTTGTGTTAGGCTTTGTGGTTGGGGTGAGGGTTAGGTTTAGGGTTAGGGTTGGGTAGGGTTCGGATTATGGTTATGGTAAGGTGTTAGGGGTTAGAGATTTAGTTTAGGGTGAGGGTTTGGGTGAGTGTCTCGGTTAGTCACTGTGGTTCTGGTCATGCTTAGTTTTGGTTTATGGTTAGGGTTAGGTTTATGATCAGGTTTATGGTTAGTGTTAGAGTTAGGGTTAAGCTTTAGGTAAGGCTTTGGTGTTTGGGGTTAGGGTTTAGGTAAGGCTTTGGTGTTTGGGGTTAGGGTTTGGGTTGGGGTTAGGGTTTGGGTTCGGGTTAGAGTTATCGTTACGGCTTAGGGTTTCTCGTTAGTGTTAGGGTTAGGGTTAGGCAGAGCATTAGGGTTAGGGTTGGAGGATACGGTTAGGGGTTAGGGTGAGGGTTATGGTTAGTTTTATGGTTAAGGTGAGGGTTTAGGGTAAGTGTAATGTTTAAGGTTAGAGTTAGGGTTAGGGTTAGGTGTAGCGTAAGTTTTCGGTTTAGGTTCAGGTTTTGAATTAGAGTTAGTGTTCTATTTAAGATCAAGGTTAGACTTAGGGTTAGGGTTAGGATTAGGTCTAGACTTAGGTTCAGGGCTAATGTAAGGCTTAGTTTTAGGGTTAGAGGTGGAGTAGCATTATGACTAGAGTTTGGTTTAAGGTTAGGGTTTGGGTTAGGTTTAGGTTTAGGGTTAAAGTTAGGGTTAGGGTTGGATGAAGTTTAGGATGGGGTGAGGGTTATTCTTATGGTTAGGGCTAGAGTTTGATTTTGTGTTCAGGTTAGTGTTAAGGTTAGGCTTAGGGTTCGGGTTCGGGTTCGGAATTTCGTTTAGGGTTAGTGTTAGGTTTAGCTTCAGGGTTAGAGTGACATTTCGGTTCAGGGGGAGGGTTAAGATAAGGGTTAGGATTACGGTGAGGATTATACTTAGTGTTAGAGGTTAGGTTTACGGTTAGGATAGGGTTAAGTTTAGGGTCCATGTTAGGGTTAGTGTTAGATTAGGGTTACTGTTCGTGTTTGGGTTAGGCTTAGGGATAAGTTTAGGGATAGCTTTAGGTTTAGGGTTGGGGATAGGTTTAGGGGTTAGGGTGAGAGTTAGCATTAGGTTTACAGTTAAGGTGAGGGTTTAGGGTAAGTGCTATGGTTAGGGTTAGTGTTAGAGTTAGGGTTAGGGTGAATTTTCAGTTAATAGTGAGGGTTAGGGTAAGGGTTAGGGTTAAGGTTTAGGTTAGATTTAGGATTAAGATTAGTGTTAGGGTTAGGTTTAGGGTCCGGGTTAGGGTAGGGGTAAGGTTAGGGTTAAGGCTAGGTTTACGGTCAGGGGTAGGGCTAGGTTAGGGTTAGGGTTAGGTTTAGAGTTAGAGTTAGTGCTAGGGGTTAGGGTTAGGTTTAGGGTTAGGTTTAGAGTTATTGTTAGGGTTAGGGTAGAGTTAAGGTTAGGGTTAAGTTTAAAGTTAGGTAAGGGTTACGTTTAGGTCAGGGTTAGGGTTATTATTAGAGATAGGGTTAGGTTTAGAGAAAGGGTTAGGGTTCGTGTGAGGGTTAGTGTTAGGTTTACAGTTAAGCTGATGTTTTACAGTGTTACGGTTAGGGTCAGGGTTAGAGTTAGGTTTAGGTGTAGGGCTTGAGTGAGGCGATAGTTTAGGGTTAGATTTAGGGTGAAGGTTAAGATTAGTGTTAGTGTAAATATTAGAGTTAGGCGTTTGTGTTAAGGTTATGATCAGGTTAAGTTTAGGTTTAGAGTTAGAGTTAGGGTTAGGTTATGGTGTTTGTGTTAATGTTAGGGTCAGGATTAGGGTAGCTTTAGGGTTAGGGTTTGCTTTAGGGTTAGGGTTAGGGTGAAGTTGAAGTTAAGGGTCAGGGTTGAGCTTAGTCTTAGCATTAGGGTTTAGGGTTAGGGTTAAGGTTAGGATAGGTTTTAGGGTTAAGATTAGTTTTAGGGTTAGGGTAAGTGTTAGGGTTAAGTCATGGTTAGGTTTAGGGCTAGTTTAAGGTTAGAGGTAAGGTTAGCTTAAGGGTAGTGTTTAGGTTTCGACGTTAGTGTGAGGGTTAGTGTTAGGTTTCCATTTGAGCTGAGTGTGTAGGGTAAGTTTTAGGGTTAGAATTAGGGTTAGAGATAGAGTTAGGGTCAGGGTTCGGGTTAAGTTTAGGGTTAGGGTTAGGTTTATGGTTAGGATTAGGGTTAGGGTCAGAGTTGGGGGATATTTAGTATTATGTTTCGTGTTAGGGTTTCGGTTAGGGTGAAGTTTATGTTAAGTGTGAGGGTTAGGGTTCGGGTTAGTTTTAGGGGTGGGTTCAGGTTAGGGTCAGGGATAGGGTTTGGGTTAGGTTTAGGGTTAGGGTTAGGGTTAGGGTTAGGTTTAGAGTTAGGTTTAGGGTTAGCTTTAGTTTTGGTTAGGGTTAGGATTTGAATGGATTTAGGTTAGGTTTAGGGTTCTGGATAGGGTGAAATTTTGGTTAAAGGTGAGGGTTCGGTTGAGGTTTAGGGTTAGAGTTATTGTTAGGGGTTAGGGTTAGGTTTGAGCTTATGGTAGGTTTAAAGTCTGGGTTAAGGTTAGGTTAGGGTTATGGTCAGGGTTAGGATTAGGATTCCGTTTAGGGTGAGGGTTAGGATCAGAGTTATTGTAAGGGTTAGTTTTAGGTTGACATGTGCGCCAAGGTTAAGGTTATGGTTTGGTTTAGGGGTAGGGATAGGTTTAGTGTTAGGGTGAGCTTTAGTTTAGGGATAGGGTGAAGTTTAAGATAGAGTGAGGTTTAGGGTTAGGGTTATGGCTAAGGTTTGGTTTAGTTTTCAGGTTAATGTTAAGGTTGTGTTTCGTGTTAGGGTTAAGTTTACGGGTTCTGTTTACTTTTAGGGTGAGGGTTAGATTTTAGGTTAGGGTTAAGTTTAGTGTTAGGGTTCCGGTCAGGGTGACGGTTTGTGTTAGGCTTTGTGGTTGGGGTGAGGGTTAGGTTTAGGGTTAGGGTTGGGTAGGGTTCGGATTATGGTTATGGTAAGGTGTTAGGGGTTAGAGATTTAGTTTAGGGTGAGGGTTTGGGTGAGTGTCTCGGTTAGTCACTGTGGTTCTGGTCATGCTTAGTTTTGGTTTATGGTTAGGGTTAGGTTTATGATCAGGTTTATGGTTAGTGTTAGAGTTAGGGTTAAGCTTTAGGTAAGGCTTTGGTGTTTGGGGTTAGGGTTTAGGTAAGGCTTTGGTGTTTGGGGTTAGGGTTTGGGTTGGGGTTAGGGTTTGGGTTCGGGTTAGAGTTATCGTTACGGCTTAGGGTTTCTCGTTAGTGTTAGGGTTAGGGTTAGGCAGAGCATTAGGGTTAGGGTTGGAGGATACGGTTAGGGGTTAGGGTGAGGGTTATGGTTAGTTTTATGGTTAAGGTGAGGGTTTAGGGTAAGTGTAATGTTTAAGGTTAGAGTTAGGGTTAGGGTTAGGTGTAGCGTAAGTTTTCGGTTTAGGTTCAGGTTTTGAATTAGAGTTAGTGTTCTATTTAAGATCAAGGTTAGACTTAGGGTTAGGGTTAGGATTAGGTCTAGACTTAGGTTCAGGGCTAATGTAAGGCTTAGTTTTAGGGTTAGAGGTGGAGTAGCATTATGACTAGAGTTTGGTTTAAGGTTAGGGTTTGGGTTAGGTTTAGGTTTAGGGTTAAAGTTAGGGTTAGGGTTGGATGAAGTTTAGGATGGGGTGAGGGTTATTCTTATGGTTAGGGCTAGAGTTTGATTTTGTGTTCAGGTTAGTGTTAAGGTTAGGCTTAGGGTTCGGGTTCGGGTTCGGAATTTCGTTTAGGGTTAGTGTTAGGTTTAGCTTCAGGGTTAGAGTGACATTTCGGTTCAGGGGGAGGGTTAAGATAAGGGTTAGGATTACGGTGAGGATTATACTTAGTGTTAGAGGTTAGGTTTACGGTTAGGATAGGGTTAAGTTTAGGGTCCATGTTAGGGTTAGTGTTAGATTAGGGTTACTGTTCGTGTTTGGGTTAGGCTTAGGGATAAGTTTAGGGATAGCTTTAGGTTTAGGGTTGGGGATAGGTTTAGGGGTTAGGGTGAGAGTTAGCATTAGGTTTACAGTTAAGGTGAGGGTTTAGGGTAAGTGCTATGGTTAGGGTTAGTGTTAGAGTTAGGGTTAGGGTGAATTTTCAGTTAATAGTGAGGGTTAGGGTAAGGGTTAGGGTTAAGGTTTAGGTTAGATTTAGGATTAAGATTAGTGTTAGGGTTAGGTTTAGGGTCCGGGTTAGGGTAGGGGTAAGGTTAGGGTTAAGGCTAGGTTTACGGTCAGGGGTAGGGCTAGGTTAGGGTTAGGGTTAGGTTTAGAGTTAGAGTTAGTGCTAGGGGTTAGGGTTAGGTTTAGGGTTAGGTTTAGAGTTATTGTTAGGGTTAGGGTAGAGTTAAGGTTAGGGTTAAGTTTAAAGTTAGGTAAGGGTTACGTTTAGGTCAGGGTTAGGGTTATTATTAGAGATAGGGTTAGGTTTAGAGAAAGGGTTAGGGTTCGTGTGAGGGTTAGTGTTAGGTTTACAGTTAAGCTGATGTTTTACAGTGTTACGGTTAGGGTCAGGGTTAGAGTTAGGTTTAGGTGTAGGGCTTGAGTGAGGCGATAGTTTAGGGTTAGATTTAGGGTGAAGGTTAAGATTAGTGTTAGTGTAAATATTAGAGTTAGGCGTTTGTGTTAAGGTTATGATCAGGTTAAGTTTAGGTTTAGAGTTAGAGTTAGGGTTAGGTTATGGTGTTTGTGTTAATGTTAGGGTCAGGATTAGGGTAGCTTTAGGGTTAGGGTTTGCTTTAGGGTTAGGGTTAGGGTGAAGTTGAAGTTAAGGGTCAGGGTTGAGCTTAGTCTTAGCATTAGGGTTTAGGGTTAGGGTTAAGGTTAGGATAGGTTTTAGGGTTAAGATTAGTTTTAGGGTTAGGGTAAGTGTTAGGGTTAAGTCATGGTTAGGTTTAGGGCTAGTTTAAGGTTAGAGGTAAGGTTAGCTTAAGGGTAGTGTTTAGGTTTCGACGTTAGTGTGAGGGTTAGTGTTAGGTTTCCATTTGAGCTGAGTGTGTAGGGTAAGTTTTAGGGTTAGAATTAGGGTTAGAGATAGAGTTAGGGTCAGGGTTCGGGTTAAGTTTAGGGTTAGGGTTAGGTTTATGGTTAGGATTAGGGTTAGGGTCAGAGTTGGGGGATATTTAGTATTATGTTTCGTGTTAGGGTTTCGGTTAGGGTGAAGTTTATGTTAAGTGTGAGGGTTAGGGTTCGGGTTAGTTTTAGGGGTGGGTTCAGGTTAGGGTCAGGGATAGGGTTTGGGTTAGGTTTAGGGTTAGGGTTAGGGTTAGGGTTAGGTTTAGAGTTAGGTTTAGGGTTAGCTTTAGTTTTGGTTAGGGTTAGGATTTGAATGGATTTAGGTTAGGTTTAGGGTTCTGGATAGGGTGAAATTTTGGTTAAAGGTGAGGGTTCGGTTGAGGTTTAGGGTTAGAGTTATTGTTAGGGGTTAGGGTTAGGTTTGAGCTTATGGTAGGTTTAAAGTCTGGGTTAAGGTTAGGTTAGGGTTATGGTCAGGGTTAGGATTAGGATTCCGTTTAGGGTGAGGGTTAGGATCAGAGTTATTGTAAGGGTTAGTTTTAGGTTGACATGTGCGCCAAGGTTAAGGTTATGGTTTGGTTTAGGGGTAGGGATAGGTTTAGTGTTAGGGTGAGCTTTAGTTTAGGGATAGGGTGAAGTTTAAGATAGAGTGAGGTTTAGGGTTAGGGTTATGGCTAAGGTTTGGTTTAGTTTTCAGGTTAATGTTAAGGTTGTGTTTCGTGTTAGGGTTAAGTTTACGGGTTCTGTTTACTTTTAGGGTGAGGGTTAGATTTTAGGTTAGGGTTAAGTTTAGTGTTAGGGTTCCGGTCAGGGTGACGGTTTGTGTTAGGCTTTGTGGTTGGGGTGAGGGTTAGGTTTAGGGTTAGGGTTGGGTAGGGTTCGGATTATGGTTATGGTAAGGTGTTAGGGGTTAGAGATTTAGTTTAGGGTGAGGGTTTGGGTGAGTGTCTCGGTTAGTCACTGTGGTTCTGGTCATGCTTAGTTTTGGTTTATGGTTAGGGTTAGGTTTATGATCAGGTTTATGGTTAGTGTTAGAGTTAGGGTTAAGCTTTAGGTAAGGCTTTGGTGTTTGGGGTTAGGGTTTAGGTAAGGCTTTGGTGTTTGGGGTTAGGGTTTGGGTTGGGGTTAGGGTTTGGGTTCGGGTTAGAGTTATCGTTACGGCTTAGGGTTTCTCGTTAGTGTTAGGGTTAGGGTTAGGCAGAGCATTAGGGTTAGGGTTGGAGGATACGGTTAGGGGTTAGGGTGAGGGTTATGGTTAGTTTTATGGTTAAGGTGAGGGTTTAGGGTAAGTGTAATGTTTAAGGTTAGAGTTAGGGTTAGGGTTAGGTGTAGCGTAAGTTTTCGGTTTAGGTTCAGGTTTTGAATTAGAGTTAGTGTTCTATTTAAGATCAAGGTTAGACTTAGGGTTAGGGTTAGGATTAGGTCTAGACTTAGGTTCAGGGCTAATGTAAGGCTTAGTTTTAGGGTTAGAGGTGGAGTAGCATTATGACTAGAGTTTGGTTTAAGGTTAGGGTTTGGGTTAGGTTTAGGTTTAGGGTTAAAGTTAGGGTTAGGGTTGGATGAAGTTTAGGATGGGGTGAGGGTTATTCTTATGGTTAGGGCTAGAGTTTGATTTTGTGTTCAGGTTAGTGTTAAGGTTAGGCTTAGGGTTCGGGTTCGGGTTCGGAATTTCGTTTAGGGTTAGTGTTAGGTTTAGCTTCAGGGTTAGAGTGACATTTCGGTTCAGGGGGAGGGTTAAGATAAGGGTTAGGATTACGGTGAGGATTATACTTAGTGTTAGAGGTTAGGTTTACGGTTAGGATAGGGTTAAGTTTAGGGTCCATGTTAGGGTTAGTGTTAGATTAGGGTTACTGTTCGTGTTTGGGTTAGGCTTAGGGATAAGTTTAGGGATAGCTTTAGGTTTAGGGTTGGGGATAGGTTTAGGGGTTAGGGTGAGAGTTAGCATTAGGTTTACAGTTAAGGTGAGGGTTTAGGGTAAGTGCTATGGTTAGGGTTAGTGTTAGAGTTAGGGTTAGGGTGAATTTTCAGTTAATAGTGAGGGTTAGGGTAAGGGTTAGGGTTAAGGTTTAGGTTAGATTTAGGATTAAGATTAGTGTTAGGGTTAGGTTTAGGGTCCGGGTTAGGGTAGGGGTAAGGTTAGGGTTAAGGCTAGGTTTACGGTCAGGGGTAGGGCTAGGTTAGGGTTAGGGTTAGGTTTAGAGTTAGAGTTAGTGCTAGGGGTTAGGGTTAGGTTTAGGGTTAGGTTTAGAGTTATTGTTAGGGTTAGGGTAGAGTTAAGGTTAGGGTTAAGTTTAAAGTTAGGTAAGGGTTACGTTTAGGTCAGGGTTAGGGTTATTATTAGAGATAGGGTTAGGTTTAGAGAAAGGGTTAGGGTTCGTGTGAGGGTTAGTGTTAGGTTTACAGTTAAGCTGATGTTTTACAGTGTTACGGTTAGGGTCAGGGTTAGAGTTAGGTTTAGGTGTAGGGCTTGAGTGAGGCGATAGTTTAGGGTTAGATTTAGGGTGAAGGTTAAGATTAGTGTTAGTGTAAATATTAGAGTTAGGCGTTTGTGTTAAGGTTATGATCAGGTTAAGTTTAGGTTTAGAGTTAGAGTTAGGGTTAGGTTATGGTGTTTGTGTTAATGTTAGGGTCAGGATTAGGGTAGCTTTAGGGTTAGGGTTTGCTTTAGGGTTAGGGTTAGGGTGAAGTTGAAGTTAAGGGTCAGGGTTGAGCTTAGTCTTAGCATTAGGGTTTAGGGTTAGGGTTAAGGTTAGGATAGGTTTTAGGGTTAAGATTAGTTTTAGGGTTAGGGTAAGTGTTAGGGTTAAGTCATGGTTAGGTTTAGGGCTAGTTTAAGGTTAGAGGTAAGGTTAGCTTAAGGGTAGTGTTTAGGTTTCGACGTTAGTGTGAGGGTTAGTGTTAGGTTTCCATTTGAGCTGAGTGTGTAGGGTAAGTTTTAGGGTTAGAATTAGGGTTAGAGATAGAGTTAGGGTCAGGGTTCGGGTTAAGTTTAGGGTTAGGGTTAGGTTTATGGTTAGGATTAGGGTTAGGGTCAGAGTTGGGGGATATTTAGTATTATGTTTCGTGTTAGGGTTTCGGTTAGGGTGAAGTTTATGTTAAGTGTGAGGGTTAGGGTTCGGGTTAGTTTTAGGGGTGGGTTCAGGTTAGGGTCAGGGATAGGGTTTGGGTTAGGTTTAGGGTTAGGGTTAGGGTTAGGGTTAGAGTTAGGTTTAGGGTTAGCTTTAGTTTTGGTTAGGGTTAGGATTTGAATGGATTTAGGTTAGGTTCAGGGTTCTGGATAGGGTGAAATTTTGGTTAAAGGTGAGGGTTCGGTTGAGGTTTAGGGTTAGAGTTATTGTTAGGGGTTAGGGTTAGGTTTGAGCTTATGGTAGGTTTAAAGTCTGGGTTAAGGTTAGGTTAGGGTTATGGTCAGGGTTAGGATTAGGATTCCGTTTAGGGTGAGGGTTAGGATCAGAGTTATTGTAAGGGTTAGTTTTAGGTTGACAAGTGCGCCAAGGTTAAGGTTATGGTTTGGTTTAGGGGTAGGGATAGGTTTAGTGTTAGGGTGAGCTTTAGTTTAGGGATAGGGTGAAGTTTAAGATAGAGTGAGGTTTAGGGTTAGGGTTATGGCTAAGGTTTGGTTTAGTTTTCAGGTTAATGTTAAGGTTGTGTTTCGTGTTAGGGTTAAGTTTACGGGTTCTGTTTACTTTTAGGGTGAGGGTTAGATTTTAGGTTAGGGTTAAGTTTAGTGTTAGGGTTCCGGTCAGGGTGACGGTTTGTGTTAGGCTTTGTGGTTGGGGTGAGGGTTAGGTTTAGGGTTAGGGTTGGGTAGGGTTCGGATTATGGTTATGGTAAGGTGTTAGGGGTTAAAGATTTAGTTTAGGGTGAGGGTTTGGGTGAGTGTCTCGGTTAGTCACTGTGGTTCTGGTCATGCTTAGTTTTGGTTTATGGTTAGGGTTAGGTTTATGATCAGGTTTAGGGTTAGTGTTAGAGTTAGGGTTAAGCTTTAGGTAAGGCTTTGGTGTTTGGGGTTAGGGTTTAGGTAAGGCTTTGGTGTTTGGGGTTAGGGTTTGGGTTGGGGTTAGGGTTTGGGTTCGGGTTACAGTTATCGTTACGGCTTAGGGTTTCTCGTTAGTGTTAGGGTTAGGGTTAGGCAGAGCATTAGGGTTAGGGTTGGAGGATACGGTTAGGGGTTAGGGTGAGGGTTATGGTTAGTTTTATGGTTAAGGTGAGGGTTTAGGGTAAGTGTTATGTTTAAGGTTAGAGTTAGGGTTAGGGTTAGGTGTAGCGTAAGTTTTCGGTTTAGGTTCAGGTTTTGAATTAGAGTTAGTGTTCTATTTAAGATCAAGGTTAGACTTAGGGTTAGGGTTAGGATTAGGTCTAGACTTAGGTTCAGGGCTAATGTAAGGCTTAGTTTTAGGGTTAGAGGTGGAGTAGCATTATGACTAGAGTTTGGTTTAAGGTTAGGGTTTGGGTTAGGTTTAGGTTTAGGGTTAAAGTTAGGGTTAGGGTTGGATGAAGTTTAGGATGGGGTGAGGGTTATTCTTATGGTTAGGGCTAGAGTTTGATTTTGTGTTCAGGTTAGTGTTAAGGTTAGGCTTAGGGTTCGGGTTCGGGTTCGGAATTTCGTTTAGGGTTAGTGTTAGGTTTAGATTCAGGGTTAGAGTGACATTTCGGTTCAGGGGGAGGGTTAAGATAAGGGTTAGGATTACGGTGAGGATTATACTTAGTGTTAGAGGTTAGGTTTACGGTTAGGATAGGGTTAAGTTTAGGGTTCATGTTAGGGTTAGTGTTAGATTAGGGTTACTGTTCGTGTTTGGGTTAGGCTTAGGGATAAGTTTAGGGATAGCTTTAGGTTTAGGGTTGGGGATAGGTTTAGGGGTTAGGGTGAGAGTTAGCATTAGGTTTACAGTTAAGGTGAGGGTTTAGGGTAAGTGCTATGGTTAGGGTTAGTGTTAGAGTTAGGGTTAGGGTGAATTTTCAGTTAATAGTGAGGGTTAGGGTAAGGGTTAGGGTTAAGGTTTAGGTTAGATTTAGGATTAAGATTAGTGTTAGGGTTAGGTTTAGGGTCCGGGTTAGGGTAGGGGTAAGGTTAGGGTTAAGGCTAGGTTTACGGTCAGGGGTAGGGCTAGGTTAGGGTTAGGGTTAGCTTTAGAGTTAGAGTTAGTGCTAGGGGTTAGGGTTAGGTTTAGGGTTAGGTTTAGAGTTATTGTTAGGGTTAGGGTAGAGTTAAGGTTAGGGTTAAGTTTAAAGTTAGGTAAGGGTTACGTTTAGGTCAGGGTTAGGGTTATTATTAGAGATAGGGTTAGGTTTAGAGAAAGGGTTAGGGTTCGTGTGAGGGTTAGTGTTAGGTTTACAGTTAAGCTGATGTTTTACAGTGTTACGGTTAGGGTCAGGGTTAGAGTTAGGTTTAGGGTTAGGTTTAGGTGTAGGGCTTGAGTGAGGCGATAGTTTAGGGTTAGATTTAGGGTGAAGGTTAAGATTAGTGTTAGTGTAAATATTAGAGTTAGGCTTTTGTGTTAAGGTTATGATCAGGTTAAGTTAAGGTTTAGAGTTAGAGTTAGGGTTAGGTTATGGTGTTTGTGTTAATGTTAGGGTCAGGATTAGGGTAGCTTTAGGGTTAGGGTTTGGTTTAGGGTTAGGGTTAGGGTGAAGTTGAAGTTAAGGGTCAGGGTTGAGCTTAGTCTTAGCATTAGGGTTTAGGGTTAGGGTTAAGGTTAGGATAGGTTTTAGGGTTAAGATTAGTTTTAGGGTTAGGGTAAGTGTTAGGGTTAAGTCATGGTTAGGTTTAGGGCTAGTTTAAGGTTAGAGGTAAGGTTAGCTTAAGGGTAGTGTTTAGGTTTCGACGTTAGTGTGAGGGTTAGTGTTAGGTTTCCATTTGAGCTGAGTGTGTAGGGTAAGTTTTAGGGTTAGAATTAGGGTTAGAGATAGAGTTAGGGTCAGGGTTCGGGTTAAGTTTAGGGTTAGGGTTAGGTTTATGGTTAGGATTAGGGTTAGGGTCAGAGTTGGGGGATATTTAGTATTATGTTTCGTGTTAGGGTTTCGGTTAGGGTGAAGTTTATGTTAAGTGTGAGGGTTAGGGTTCGGGTTAGTTTTAGGGGTGGGTTCAGGTTAGGGTCAGGGATAGGGTTTGGGTTAGGTTTAGGGTTAGGGTTAGGGTTAGGGTTAGGTTTAGAGTTAGGTTTAGGGTTAGCTTTAGTTTTGGTTAGGGTTAGGATTTGAATGGATTTAGGTTAGGTTTAGGGTTCTGGATAGGGTGAAATTTTGGTTAAAGGTGAGGGTTCGGTTGAGGTTTAGGGTTAGAGTTATTGTTAGGGGTTAGGGTTAGGTTTGAGCTTATGGTAGGTTTAAAGTCTGGGTTAAGGTTAGGTTAGGGTTATGGTCAGGGTTAGGATTAGGATTCCGTTTAGGGTGAGGGTTAGGATCAGAGTTATTGTAAGGGTTAGTTTTAGGTTGACATGTGCGCCAAGGTTAAGGTTATGGTTTGGTTTAGGGGTAGGGATAGGTTTAGTGTTAGGGTGAGCTTTAGTTTAGGGATAGGGTGAAGTTTAAGATAGAGTGAGGTTTAGGGTTAGGGTTATGGCTAAGGTTTGGTTTAGTTTTCAGGTTAATGTTAAGGTTGTGTTTCGTGTTAGGGTTAAGTTTACGGGTTCTGTTTACTTTTAGGGTGAGGGTTAGATTTTAGGTTAGGGTTAAGTTTAGTGTTAGGGTTCCGGTCAGGGTGACGGTTTGTGTTAGGCTTTGTGGTTGGGGTGAGGGTTAGGTTTAGGGTTAGGGTTGGGTAGGGTTCGGATTATGGTTATGGTAAGGTGTTAGGGGTTAGAGATTTAGTTTAGGGTGAGGGTTTGGGTGAGTGTCTCGGTTAGTCACTGTGGTTCTGGTCATGCTTAGTTTTGGTTTATGGTTAGGGTTAGGTTTATGATCAGGTTTATGGTTAGTGTTAGAGTTAGGGTTAAGCTTTAGGTAAGGCTTTGGTGTTTGGGGTTAGGGTTTAGGTAAGGCTTTGGTGTTTGGGGTTAGGGTTTGGGTTGGGGTTAGGGTTTGGGTTCGGGTTAGAGTTATCGTTACGGCTTAGGGTTTCTCGTTAGTGTTAGGGTTAGGGTTAGGCAGAGCATTAGGGTTAGGGTTGGAGGATACGGTTAGGGGTTAGGGTGAGGGTTATGGTTAGTTTTATGGTTAAGGTGAGGGTTTAGGGTAAGTGTAATGTTTAAGGTTAGAGTTAGGGTTAGGGTTAGGTGTAGCGTAAGTTTTCGGTTTAGGTTCAGGTTTTGAATTAGAGTTAGTGTTCTATTTAAGATCAAGGTTAGACTTAGGGTTAGGGTTAGGATTAGGTCTAGACTTAGGTTCAGGGCTAATGTAAGGCTTAGTTTTAGGGTTAGAGGTGGAGTAGCATTATGACTAGAGTTTGGTTTAAGGTTAGGGTTTGGGTTAGGTTTAGGTTTAGGGTTAAAGTTAGGGTTAGGGTTGGATGAAGTTTAGGATGGGGTGAGGGTTATTCTTATGGTTAGGGCTAGAGTTTGATTTTGTGTTCAGGTTAGTGTTAAGGTTAGGCTTAGGGTTCGGGTTCGGGTTCGGAATTTCGTTTAGGGTTAGTGTTAGGTTTAGCTTCAGGGTTAGAGTGACATTTCGGTTCAGGGGGAGGGTTAAGATAAGGGTTAGGATTACGGTGAGGATTATACTTAGTGTTAGAGGTTAGGTTTACGGTTAGGATAGGGTTAAGTTTAGGGTCCATGTTAGGGTTAGTGTTAGATTAGGGTTACTGTTCGTGTTTGGGTTAGGCTTAGGGATAAGTTTAGGGATAGCTTTAGGTTTAGGGTTGGGGATAGGTTTAGGGGTTAGGGTGAGAGTTAGCATTAGGTTTACAGTTAAGGTGAGGGTTTAGGGTAAGTGCTATGGTTAGGGTTAGTGTTAGAGTTAGGGTTAGGGTGAATTTTCAGTTAATAGTGAGGGTTAGGGTAAGGGTTAGGGTTAAGGTTTAGGTTAGATTTAGGATTAAGATTAGTGTTAGGGTTAGGTTTAGGGTCCGGGTTAGGGTAGGGGTAAGGTTAGGGTTAAGGCTAGGTTTACGGTCAGGGGTAGGGCTAGGTTAGGGTTAGGGTTAGGTTTAGAGTTAGAGTTAGTGCTAGGGGTTAGGGTTAGGTTTAGGGTTAGGTTTAGAGTTATTGTTAGGGTTAGGGTAGAGTTAAGGTTAGGGTTAAGTTTAAAGTTAGGTAAGGGTTACGTTTAGGTCAGGGTTAGGGTTATTATTAGAGATAGGGTTAGGTTTAGAGAAAGGGTTAGGGTTCGTGTGAGGGTTAGTGTTAGGTTTACAGTTAAGCTGATGTTTTACAGTGTTACGGTTAGGGTCAGGGTTAGAGTTAGGTTTAGGTGTAGGGCTTGAGTGAGGCGATAGTTTAGGGTTAGATTTAGGGTGAAGGTTAAGATTAGTGTTAGTGTAAATATTAGAGTTAGGCGTTTGTGTTAAGGTTATGATCAGGTTAAGTTTAGGTTTAGAGTTAGAGTTAGGGTTAGGTTATGGTGTTTGTGTTAATGTTAGGGTCAGGATTAGGGTAGCTTTAGGGTTAGGGTTTGCTTTAGGGTTAGGGTTAGGGTGAAGTTGAAGTTAAGGGTCAGGGTTGAGCTTAGTCTTAGCATTAGGGTTTAGGGTTAGGGTTAAGGTTAGGATAGGTTTTAGGGTTAAGATTAGTTTTAGGGTTAGGGTAAGTGTTAGGGTTAAGTCATGGTTAGGTTTAGGGCTAGTTTAAGGTTAGAGGTAAGGTTAGCTTAAGGGTAGTGTTTAGGTTTCGACGTTAGTGTGAGGGTTAGTGTTAGGTTTCCATTTGAGCTGAGTGTGTAGGGTAAGTTTTAGGGTTAGAATTAGGGTTAGAGATAGAGTTAGGGTCAGGGTTCGGGTTAAGTTTAGGGTTAGGGTTAGGTTTATGGTTAGGATTAGGGTTAGGGTCAGAGTTGGGGGATATTTAGTATTATGTTTCGTGTTAGGGTTTCGGTTAGGGTGAAGTTTATGTTAAGTGTGAGGGTTAGGGTTCGGGTTAGTTTTAGGGGTGGGTTCAGGTTAGGGTCAGGGATAGGGTTTGGGTTAGGTTTAGGGTTAGGGTTAGGGTTAGGGTTAGAGTTAGGTTTAGGGTTAGCTTTAGTTTTGGTTAGGGTTAGGATTTGAATGGATTTAGGTTAGGTTCAGGGTTCTGGATAGGGTGAAATTTTGGTTAAAGGTGAGGGTTCGGTTGAGGTTTAGGGTTAGAGTTATTGTTAGGGGTTAGGGTTAGGTTTGAGCTTATGGTAGGTTTAAAGTCTGGGTTAAGGTTAGGTTAGGGTTATGGTCAGGGTTAGGATTAGGATTCCGTTTAGGGTGAGGGTTAGGATCAGAGTTATTGTAAGGGTTAGTTTTAGGTTGACAAGTGCGCCAAGGTTAAGGTTATGGTTTGGTTTAGGGGTAGGGATAGGTTTAGTGTTAGGGTGAGCTTTAGTTTAGGGATAGGGTGAAGTTTAAGATAGAGTGAGGTTTAGGGTTAGGGTTATGGCTAAGGTTTGGTTTAGTTTTCAGGTTAATGTTAAGGTTGTGTTTCGTGTTAGGGTTAAGTTTACGGGTTCTGTTTACTTTTAGGGTGAGGGTTAGATTTTAGGTTAGGGTTAAGTTTAGTGTTAGGGTTCCGGTCAGGGTGACGGTTTGTGTTAGGCTTTGTGGTTGGGGTGAGGGTTAGGTTTAGGGTTAGGGTTGGGTAGGGTTCGGATTATGGTTATGGTAAGGTGTTAGGGGTTAAAGATTTAGTTTAGGGTGAGGGTTTGGGTGAGTGTCTCGGTTAGTCACTGTGGTTCTGGTCATGCTTAGTTTTGGTTTATGGTTAGGGTTAGGTTTATGATCAGGTTTAGGGTTAGTGTTAGAGTTAGGGTTAAGCTTTAGGTAAGGCTTTGGTGTTTGGGGTTAGGGTTTAGGTAAGGCTTTGGTGTTTGGGGTTAGGGTTTGGGTTGGGGTTAGGGTTTGGGTTCGGGTTACAGTTATCGTTACGGCTTAGGGTTTCTCGTTAGTGTTAGGGTTAGGGTTAGGCAGAGCATTAGGGTTAGGGTTGGAGGATACGGTTAGGGGTTAGGGTGAGGGTTATGGTTAGTTTTATGGTTAAGGTGAGGGTTTAGGGTAAGTGTTATGTTTAAGGTTAGAGTTAGGGTTAGGGTTAGGTGTAGCGTAAGTTTTCGGTTTAGGTTCAGGTTTTGAATTAGAGTTAGTGTTCTATTTAAGATCAAGGTTAGACTTAGGGTTAGGGTTAGGATTAGGTCTAGACTTAGGTTCAGGGCTAATGTAAGGCTTAGTTTTAGGGTTAGAGGTGGAGTAGCATTATGACTAGAGTTTGGTTTAAGGTTAGGGTTTGGGTTAGGTTTAGGTTTAGGGTTAAAGTTAGGGTTAGGGTTGGATGAAGTTTAGGATGGGGTGAGGGTTATTCTTATGGTTAGGGCTAGAGTTTGATTTTGTGTTCAGGTTAGTGTTAAGGTTAGGCTTAGGGTTCGGGTTCGGGTTCGGAATTTCGTTTAGGGTTAGTGTTAGGTTTAGATTCAGGGTTAGAGTGACATTTCGGTTCAGGGGGAGGGTTAAGATAAGGGTTAGGATTACGGTGAGGATTATACTTAGTGTTAGAGGTTAGGTTTACGGTTAGGATAGGGTTAAGTTTAGGGTTCATGTTAGGGTTAGTGTTAGATTAGGGTTACTGTTCGTGTTTGGGTTAGGCTTAGGGATAAGTTTAGGGATAGCTTTAGGTTTAGGGTTGGGGATAGGTTTAGGGGTTAGGGTGAGAGTTAGCATTAGGTTTACAGTTAAGGTGAGGGTTTAGGGTAAGTGCTATGGTTAGGGTTAGTGTTAGAGTTAGGGTTAGGGTGAATTTTCAGTTAATAGTGAGGGTTAGGGTAAGGGTTAGGGTTAAGGTTTAGGTTAGATTTAGGATTAAGATTAGTGTTAGGGTTAGGTTTAGGGTCCGGGTTAGGGTAGGGGTAAGGTTAGGGTTAAGGCTAGGTTTACGGTCAGGGGTAGGGCTAGGTTAGGGTTAGGGTTAGCTTTAGAGTTAGAGTTAGTGCTAGGGGTTAGGGTTAGGTTTAGGGTTAGGTTTAGAGTTATTGTTAGGGTTAGGGTAGAGTTAAGGTTAGGGTTAAGTTTAAAGTTAGGTAAGGGTTACGTTTAGGTCAGGGTTAGGGTTATTATTAGAGATAGGGTTAGGTTTAGAGAAAGGGTTAGGGTTCGTGTGAGGGTTAGTGTTAGGTTTACAGTTAAGCTGATGTTTTACAGTGTTACGGTTAGGGTCAGGGTTAGAGTTAGGTTTAGGGTTAGGTTTAGGTGTAGGGCTTGAGTGAGGCGATAGTTTAGGGTTAGATTTAGGGTGAAGGTTAAGATTAGTGTTAGTGTAAATATTAGAGTTAGGCTTTTGTGTTAAGGTTATGATCAGGTTAAGTTAAGGTTTAGAGTTAGAGTTAGGGTTAGGTTATGGTGTTTGTGTTAATGTTAGGGTCAGGATTAGGGTAGCTTTAGGGTTAGGGTTTGGTTTAGGGTTAGGGTTAGGGTGAAGTTGAAGTTAAGGGTCAGGGTTGAGCTTAGTCTTAGCATTAGGGTTTAGGGTTAGGGTTAAGGTTAGGATAGGTTTTAGGGTTAAGATTAGTTTTAGGGTTAGGGTAAGTGTTAGGGTTAAGTCATGGTTAGGTTTAGGGCTAGTTTAAGGTTAGAGGTAAGGTTAGCTTAAGGGTAGTGTTTAGGTTTCGACGTTAGTGTGAGGGTTAGTGTTAGGTTTCCATTTGAGCTGAGTGTGTAGGGTAAGTTTTAGGGTTAGAATTAGGGTTAGAGATAGAGTTAGGGTCAGGGTTCGGGTTAAGTTTAGGGTTAGGGTTAGGTTTATGGTTAGGATTAGGGTTAGGGTCAGAGTTGGGGGATATTTAGTATTATGTTTCGTGTTAGGGTTTCGGTTAGGGTGAAGTTTATGTTAAGTGTGAGGGTTAGGGTTCGGGTTAGTTTTAGGGGTGGGTTCAGGTTAGGGTCAGGGATAGGGTTTGGGTTAGGTTTAGGGTTAGGGTTAGGGTTAGGGTTAGGTTTAGAGTTAGGTTTAGGGTTAGCTTTAGTTTTGGTTAGGGTTAGGATTTGAATGGATTTAGGTTAGGTTTAGGGTTCTGGATAGGGTGAAATTTTGGTTAAAGGTGAGGGTTCGGTTGAGGTTTAGGGTTAGAGTTATTGTTAGGGGTTAGGGTTAGGTTTGAGCTTATGGTAGGTTTAAAGTCTGGGTTAAGGTTAGGTTAGGGTTATGGTCAGGGTTAGGATTAGGATTCCGTTTAGGGTGAGGGTTAGGATCAGAGTTATTGTAAGGGTTAGTTTTAGGTTGACATGTGCGCCAAGGTTAAGGTTATGGTTTGGTTTAGGGGTAGGGATAGGTTTAGTGTTAGGGTGAGCTTTAGTTTAGGGATAGGGTGAAGTTTAAGATAGAGTGAGGTTTAGGGTTAGGGTTATGGCTAAGGTTTGGTTTAGTTTTCAGGTTAATGTTAAGGTTGTGTTTCGTGTTAGGGTTAAGTTTACGGGTTCTGTTTACTTTTAGGGTGAGGGTTAGATTTTAGGTTAGGGTTAAGTTTAGTGTTAGGGTTCCGGTCAGGGTGACGGTTTGTGTTAGGCTTTGTGGTTGGGGTGAGGGTTAGGTTTAGGGTTAGGGTTGGGTAGGGTTCGGATTATGGTTATGGTAAGGTGTTAGGGGTTAGAGATTTAGTTTAGGGTGAGGGTTTGGGTGAGTGTCTCGGTTAGTCACTGTGGTTCTGGTCATGCTTAGTTTTGGTTTATGGTTAGGGTTAGGTTTATGATCAGGTTTATGGTTAGTGTTAGAGTTAGGGTTAAGCTTTAGGTAAGGCTTTGGTGTTTGGGGTTAGGGTTTAGGTAAGGCTTTGGTGTTTGGGGTTAGGGTTTGGGTTGGGGTTAGGGTTTGGGTTCGGGTTAGAGTTATCGTTACGGCTTAGGGTTTCTCGTTAGTGTTAGGGTTAGGGTTAGGCAGAGCATTAGGGTTAGGGTTGGAGGATACGGTTAGGGGTTAGGGTGAGGGTTATGGTTAGTTTTATGGTTAAGGTGAGGGTTTAGGGTAAGTGTAATGTTTAAGGTTAGAGTTAGGGTTAGGGTTAGGTGTAGCGTAAGTTTTCGGTTTAGGTTCAGGTTTTGAATTAGAGTTAGTGTTCTATTTAAGATCAAGGTTAGACTTAGGGTTAGGGTTAGGATTAGGTCTAGACTTAGGTTCAGGGCTAATGTAAGGCTTAGTTTTAGGGTTAGAGGTGGAGTAGCATTATGACTAGAGTTTGGTTTAAGGTTAGGGTTTGGGTTAGGTTTAGGTTTAGGGTTAAAGTTAGGGTTAGGGTTGGATGAAGTTTAGGATGGGGTGAGGGTTATTCTTATGGTTAGGGCTAGAGTTTGATTTTGTGTTCAGGTTAGTGTTAAGGTTAGGCTTAGGGTTCGGGTTCGGGTTCGGAATTTCGTTTAGGGTTAGTGTTAGGTTTAGATTCAGGGTTAGAGTGACATTTCGGTTCAGGGGGAGGGTTAAGATAAGGGTTAGGATTACGGTGAGGATTATACTTAGTGTTAGAGGTTAGGTTTACGGTTAGGATAGGGTTAAGTTTAGGGTTCATGTTAGGGTTAGTGTTAGATTAGGGTTACTGTTCGTGTTTGGGTTAGGCTTAGGGATAAGTTTAGGGATAGCTTTAGGTTTAGGGTTGGGGATAGGTTTAGGGGTTAGGGTGAGAGTTAGCATTAGGTTTACAGTTAAGGTGAGGGTTTAGGGTAAGTGCTATGGTTAGGGTTAGTGTTAGAGTTAGGGTTAGGGTGAATTTTCAGTTAATAGTGAGGGTTAGGGTAAGGGTTAGGGTTAAGGTTTAGGTTAGATTTAGGATTAAGATTAGTGTTAGGGTTAGGTTTAGGGTCCGGGTTAGGGTAGGGGTAAGGTTAGGGTTAAGGCTAGGTTTACGGTCAGGGGTAGGGCTAGGTTAGGGTTAGGGTTAGGTTTAGAGTTAGAGTTAGTGCTAGGGGTTAGGGTTAGGTTTAGGGTTAGGTTTAGAGTTATTGTTAGGGTTAGGGTAGAGTTAAGGTTAGGGTTAAGTTTAAAGTTAGGTAAGGGTTACGTTTAGGTCAGGGTTAGGGTTATTATTAGAGATAGGGTTAGGTTTAGAGAAAGGGTTAGGGTTCGTGTGAGGGTTAGTGTTAGGTTTACAGTTAAGCTGATGTTTTACAGTGTTACGGTTAGGGTCAGGGTTAGAGTTAGGTTTAGGGTTAGGTTTAGGTGTAGGGCTTGAGTGAGGCGATAGTTTAGGGTTAGATTTAGGGTGAAGGTTAAGATTAGTGTTAGTGTAAATATTAGAGTTAGGCGTTTGTGTTAAGGTTATGATCAGGTTAAGTTTAGGTTTCGAGTTAGAGTTAGGGTTAGGTTTTGGTGTTTGTGTTAATGTTAGGGTCAGGATTAGGGTAGCTTTAGGGTTAGGGTTTGGTTTAGGGTTAGGGTTAGGGTGAAGTTGAAGTTAAGGGTCAGGGTTGAGCTTAGACTTAGCATTAGGGTTTAGGGTTAGGGTTAAGGTTAGGATAGGTTTTAGGGTTAAGATTAGTTTTAGGGTTAGGTTAAGTGTTAGGGTTAAGTCATGGTTAGGTTTAGGGCTAGTTTAAGGTTAGAGGTAAGGTTAGCTTAAGGGTAGTGTTTAGGTTTCGACGTTAGTGTGAGGGTTAGTGCTAGGTTTCCATTTGAGCTGAGTGTGTAGGGTAAGTTCTAGGGTTAGAATTAGGGTTAGAGATAGAGTTAGGGTCAGGGTTCGGGTTAAGTTTAGGGTTAGGGTTAGGTTTATGGTTAGGATTAGGGTTAGGGTCAGAGTTGGGGGATATTTAGTATTATGTTTCGTGTTAGGGTTTCGGTTAGGGTGAAGTTTATGTTAAGTGTGAGGGTTAGGGTTCGGGTTAGCTTTAGGGGTGGGTTCAGGTTAGGGTCAGGGATAGGGTTTGGGTTAGGTTTAGGGTTAGGGTTAGGGTTAGAGTTAGGTTTAGGGTTAGCTTTAGTTTTGGTTAGGGTTAGGATTTGAATGGATTTAGGTTAGGTTTAGGGTTCTGGATAGGGTGAAATTTTGGTTAAAGGTGAGGGTTCGGTTTAGGTTTAGGGTTAGAGTTATTGTTAGGGGTTAGGGTTAGGTTTGAGCTTATGGTAGGTTCAAAGTCTGGATTAAGGTTAGGTTAGGGTTATGGTCAGGGTTAGGATTAGGATTCCGTTTAGGGTGAGGGTTAGGATCAGAGTTATTCTAAGGGTTAGTTTTAGGTTGACATGTGCACCAAGGTTAAGGTTATGGTTTGGTTTAGGGGTAGGGATAGGTTTAGTGTTAGGGTGAGCTTTAGTTTAGGGATAGGGTGAAGTTTAAGATAGAGTGAGGTTTAGGGTTAGGGTTATGGCTAAGGTTTGGTTTAGTTTTCAGGTTAATGTTAAGGTTGTGTTTCGTGTTAGGGTTAAGTTTACGGGTTCTGTTTACTTTTAGGGTGAGGGTTAGATTTTAGGTTAGGGTTAAGTTTAGTGTTAGGGTTCGGGTTAGGGTGACGGTTTGTGTTAGGCTTTGTGGTTGGGGTGAGGGTTAGGTTTAGGGTTAGGGTTGGGTAGGGTTCGGATTATGGTTATGGTAAGGTGTTAGGGGTTAGAGATTTAGTTTAGGGTGAGGGTTTGGGTGAGTGTCTCGGTTAGTCACTGTGGTTCTGGTCATGCTTAGTTTTGGTTTATGGTTAGGGTTAGGTTTATGATCAGGTTTAGGGTTAGTGTTAGAGTTAGGGTTAAGCTTTAGGTAAGGCTTTGGTGTTTGGGGTTAGGGTTTAGGTAAGGCTTTGGTGTTTGGGGTTAGGGTTTGGGTTGGGGTTAGGGTTTGGGTTCGGGTTAGAGTTATCGTTACGGCTTAGGGTTTCTCGTTAGTGTTAGTGTTAGGGTTAGACAGAGCATTAGGGTTAGGGTTGGAGGATACGGTTAGGGGTTAGGGTGACGGTTATGGTTAGTTTTATGGTTAAGGTGAGGGTTTAGGGTAAGTGTTATGTTTAAGGTTTGAGTTATGGTTAGGGTTAGGTGTAGCGTAAATTTTCGGTTTAGGTTCAGGTTTTGAATTAGAGTTAGTGTTCTATTTAAGATCAAGGTTAGACTTAGGGTTAGGGTTAGGATTAGGTCTAGACTTAGGTTCAGGGCTAATGTAAGGCTTAGTTTTAGGGTTAGAGGTGGAGTAGCATTATGACTAGAGTTTGGTTTAAGGTTAGGGTTTGGGTTAGGTTTCGGTTTAGGGTTAAAGTTAGGGTTAGGGTTGGATGAAGTTTAGGATGGGGTGAGGGTTATTCTTATGGTTAGGGCTAGAGTTTGATTTTGTGTTCAGGTTAGTGTTAATGTTAGGCTTAGGGTTCGGGTTCGGGTTCGGAATTTCGTTTAGGGTTAGTGTTAGGTTTAGATTCAGGGTTAGAGTGACATTTCGGTTCAGGGTGAGAGTTAAGATAAGGGTTAGGATTACGGTGAGGGTTATACTTAGTGTTAGGGGTTAGGTTTACGGTTAGGATAGGGTTAAGTTTAGGGTTCATGTTAGGGGTAGTGTTAGATTAGGGTTACTGTTCGTGTTTGGGTTAGGCTTAGGGATAAGTTTAGGGATAGCTTTAGGTTTAGGGTTGGGGATAGGTTTAGGGGTTAGGGTGAGAGTTAGCATTAGGTTTACAGTTAAGGTGAGGGTTTAGGGTAAGTGCTATGGTTAGGGTTAGTGTTAGAGTTAGGGTTAGGGTGAATTTTCAGTTAATAGTGAGGGTTAGGGTAAGGGTTAGGGTTAAGGTTTAGGTTAGATTTAGGATTAAGATTAGTGTTAGGGTTAGGTTTAGGGTCCGGGTTAGGGTAGGGGTAAGGTTAGGGTTAAGGCTAGGTTTACGGTCAGGGGTAGGGCTAGGTTAGGGTTAGGGTTAGCTTTAGAGTTAGAGTTAGTGCTAGGGGTTAGGGTTAGGTTTAGGGTTAGGTTTAGAGTTATTGTTAGGGTTAGGGTAGAGTTAAGGTTAGGGTTAAGTTTAAAGTTAGGTAAGGGTTACGTTTAGGTCAGGGTTAGGGTTATTATTATAGATAGGGTTAGGTTTAGAGAAAGGGTTAGGGTTCGTGTGAGGGTTAGTGTTAGGTTTACAGTTAAGCTGATGTTTTACAGTGTTACGGTTAGGGTCAGGGTTAGAGTTAGGTTTAGGGTTAGGTTTAGGTGTAGGGCTTGAGTGAGGCGATAGTTTAGGGTTAGATTTAGGGTGAAGGTTAAGATTAGTGTTAGTGTAAATATTAGAGTTAGGCGTTTGTGTTAAGGTTATGATCAGGTTAAGTTTAGGTTTCGAGTTAGAGTTAGGGTTAGGTTTTGGTGTTTGTGTTAATGTTAGGGTCAGGATTAGGGTAGCTTTAGGGTTAGGGTTTGGTTTAGGGTTAGGGTTAGGGTGAAGTTGAAGTTAAGGGTCAGGGTTGAGCTTAGACTTAGCATTAGGGTTTAGGGTTAGGGTTAAGGTTAGGATAGGTTTTAGGGTTAAGATTAGTTTTAGGGTTAGGTTAAGTGTTAGGGTTAAGTCATGGTTAGGTTTAGGGCTAGTTTAAGGTTAGAGGTAAGGTTAGCTTAAGGGTAGTGTTTAGGTTTCGACGTTAGTGTGAGGGTTAGTGCTAGGTTTCCATTTGAGCTGAGTGTGTAGGGTAAGTTCTAGGGTTAGAATTAGGGTTAGAGATAGAGTTAGGGTCAGGGTTCGGGTTAAGTTTAGGGTTAGGGTTAGGTTTATGGTTAGGATTAGGGTTAGGGTCAGAGTTGGGGGATATTTAGTATTATGTTTCGTGTTAGGGTTTCGGTTAGGGTGAAGTTTATGTTAAGTGTGAGGGTTAGGGTTCGGGTTAGCTTTAGGGGTGGGTTCAGGTTAGGGTCAGGGATAGGGTTTGGGTTAGGTTTAGGGTTAGGGTTAGGGTTAGAGTTAGGTTTAGGGTTAGCTTTAGTTTTGGTTAGGGTTAGGATTTGAATGGATTTAGGTTAGGTTTAGGGTTCTGGATAGGGTGAAATTTTGGTTAAAGGTGAGGGTTCGGTTTAGGTTTAGGGTTAGAGTTATTGTTAGGGGTTAGGGTTAGGTTTGAGCTTATGGTAGGTTCAAAGTCTGGATTAAGGTTAGGTTAGGGTTATGGTCAGGGTTAGGATTAGGATTCCGTTTAGGGTGAGGGTTAGGATCAGAGTTATTCTAAGGGTTAGTTTTAGGTTGACATGTGCGCCAAGGTTAAGGTTATGGTTTGGTTTAGGGGTAGGGATAGGTTTAGTGTTAGGGTGAGCTTTAGTTTAGGGATAGGGTGAAGTTTAAGATAGAGTGAGGTTTAGGGTTAGGGTTATGGCTAAGGTTTGGTTTAGTTTTCAGGTTAATGTTAAGGTTGTGTTTCGTGTTAGGGTTAAGTTTACGGGTTCTGTTTACTTTTAGGGTGAGGGTTAGATTTTAGGTTAGGGTTAAGTTTAGTGTTAGGGTTCGGGTTAGGGTGACGGTTTGTGTTAGGCTTTGTGGTTGGGGTGAGGGTTAGGTTGAGGGTTAGGGTTGGGTAGGGTTCGGATTATGGTTATGGTAAGGTGTTAGGGGTTAGAGATTTAGTTTAGGGTGAGGGTTTGGGTGAGTGTCTCGGTTAGTCACTGTGGTTCTGGTCATGCTTAGTTTTGGTTTATGGTTAGGGTTAGGTTTATGATCAGGTTTAGGGTTAGTGTTAGAGTTAGGGTTAAGCTTTAGGTAAGGCTTTGGTGTTTGGGGTTAGGGTTTAGGTAAGGCTTTGGTGTTTGGGGTTAGGGTTTGGGTTGGGGTTAGGGTTTGGGTTCGGGTTAGAGTTATCGTTACGGCTTAGGGTTTCTCGTTAGTGTTAGTGTTAGGGTTAGACAGAGCATTAGGGTTAGGGTTGGAGGATACGGTTAGGGGTTAGGGTGACGGTTATGGTTAGTTTTATGGTTAAGGTGAGGGTTTAGGGTAAGTGTTATGTTTAAGGTTTGAGTTATGGTTAGGGTTAGGTGTAGCGTAAGTTTTCGGTTTAGGTTCAGGTTTTGAATTAGAGTTAGTGTTCTATTTAAGATCAAGGTTAGACTTAGGGTTAGGGTTAGGATTAGGTCTAGACTTAGGTTCAGGGCTAATGTAAGGCTTAGTTTTAGGGTTAGAGGTGGAGTAGCATTATGACTAGAGTTTGGTTTAAGGTTAGGGTTTGGGTTAGGTTTCGGTTTAGGGTTAAAGTTAGGGTTAGGGTTGGATGAAGTTTAGGATGGGGTGAGGGTTATTCTTATGGTTAGGGCTAGAGTTTGATTTTGTGTTCAGGTTAGTGTTAATGTTAGGCTTAGGGTTCGGGTTCGGGTTCGGAATTTCGTTTAGGGTTAGTGTTAGGTTTAGATTCAGGGTTAGAGTGACATTTCGGTTCAGGGTGAGAGTTAAGATAAGGGTTAGGATTACGGTGAGGGTTATACTTAGTGTTAGGGGTTAGGTTTACGGTTAGGATAGGGTTAAGTTTAGGGTTCATGTTAGGGGTAGTGTTAGATTAGGGTTACTGTTCGTGTTTGGGTTAGGCTTAGGGATAAGTTTAGGGATAGCTTTAGGTTTAGGGTTGGGGATAGGTTTAGGGGTTAGGGTGAGAGTTAGCATTAGGTTTACAGTTAAGGTGAGGGTTTAGGGTAAGTGCTATGGTTAGGGTTAGTGTTAGAGTTAGGGTTAGGGTGAATTTTCAGTTAATAGTGAGGGTTAGGGTAAGGGTTAGGGTTAAGGTTTAGGTTAGATTTAGGATTAAGATTAGTGTTAGGGTTAGGTTTAGGGTCCGGGTTAGGGTAGGGGTAAGGTTAGGGTTAAGGCTAGGTTTACGGTCAGGGGTAGGGCTAGGTTAGGGTTAGGGTTAGCTTTAGAGTTAGAGTTAGTGCTAGGGGTTAGGGTTAGGTTTAGGGTTAGGTTTAGAGTTATTGTTAGGGTTAGGGTAGAGTTAAGGTTAGGGTTAAGTTTAAAGTTAGGTAAGGGTTACGTTTAGGTCAGGGTTAGGGTTATTATTAGAGATAGGGTTAGGTTTAGAGAAAGGGTTAGGGTTCGTGTGAGGGTTAGTGTTAGGTTTACAGTTAAGCTGATGTTTTACAGTGTTACGGTTAGGGTCAGGGTTAGAGTTAGGTTTAGGGTTAGGTTTAGGTGTAGGGCTTGAGTGAGGCGATAGTTTAGGGTTAGATTTAGGGTGAAGGTTAAGATTAGTGTTAGTGTAAATATTAGAGTTAGGCGTTTGTGTTAAGGTTATGATCAGGTTAAGTTTAGGTTTCGAGTTAGAGTTAGGGTTAGGTTTTGGTGTTTGTGTTAATGTTAGGGTCAGGATTAGGGTAGCTTTAGGGTTAGGGTTTGGTTTAGGGTTAGGGTTAGGGTGAAGTTGAAGTTAAGGGTCAGGGTTGAGCTTAGACTTAGCATTAGGGTTTAGGGTTAGGGTTAAGGTTAGGATAGGTTTTAGGGTTAAGATTAGTTTTAGGGTTAGGTTAAGTGTTAGGGTTAAGTCATGGTTAGGTTTAGGGCTAGTTTAAGGTTAGAGGTAAGGTTAGCTTAAGGGTAGTGTTTAGGTTTCGACGTTAGTGTGAGGGTTAGTGCTAGGTTTCCATTTGAGCTGAGTGTGTAGGGTAAGTTCTAGGGTTAGAATTAGGGTTAGAGATAGAGTTAGGGTCAGGGTTCGGGTTAAGTTTAGGGTTAGGGTTAGGTTTATGGTTAGGATTAGGGTTAGGGTCAGAGTTGGGGGATATTTAGTATTACGTTTCGTGTTAGGGTTTCGGTTAGGGTGAAGTTTATGTTAAGTGTGAGGGTTAGGGTTCGGGTTAGTTTTAGGGGTGGGTTCAGGTTAGGGTCAGGGATAGGGTTTGGGTTAGGTTTAGGGTTAGGGTTAGGGTTAGAGTTAGGTTTAGGGTTAGCTTTAGTTTTGGTTAGGGTTAGGATTTGAATGGATTTAGGTTAGGTTTAGGGTTCTGGATAGGGTGAAATTTTGGTTAAAGGTGAGGGTTCGGTTTAGGTTTAGGGTTAGAGTTTTTGTTAGGGGTTAGGGTTAGGTTTGAGCTTATGGTAGGTTTAAAGTCTGGGTTAAGGTTAGGTTAGGGTTATGTTCAGGGTTAGGATTAGGATTCCGTTTAGGGTGAGGGTTAGGATCAGAGTTATTGTAAGGGTTAGTTTTAGGTTGACATGTGCGCCAAGGTTAAGATTATGGTTTGGTTTAGGGGTAGGGATAGGTTTAGTGTTAGGGTGAGCTTTAGTTTAGGGATAGGGTGAAGTTTAAGATAGAGTGAGGTTTAGGGTTAGGGTTATGGCTAAGGTTTGGTTTAGTTTTCAGGTTAATGTTAAGGTTGTGTTTCGTGTTAGGGTTAAGTTTACGGGTTCTGTTTACTTTTAGGGTGAGGGTTAGATTTTAGGTTAGGGTTAAGTTTAGTGTTAGGGTTCGGGTTAGGGTGACGGTTTGTGTTAGGCTTTGTGGTTGGGGTGAGGGTTAGGTTTAGGGTTAGGGTTGGGTAGGGTTCGGATTATGGTTATGGTAAGGTGTTAGGGGTTAGAGATTTAGTTTAGGGTGAGGGTTTGGGTGAGTGTCTCGGTTAGTCACTGTGGTTCTGGTCATGCTTAGTTTTGGTTTATGGTTAGGGTTAGGTTTATGATCAGGTTTAGGGTTAGTGTTAGAGTTAGGGTTAAGCTTTAGGTAAGGCTTTGGTGTTTGGGGTTAGGGTTTAGGTAAGGCTTTGGTGTTTGGGGTTAGGGTTTGGGTTGGGGTTAGGGTTTGGGTTCGGGTTAGAGTTATCGTTACGGCTTAGGGTTTCTCGTTAGTGTTAGTGTTAGGGTTAGACAGAGCATTAGGGTTAGGGTTGGAGGATACGGTTAGGGGTTAGGGTGACGGTTATGGTTAGTTTTATGGTTAAGGTGAGGGTTTAGGGTAAGTGTTATGTTTAAGGTTTGAGTTAGGGTTAGGGTTAGGTGTAGCGTAAATTTTCGGTTTAGGTTCAGGTTTTGAATTAGAGTTAGTGTTCTATTTAAGATCAAGGTTAGACTTAGGGTTAGGGTTAGGATTAGGTCTAGACTTAGGTTCAGGGCTAATGTAAGGCTTAGTTTTAGGGTTAGAGGTGGAGTAGCATTATGACTAGAGTTTGGTTTAAGGTTAGGGTTTCGGTTAGGTTTAGGTTTAGGGTTAAAGTTAGGGTTAGGGTTGGATGAAGTTTAGGATGGGGTGAGGGTTATTCTTATGGTTAGAGCTAGAGTTTGATTTTGTGTTCAGGTTAGTGTTAAGGTTAGGCTTAGGGTTCGGGTTCGGGTTCGGAATTTCGTTTAGGGTTAGTGTTAGGTTTAGATTCAGGGTTAGATTGACATTTCGGTTCAGGGGGAGGGTTAAGATAAGGGTTAGGATTACGGTGAGGATTATACTTAGTGTTAGAGGTTAGGTTTACGGTTAGGATAGGGTTAAGTTTAGGGTTCATGTTAGGGTTAGTGTTAGATTAGGGTTACTGTTCGTGTTTGGGTTAGGCTTAGGGATAAGTTTAGGGATAGCTTTAGGTTTAGGGTTGGGGATAGGTTTAGGGGTTAGGGTGAGAGTTAGCATTAGGTTTACAGTTAAGGTGAGGGTTTAGGGTAAGTGCTATGGTTAGGGTTAGTGTTAGAGTTAGGGTTAGGGTGAATTTTCAGTTAATAGTGAGGGTTAGGGTAAGGGTTAGGGTTAAGGTTTAGGTTAGATTTAGGATTAAGATTAGTGTTAGGGTTAGGTTTAGGGTCCGGGTTAGGGTAGGGGTAAGGTTAGGGTTAAGGCTAGGTTTACGGTCAGGGGTAGGGCTAGGTTAGGCTTAGGGTTAGGTTTAGAGTTAGAGTTAGTGCTAGGGGTTAGGGTTAGGTTTAGGGTTAGGTTTAGAGTTATTGTTAGGGTTCGGGTAGAGTTAAGGTTAGGGTTAAGTTTAAAGTTAGGTAAGGGTTACGTTTAGGTCAGGGTTAGGGTTATTATTAGAGATAGGGTTAGGTTTAGAGAAAGGGTTAGGGTTCGTGTGAGGGTTAGTGTTAGGTTTACAGTTAAGCTGATGTTTTACAGTGTTACGGTTAGGGTCAGGGTTAGAGTTAGGTTTAGGGTTAGGTTTAGGTGTAGGGCTTGAGTGAGGCGATAGTTTAGGGTTAGATTTAGGGTGAAGGTTAAGATTAGTGTTAGTGTAAATATTAGAGTTAGGCGTTTGTGTTAAGGTTATGATCAGGTTAAGTTTAGGTTTCGAGTTAGAGTTAGGGTTAGGTTATGGTGTTTGTGTTAATGTTAGGGTCAGGATTAGGGTAGCTTTAGGGTTAGGGTTTGGTTTAGGGTTAGGGTTAGGGTGAAGTTGAAGTTAAGGGTCAGGGTTGAGCTTAGTCTTAGCATTAGGGTTTAGGGTTAGGGTTAAGGTTAGGATAGGTTTTAGGGTTAAGATTAGTTTTAGGGTTAGGGTAAGTGTTAGGGTTAAGTCATGGTTAGGTTTAGGGCTAGTTTAAGGTTAGAGGTAAGGTTAGCTTAAGGGTAGTGTTTAGGTTTCGACGTTAGTGTGAGGGTTAGTGTTAGGTTTCCATTTCAGCTGAGTGTGTAGGGTAAGTTTTAGGGTTAGAATTAGGGTTAGAGATAGAGTTAGGGCCAGGGTTCGGGTTAAGTTTAGGGTTAGGGTTAGGTTTATGGTTAGGATTAGGGTTAGGGTCAGAGTTGGGGGATATTTAGTATTATGTTTCGTGTTAGGGTTTCGGTTAGGGTGAAGTTTATGTTAAGTGTGAGGGTTAGGGTTCGGGTTAGTTTTAGGGGTGGGTTCAGGTTAGGGTCAGGGATAGGGTTTGGGTTAGGTTTAGGGTTAGGGTTAGGGTTAGGGTTAGGGTTAGAGTTAGGTTTAGGGTTAGCTTTAGTTTTGGTTAGGGTTAGGATTTGAATGGATTTAGGTTAGGTTTAGGGTTCTGGATAGGGTGAAATTTTGGTTAAAGGTGAGGGTTCGGTTTAGGTTTAGGGTTAGAGTTTTTGTTAGGGGTTAGGGTTAGGTTTGAGCTTATGGTAGGTTTAAAGTCTGGGTTAAGGTTAGGTTAGGGTTATGGTCAGGGTTAGGATTAGGATTCCGTTTAGGGTGAGGGTTAGGATCAGAGTTATTGTAAGGGTTAGTTTTAGGTTGACATGTGCGCCAAGGTTAAGATTATGGTTTGGTTTAGGGGTAGGGATAGGTTTAGTGTTAGGGTGAGCTTTAGTTTAGGGATAGGGTGAAGTTTAAGATAGAGTGAGGTTTAGGGTTAGGGTTATGGCTAAGGTTTGGTTTAGTTTTCAGGTTAATGTTAAGGTTGTGTTTCGTGTTAGGGTTAAGTTTACGGGTTCTGTTTACTTTTAGGGTGAGGGTTAGATTTTAGGTTAGGGTTAAGTTTAGTGTTAGGGTTCGGGTTAGGGTGACGGTTTGTGTTAGGCTTTGTGGTTGGGGTGAGGGTTAGGTTTAGGGTTAGGGTTGGGTAGGGTTCGGATTATGGTTATGGTAAGGTGTTAGGGGTTAGAGATTTAGTTTAGGGTGAGGGTTTGGGTGAGTGTCTCGGTTAGTCACTGTGGTTCTGGTCATGCTTAGTTTTGGTTTATGGTTAGGGTTAGGTTTATGATCAGGTTTAGGGTTAGTGTTAGAGTTAGGGTTAAGCTTTAGGTAAGGCTTTGGTGTTTGGGGTTAGGGTTTAGGTAAGGCTTTGGTGTTTGGGGTTAGGGTTTGGGTTGGGGTTAGGGTTTGGGTTCGGGTTAGAGTTATCGTTACGGCTTAGGGTTTCTCGTTAGTGTTAGGGTTAGGGTTAGACAGAGCATTAGGGTTAGGGTTGGAGGATACGGTTAGGGGTTAGGGTGACGGTTATGGTTAGTTTTATGGTTAAGGTGAGGGTTTAGGGTAAGTGTTATGTTTAAGGTTAGAGTTAGGGTTAGGGTTAGGTGTAGCGTAAATTTTCGGTTTAGGTTCAGGTTTTGAATTAGAGTTAGTGTTCTATTTAAGATCAAGGTTAGACTTAGGGTTAGGGTTAGGATTAGGTCTAGACTTAGGTTCAGGGCTAATGTAAGGCTTAGTTTTAGGGTTAGAGGTGGAGTAGCATTATGACTAGAGTTTGGTTTAAGGTTAGGGTTTGGGTTAGGTTTAGGTTTAGGGTTAAAGTTAGGGTTAGGGTTGGATGAAGTTTAGGATGGGGTGAGGGTTATTCTTATGGTTAGGGCTAGAGTTTGATTTTGTGTTCAGGTTAGTGTTAAGGTTAGGCTTAGGGTTCGGGTTCGGGTTCGGAATTTCGTTTAGGGTTAGTGTTAGGTTTAGATTCAGGGTTAGAGTGACATTTCGGTTCAGGGGGAGGGTTAAGATAAGGGTTAGGATTACGGTGAGGATTATACTTAGTGTTAGAGGTTAGGTTTACGGTTAGGATAGGGTTAAGTTTAGGGTTCATGTTAGGGTTAGTGTTAGATTAGGGTTACTGTTCGTGTTTGGGTTAGGCTTAGGGATAAGTTTAGGGATAGCTTTAGGTTTAGGGTTGGGGATAGGTTTAGGGGTTAGGGTGAGAGTTAGCATTAGGTTTACAGTTAAGGTGAGGGTTTAGGGTAAGTGCTATGGTTAGGGTTAGTGTTAGAGTTAGGGTTAGGGTGAATTTTCAGTTAATAGTGAGGGTTAGGGTAAGGGTTAGGGTTAAGGTTTAGGTTAGATTTAGGATTAAGATTAGTGTTAGGGTTAGGTTTAGGGTCCGGGTTAGGGTAGGGGTAAGGTTAGGGTTAAGGCTAGGTTTACGGTCAGGGGTAGGGCTAGGTTAGGCTTAGGGTTAGGTTTAGAGTTAGAGTTAGTGCTAGGGGTTAGGGTTAGGTTTAGGGTTAGGTTTAGAGTTATTGTTAGGGTTCGGGTAGAGTTAAGGTTAGGGTTAAGTTTAAAGTTAGGTAAGGGTTACGTTTAGGTCAGGGTTAGGGTTATTATTAGAGATAGGGTTAGGTTTAGAGAAAGGGTTAGGGTTCGTGTGAGGGTTAGTGTTAGGTTTACAGTTAAGCTGATGTTTTACAGTGTTACGGTTAGGGTCAGGGTTAGAGTTAGGTTTAGGGTTAGGTTTAGGTGTAGGGCTTGAGTGAGGCGATAGTTTAGGGTTAGATTTAGGGTGAAGGTTAAGATTAGTGTTAGTGTAAATATTAGAGTTAGGCGTTTGTGTTAAGGTTATGATCAGGTTAAGTTTAGGTTTCGAGTTAGAGTTAGGGTTAGGTTTTGGTGTTTGTGTTAATGTTAGGGTCAGGATTAGGGTAGCTTTAGGGTTAGGGTTTGGTTTAGGGTTAGGGTTAGGGTGAAGTTGAAGTTAAGGGTCAGGGTTGAGCTTAGACTTAGCATTAGGGTTTAGGGTTAGGGTTAAGGTTAGGATAGGTTTTAGGGTTAAGATTAGTTTTAGGGTTAGGTTAAGTGTTAGGGTTAAGTCATGGTTAGGTTTAGGGCTAGTTTAAGGTTAGAGGTAAGGTTAGCTTAAGGGTAGTGTTTAGGTTTCGACGTTAGTGTGAGGGTTAGTGCTAGGTTTCCATTTGAGCTGAGTGTGTAGGGTAAGTTCTAGGGTTAGAATTAGGGTTAGAGATAGAGTTAGGGTCAGGGTTCGGGTTAAGTTTAGGGTTAGGGTTAGGTTTATGGTTAGGATTAGGGTTAGGGTCAGAGTTGGGGGATATTTAGTATTACGTTTCGTGTTAGGGTTTCGGTTAGGGTGAAGTTTATGTTAAGTGTGAGGGTTAGGGTTCGGGTTAGTTTTAGGGGTGGGTTCAGGTTAGGGTCAGGGATAGGGTTTGGGTTAGGTTTAGGGTTAGGGTTAGGGTTAGAGTTAGGTTTAGGGTTAGCTTTAGTTTTGGTTAGGGTTAGGATTTGAATGGATTTAGGTTAGGTTTAGGGTTCTGGATAGGGTGAAATTTTGGTTAAAGGTGAGGGTTCGGTTTAGGTTTAGGGTTAGAGTTTTTGTTAGGGGTTAGGGTTAGGTTTGAGCTTATGGTAGGTTTAAAGTCTGGGTTAAGGTTAGGTTAGGGTTATGTTCAGGGTTAGGATTAGGATTCCGTTTAGGGTGAGGGTTAGGATCAGAGTTATTGTAAGGGTTAGTTTTAGGTTGACATGTGCGCCAAGGTTAAGATTATGGTTTGGTTTAGGGGTAGGGATAGGTTTAGTGTTAGGGTGAGCTTTAGTTTAGGGATAGGGTGAAGTTTAAGATAGAGTGAGGTTTAGGGTTAGGGTTATGGCTAAGGTTTGGTTTAGTTTTCAGGTTAATGTTAAGGTTGTGTTTCGTGTTAGGGTTAAGTTTACGGGTTCTGTTTACTTTTAGGGTGAGGGTTAGATTTTAGGTTAGGGTTAAGTTTAGTGTTAGGGTTCGGGTTAGGGTGACGGTTTGTGTTAGGCTTTGTGGTTGGGGTGAGGGTTAGGTTTAGGGTTAGGGTTGGGTAGGGTTCGGATTATGGTTATGGTAAGGTGTTAGGGGTTAGAGATTTAGTTTAGGGTGAGGGTTTGGGTGAGTGTCTCGGTTAGTCACTGTGGTTCTGGTCATGCTTAGTTTTGGTTTATGGTTAGGGTTAGGTTTATGATCAGGTTTAGGGTTAGTGTTAGAGTTAGGGTTAAGCTTTAGGTAAGGCTTTGGTGTTTGGGGTTAGGGTTTAGGTAAGGCTTTGGTGTTTGGGGTTAGGGTTTGGGTTGGGGTTAGGGTTTGGGTTCGGGTTAGAGTTATCGTTACGGCTTAGGGTTTCTCGTTAGTGTTAGTGTTAGGGTTAGACAGAGCATTAGGGTTAGGGTTGGAGGATACGGTTAGGGGTTAGGGTGACGGTTATGGTTAGTTTTATGGTTAAGGTGAGGGTTTAGGGTAAGTGTTATGTTTAAGGTTAGAGTTAGGGTTAGGGTTAGGTGTAGCGTAAATTTTCGGTTTAGGTTCAGGTTTTGAATTAGAGTTAGTGTTCTATTTAAGATCAAGGTTAGACTTAGGGTTAGGGTTAGGATTAGGTCTAGACTTAGGTTCAGGGCTAATGTAAGGCTTAGTTTTAGGGTTAGAGGTGGAGTAGCATTATGACTAGAGTTTGGTTTAAGGTTAGGGTTTGGGTTAGGTTTAGGTTTAGGGTTAAAGTTAGGGTTAGGGTTGGATGAAGTTTAGGATGGGGTGAGGGTTATTCTTATGGTTAGAGCTAGAGTTTGATTTTGTGTTCAGGTTAGTGTTAAGGTTAGGCTTAGGGTTCGGGTTCGGGTTCGGAATTTCGTTTAGGGTTAGTGTTAGGTTTAGATTCAGGGTTAGAGTGACATTTCGGTTCAGGGGGAGGGTTAAGATAAGGGTTAGGATTACGGTGAGGATTATACTTAGTGTTAGAGGTTAGGTTTACGGTTAGGATAGGGTTAAGTTTAGGGTTCATGTTAGGGTTAGTGTTAGATTAGGGTTACTGTTCGTGTTTGGGTTAGGCTTAGGGATAAGTTTAGGGATAGCTTTAGGTTTAGGGTTGGGGATAGGTTTAGGGGTTAGGGTGAGAGTTAGCATTAGGTTTACAGTTAAGGTGAGGGTTTAGGGTAAGTGCTATGGTTAGGGTTAGTGTTAGAGTTAGGGTTAGGGTGAATTTTCAGTTAATAGTGAGGGTTAGGGTAAGGGTTAGGGTTAAGGTTTAGGTTAGATTTAGGATTAAGATTAGTGTTAGGGTTAGGTTTAGGGTCCGGGTTAGGGTAGGGGTAAGGTTAGGGTTAAGGCTAGGTTTACGGTCAGGGGTAGGGCTAGGTTAGGCTTAGGGTTAGCTTTAGAGTTAGAGTTAGTGCTAGGGGTTAGGGTTAGGTTTAGGGTTAGGTTTAGAGTTATTGTTAGGGTTAGGGTAGAGTTAAGGTTAGGGTTAAGTTTAAAGTTAGGTAAGGGTTACGTTTAGGTCAGGGTTAGGGTTATTATTAGAGATAGGGTTAGGTTTAGAGAAAGGGTTAGGGTTCGTGTGAGGGTTAGTGTTAGGTTTACAGTTAAGCTGATGTTTTACAGTGTTACGGTTAGGGTCAGGGTTAGAGTTAGGTTTAGGGTTAGGTTTAGGTGTAGGGCTTGAGTGAGGCGATAGTTTAGGGTTAGATTTAGGGTGAAGGTTAAGATTAGTGTTAGTGTAAATATTAGAGTTAGGCGTTGGTGTTAAGGTTATGATCAGGTTAAGTTTAGGTTTAGAGTTAGAGTTAGGGTTAGGTTTTGGTGTTTGTGTTAATGTTAGGGTCAGGATTAGGGTAGCTTTAGGGTTAGGGTTTGGTTTAGGGTTAGGGTTAGGGTGAAGTTGAAGTTAAGGGTCAGGGTTGAGCTTAGACTTAGCATTAGGGTTTAGGGTTAGGGTTAAGGTTAGGATAGGTTTTAGGGTTAAGATTAGTTTTAGGCTTAGGTTAAGTGTTAGGGTTAAGTCATGGTTAGGTTTAGGGCTAGTTTAAGGTTAGAGGTAAGGTTAGCTTAAGGGTAGTGTTTAGGTTTCGACGTTAGTGTGAGGGTTAGTGCTAGGTTTCCATTTCAGCTGAGTGTGTAGGGTAAGTTCTAGGGTTAGAATTAGGGTTAGAGATAGAGTTAGGGTCAGGGTTCGGGTTAAGTTTAGGGTTAGGGTTAGGTTTATGGTTAGGATTAGGGTTAGGGTCAGAGTTGGGGGATATTTAGTATTATGTTTCGTGTTAGGGTTTCGGTTAGGGTGAAGTTTATGTTAAGTGTGAGGGTTAGGGTTCGGGTTAGTTTTAGGGGTGGGTTCAGGTTAGGGTCAGGGATAGGGTTTGGGTTAGGTTTAGGGTTAGGGTTAGGGTTAGAGTTAGGTTTAGGGTTAGCTTTAGTTTTGGTTAGGGTTAGGATTTGAATGGATTTAGGTTAGGTTTAGGGTTCTGGATAGGGTGAAATTTTGGTTAAAGGTGAGGGTTCGGTTTAGGTTTAGGGTTAGAGTTATTGTTAGGGGTTAGGGTTAGGTTTGAGCTTATGGTAGGTTCAAAGTCTGGATTAAGGTTAGGTTAGGGTTATGGTCAGGGTTAGGATTAGGATTCCGTTTAGGGTGAGGGTTAGGATCAGAGTTATTGTAAGGGTTAGTTTTAGGTTGACATGTGCGCCAAGGTTAAGGTTATGGTTTGGTTTAGGGGTAGGGATAGGTTTAGTGTTAGGGTGAGCTTTAGTTTAGGGATAGGGTGAAGTTTAAGATAGAGTGAGGTTTAGGGTTAGGGTTATGGCTAAGGTTTGGTTTAGTTTTCAGGTTAATGTTAAGGTTGTGTTTCGTGTTAGGGTTAAGTTTACGGGTTCTGTTTACTTTTAGGGTGAGGGTTAGATTTTAGGTTAGGGTTAAGTTTAGTGTTAGGGTTCGGGTTAGGGTGACGGTTTGTGTTAGGCTTTGTGGTTGGGGTGAGGGTTAGGTTTAGGGTTAGGGTTGGGTAGGGTTCGGATTATGGTTATGGTAAGGTGTTAGGGGTTAGAGATTTAGTTTAGGGTGAGGGTTTGGGTGAGTGTCTCGGTTAGTCACTGTGGTTCTGGTCATGCTTAGTTTTGGTTTATGGTTAGGGTTAGGTTTATGATCAGGTTTAGGGTTAGTGTTAGAGTTAGGGTTAAGCTTTAGGTAAGGCTTTGGTGTTTGGGGTTAGGGTTTAGGTAAGGCTTTGGTGTTTGGGGTTAGGGTTTGGGTTGGGGTTAGGGTTTGGGTTCGGGTTAGAGTTATCGTTACGGCTTAGGGTTTCTCGTTAGTGTTAGTGTTAGGGTTAGACAGAGCATTAGGGTTAGGGTTGGAGGATACGGTTAGGGGTTAGGGTGACGGTTATGGTTAGTTTTATGGTTAAGGTGAGGGTTTAGGGTAAGTGTTATGTTTAAGGTTAGAGTTAGGGTTAGGGTTAGGTGTAGCGTAAATTTTCGGTTTAGGTTCAGGTTTTGAATTAGAGTTAGTGTTCTATTTAAGATCAAGGTTAGACTTAGGGTTAGGGTTAGGATTAGGTCTAGACTTAGGTTCAGGGCTAATGTAAGGCTTAGTTTTAGGGTTAGAGGTGGAGTAGCATTATGACTAGAGTTTGGTTTAAGGTTAGGGTTTGGGTTAGGTTTCGGTTTAGGGTTAAAGTTAGGGTTAGGGTTGGATGAAGTTTAGGATGGGGTGAGGGTTATTCTTATGGTTAGGGCTAGAGTTTGATTTTGTGTTCAGGTTAGTGTTAAGGTTAGGCTTAGGGTTCGGGTTCGGGTTCGGAATTTCGTTTAGGGTTAGTGTTAGGTTTAGCTTCAGGGTTAGAGTGACATTTCGGTTCAGGGGGAGGGTTAAGATAAGGGTTAGGATTACGGTGAGGATTATACTTAGTGTTAGAGGTTAGGTTTACGGTTAGGATAGGGTTAAGTTTAGGGTCCATGTTAGGGTTAGTGTTAGATTAGGGTTACTGTTCGTGTTTGGGTTAGGCTTAGGGATAAGTTTAGGGATAGCTTTAGGTTTAGGGTTGGGGATAGGTTTAGGGGTTAGGGTGAGAGTTAGCATTAGGTTTACAGTTAAGGTGAGGGTTTAGGGTAAGTGCTATGGTTAGGGTTAGTGTTAGAGTTAGGGTTAGGGTGAATTTTCAGTTAATAGTGAGGGTTAGGGTAAGGGTTAGGGTTAAGGTTTAGGTTAGATTTAGGATTAAGATTAGTGTTAGGGTTAGGTTTAGGGTCCGGGTTAGGGTAGGGGTAAGGTTAGGGTTAAGGCTAGGTTTACGGTCAGGGGTAGGGCTAGGTTAGGGTTAGGGTTAGGTTTAGAGTTAGAGTTAGTGCTAGGGGTTAGGGTTAGGTTTAGGGTTAGGTTTAGAGTTATTGTTAGGGTTAGGGTAGAGTTAAGGTTAGGGTTAAGTTTAAAGTTAGGTAAGGGTTACGTTTAGGTCAGGGTTAGGGTTATTATTAGAGATAGGGTTAGGTTTAGAGAAAGGGTTAGGGTTCGTGTGAGGGTTAGTGTTAGGTTTACAGTTAAGCTGATGTTTTACAGTGTTACGGTTAGGGTCAGGGTTAGAGTTAGGTTTAGGTGTAGGGCTTGAGTGAGGCGATAGTTTAGGGTTAGATTTAGGGTGAAGGTTAAGATTAGTGTTAGTGTAAATATTAGAGTTAGGCGTTTGTGTTAAGGTTATGATCAGGTTAAGTTTAGGTTTAGAGTTAGAGTTAGGGTTAGGTTATGGTGTTTGTGTTAATGTTAGGGTCAGGATTAGGGTAGCTTTAGGGTTAGGGTTTGCTTTAGGGTTAGGGTTAGGGTGAAGTTGAAGTTAAGGGTCAGGGTTGAGCTTAGTCTTAGCATTAGGGTTTAGGGTTAGGGTTAAGGTTAGGATAGGTTTTAGGGTTAAGATTAGTTTTAGGGTTAGGGTAAGTGTTAGGGTTAAGTCATGGTTAGGTTTAGGGCTAGTTTAAGGTTAGAGGTAAGGTTAGCTTAAGGGTAGTGTTTAGGTTTCGACGTTAGTGTGAGGGTTAGTGTTAGGTTTCCATTTGAGCTGAGTGTGTAGGGTAAGTTTTAGGGTTAGAATTAGGGTTAGAGATAGAGTTAGGGTCAGGGTTCGGGTTAAGTTTAGGGTTAGGGTTAGGTTTATGGTTAGGATTAGGGTTAGGGTCAGAGTTGGGGGATATTTAGTATTATGTTTCGTGTTAGGGTTTCGGTTAGGGTGAAGTTTATGTTAAGTGTGAGGGTTAGGGTTCGGGTTAGTTTTAGGGGTGGGTTCAGGTTAGGGTCAGGGATAGGGTTTGGGTTAGGTTTAGGGTTAGGGTTAGGGTTAGGGTTAGAGTTAGGTTTAGGGTTAGCTTTAGTTTTGGTTAGGGTTAGGATTTGAATGGATTTAGGTTAGGTTCAGGGTTCTGGATAGGGTGAAATTTTGGTTAAAGGTGAGGGTTCGGTTGAGGTTTAGGGTTAGAGTTATTGTTAGGGGTTAGGGTTAGGTTTGAGCTTATGGTAGGTTTAAAGTCTGGGTTAAGGTTAGGTTAGGGTTATGGTCAGGGTTAGGATTAGGATTCCGTTTAGGGTGAGGGTTAGGATCAGAGTTATTGTAAGGGTTAGTTTTAGGTTGACAAGTGCGCCAAGGTTAAGGTTATGGTTTGGTTTAGGGGTAGGGATAGGTTTAGTGTTAGGGTGAGCTTTAGTTTAGGGATAGGGTGAAGTTTAAGATAGAGTGAGGTTTAGGGTTAGGGTTATGGCTAAGGTTTGGTTTAGTTTTCAGGTTAATGTTAAGGTTGTGTTTCGTGTTAGGGTTAAGTTTACGGGTTCTGTTTACTTTTAGGGTGAGGGTTAGATTTTAGGTTAGGGTTAAGTTTAGTGTTAGGGTTCCGGTCAGGGTGACGGTTTGTGTTAGGCTTTGTGGTTGGGGTGAGGGTTAGGTTTAGGGTTAGGGTTGGGTAGGGTTCGGATTATGGTTATGGTAAGGTGTTAGGGGTTAAAGATTTAGTTTAGGGTGAGGGTTTGGGTGAGTGTCTCGGTTAGTCACTGTGGTTCTGGTCATGCTTAGTTTTGGTTTATGGTTAGGGTTAGGTTTATGATCAGGTTTAGGGTTAGTGTTAGAGTTAGGGTTAAGCTTTAGGTAAGGCTTTGGTGTTTGGGGTTAGGGTTTAGGTAAGGCTTTGGTGTTTGGGGTTAGGGTTTGGGTTGGGGTTAGGGTTTGGGTTCGGGTTACAGTTATCGTTACGGCTTAGGGTTTCTCGTTAGTGTTAGGGTTAGGGTTAGGCAGAGCATTAGGGTTAGGGTTGGAGGATACGGTTAGGGGTTAGGGTGAGGGTTATGGTTAGTTTTATGGTTAAGGTGAGGGTTTAGGGTAAGTGTTATGTTTAAGGTTAGAGTTAGGGTTAGGGTTAGGTGTAGCGTAAGTTTTCGGTTTAGGTTCAGGTTTTGAATTAGAGTTAGTGTTCTATTTAAGATCAAGGTTAGACTTAGGGTTAGGGTTAGGATTAGGTCTAGACTTAGGTTCAGGGCTAATGTAAGGCTTAGTTTTAGGGTTAGAGGTGGAGTAGCATTATGACTAGAGTTTGGTTTAAGGTTAGGGTTTGGGTTAGGTTTAGGTTTAGGGTTAAAGTTAGGGTTAGGGTTGGATGAAGTTTAGGATGGGGTGAGGGTTATTCTTATGGTTAGGGCTAGAGTTTGATTTTGTGTTCAGGTTAGTGTTAAGGTTAGGCTTAGGGTTCGGGTTCGGGTTCGGAATTTCGTTTAGGGTTAGTGTTAGGTTTAGATTCAGGGTTAGAGTGACATTTCGGTTCAGGGGGAGGGTTAAGATAAGGGTTAGGATTACGGTGAGGATTATACTTAGTGTTAGAGGTTAGGTTTACGGTTAGGATAGGGTTAAGTTTAGGGTTCATGTTAGGGTTAGTGTTAGATTAGGGTTACTGTTCGTGTTTGGGTTAGGCTTAGGGATAAGTTTAGGGATAGCTTTAGGTTTAGGGTTGGGGATAGGTTTAGGGGTTAGGGTGAGAGTTAGCATTAGGTTTACAGTTAAGGTGAGGGTTTAGGGTAAGTGCTATGGTTAGGGTTAGTGTTAGAGTTAGGGTTAGGGTGAATTTTCAGTTAATAGTGAGGGTTAGGGTAAGGGTTAGGGTTAAGGTTTAGGTTAGATTTAGGATTAAGATTAGTGTTAGGGTTAGGTTTAGGGTCCGGGTTAGGGTAGGGGTAAGGTTAGGGTTAAGGCTAGGTTTACGGTCAGGGGTAGGGCTAGGTTAGGGTTAGGGTTAGCTTTAGAGTTAGAGTTAGTGCTAGGGGTTAGGGTTAGGTTTAGGGTTAGGTTTAGAGTTATTGTTAGGGTTAGGGTAGAGTTAAGGTTAGGGTTAAGTTTAAAGTTAGGTAAGGGTTACGTTTAGGTCAGGGTTAGGGTTATTATTAGAGATAGGGTTAGGTTTAGAGAAAGGGTTAGGGTTCGTGTGAGGGTTAGTGTTAGGTTTACAGTTAAGCTGATGTTTTACAGTGTTACGGTTAGGGTCAGGGTTAGAGTTAGGTTTAGGGTTAGGTTTAGGTGTAGGGCTTGAGTGAGGCGATAGTTTAGGGTTAGATTTAGGGTGAAGGTTAAGATTAGTGTTAGTGTAAATATTAGAGTTAGGCTTTTGTGTTAAGGTTATGATCAGGTTAAGTTAAGGTTTAGAGTTAGAGTTAGGGTTAGGTTATGGTGTTTGTGTTAATGTTAGGGTCAGGATTAGGGTAGCTTTAGGGTTAGGGTTTGGTTTAGGGTTAGGGTTAGGGTGAAGTTGAAGTTAAGGGTCAGGGTTGAGCTTAGTCTTAGCATTAGGGTTTAGGGTTAGGGTTAAGGTTAGGATAGGTTTTAGGGTTAAGATTAGTTTTAGGGTTAGGGTAAGTGTTAGGGTTAAGTCATGGTTAGGTTTAGGGCTAGTTTAAGGTTAGAGGTAAGGTTAGCTTAAGGGTAGTGTTTAGGTTTCGACGTTAGTGTGAGGGTTAGTGTTAGGTTTCCATTTGAGCTGAGTGTGTAGGGTAAGTTTTAGGGTTAGAATTAGGGTTAGAGATAGAGTTAGGGTCAGGGTTCGGGTTAAGTTTAGGGTTAGGGTTAGGTTTATGGTTAGGATTAGGGTTAGGGTCAGAGTTGGGGGATATTTAGTATTATGTTTCGTGTTAGGGTTTCGGTTAGGGTGAAGTTTATGTTAAGTGTGAGGGTTAGGGTTCGGGTTAGTTTTAGGGGTGGGTTCAGGTTAGGGTCAGGGATAGGGTTTGGGTTAGGTTTAGGGTTAGGGTTAGGGTTAGGGTTAGGTTTAGAGTTAGGTTTAGGGTTAGCTTTAGTTTTGGTTAGGGTTAGGATTTGAATGGATTTAGGTTAGGTTTAGGGTTCTGGATAGGGTGAAATTTTGGTTAAAGGTGAGGGTTCGGTTGAGGTTTAGGGTTAGAGTTATTGTTAGGGGTTAGGGTTAGGTTTGAGCTTATGGTAGGTTTAAAGTCTGGGTTAAGGTTAGGTTAGGGTTATGGTCAGGGTTAGGATTAGGATTCCGTTTAGGGTGAGGGTTAGGATCAGAGTTATTGTAAGGGTTAGTTTTAGGTTGACATGTGCGCCAAGGTTAAGGTTATGGTTTGGTTTAGGGGTAGGGATAGGTTTAGTGTTAGGGTGAGCTTTAGTTTAGGGATAGGGTGAAGTTTAAGATAGAGTGAGGTTTAGGGTTAGGGTTATGGCTAAGGTTTGGTTTAGTTTTCAGGTTAATGTTAAGGTTGTGTTTCGTGTTAGGGTTAAGTTTACGGGTTCTGTTTACTTTTAGGGTGAGGGTTAGATTTTAGGTTAGGGTTAAGTTTAGTGTTAGGGTTCCGGTCAGGGTGACGGTTTGTGTTAGGCTTTGTGGTTGGGGTGAGGGTTAGGTTTAGGGTTAGGGTTGGGTAGGGTTCGGATTATGGTTATGGTAAGGTGTTAGGGGTTAGAGATTTAGTTTAGGGTGAGGGTTTGGGTGAGTGTCTCGGTTAGTCACTGTGGTTCTGGTCATGCTTAGTTTTGGTTTATGGTTAGGGTTAGGTTTATGATCAGGTTTATGGTTAGTGTTAGAGTTAGGGTTAAGCTTTAGGTAAGGCTTTGGTGTTTGGGGTTAGGGTTTAGGTAAGGCTTTGGTGTTTGGGGTTAGGGTTTGGGTTGGGGTTAGGGTTTGGGTTCGGGTTAGAGTTATCGTTACGGCTTAGGGTTTCTCGTTAGTGTTAGGGTTAGGGTTAGGCAGAGCATTAGGGTTAGGGTTGGAGGATACGGTTAGGGGTTAGGGTGAGGGTTATGGTTAGTTTTATGGTTAAGGTGAGGGTTTAGGGTAAGTGTAATGTTTAAGGTTAGAGTTAGGGTTAGGGTTAGGTGTAGCGTAAGTTTTCGGTTTAGGTTCAGGTTTTGAATTAGAGTTAGTGTTCTATTTAAGATCAAGGTTAGACTTAGGGTTAGGGTTAGGATTAGGTCTAGACTTAGGTTCAGGGCTAATGTAAGGCTTAGTTTTAGGGTTAGAGGTGGAGTAGCATTATGACTAGAGTTTGGTTTAAGGTTAGGGTTTGGGTTAGGTTTAGGTTTAGGGTTAAAGTTAGGGTTAGGGTTGGATGAAGTTTAGGATGGGGTGAGGGTTATTCTTATGGTTAGGGCTAGAGTTTGATTTTGTGTTCAGGTTAGTGTTAAGGTTAGGCTTAGGGTTCGGGTTCGGGTTCGGAATTTCGTTTAGGGTTAGTGTTAGGTTTAGATTCAGGGTTAGAGTGACATTTCGGTTCAGGGGGAGGGTTAAGATAAGGGTTAGGATTACGGTGAGGATTATACTTAGTGTTAGAGGTTAGGTTTACGGTTAGGATAGGGTTAAGTTTAGGGTTCATGTTAGGGTTAGTGTTAGATTAGGGTTACTGTTCGTGTTTGGGTTAGGCTTAGGGATAAGTTTAGGGATAGCTTTAGGTTTAGGGTTGGGGATAGGTTTAGGGGTTAGGGTGAGAGTTAGCATTAGGTTTACAGTTAAGGTGAGGGTTTAGGGTAAGTGCTATGGTTAGGGTTAGTGTTAGAGTTAGGGTTAGGGTGAATTTTCAGTTAATAGTGAGGGTTAGGGTAAGGGTTAGGGTTAAGGTTTAGGTTAGATTTAGGATTAAGATTAGTGTTAGGGTTAGGTTTAGGGTCCGGGTTAGGGTAGGGGTAAGGTTAGGGTTAAGGCTAGGTTTACGGTCAGGGGTAGGGCTAGGTTAGGGTTAGGGTTAGGTTTAGAGTTAGAGTTAGTGCTAGGGGTTAGGGTTAGGTTTAGGGTTAGGTTTAGAGTTATTGTTAGGGTTAGGGTAGAGTTAAGGTTAGGGTTAAGTTTAAAGTTAGGTAAGGGTTACGTTTAGGTCAGGGTTAGGGTTATTATTAGAGATAGGGTTAGGTTTAGAGAAAGGGTTAGGGTTCGTGTGAGGGTTAGTGTTAGGTTTACAGTTAAGCTGATGTTTTACAGTGTTACGGTTAGGGTCAGGGTTAGAGTTAGGTTTAGGGTTAGGTTTAGGTGTAGGGCTTGAGTGAGGCGATAGTTTAGGGTTAGATTTAGGGTGAAGGTTAAGATTAGTGTTAGTGTAAATATTAGAGTTAGGCGTTTGTGTTAAGGTTATGATCAGGTTAAGTTTAGGTTTCGAGTTAGAGTTAGGGTTAGGTTTTGGTGTTTGTGTTAATGTTAGGGTCAGGATTAGGGTAGCTTTAGGGTTAGGGTTTGGTTTAGGGTTAGGGTTAGGGTGAAGTTGAAGTTAAGGGTCAGGGTTGAGCTTAGACTTAGCATTAGGGTTTAGGGTTAGGGTTAAGGTTAGGATAGGTTTTAGGGTTAAGATTAGTTTTAGGGTTAGGTTAAGTGTTAGGGTTAAGTCATGGTTAGGTTTAGGGCTAGTTTAAGGTTAGAGGTAAGGTTAGCTTAAGGGTAGTGTTTAGGTTTCGACGTTAGTGTGAGGGTTAGTGCTAGGTTTCCATTTGAGCTGAGTGTGTAGGGTAAGTTCTAGGGTTAGAATTAGGGTTAGAGATAGAGTTAGGGTCAGGGTTCGGGTTAAGTTTAGGGTTAGGGTTAGGTTTATGGTTAGGATTAGGGTTAGGGTCAGAGTTGGGGGATATTTAGTATTATGTTTCGTGTTAGGGTTTCGGTTAGGGTGAAGTTTATGTTAAGTGTGAGGGTTAGGGTTCGGGTTAGCTTTAGGGGTGGGTTCAGGTTAGGGTCAGGGATAGGGTTTGGGTTAGGTTTAGGGTTAGGGTTAGGGTTAGAGTTAGGTTTAGGGTTAGCTTTAGTTTTGGTTAGGGTTAGGATTTGAATGGATTTAGGTTAGGTTTAGGGTTCTGGATAGGGTGAAATTTTGGTTAAAGGTGAGGGTTCGGTTTAGGTTTAGGGTTAGAGTTATTGTTAGGGGTTAGGGTTAGGTTTGAGCTTATGGTAGGTTCAAAGTCTGGATTAAGGTTAGGTTAGGGTTATGGTCAGGGTTAGGATTAGGATTCCGTTTAGGGTGAGGGTTAGGATCAGAGTTATTCTAAGGGTTAGTTTTAGGTTGACATGTGCGCCAAGGTTAAGGTTATGGTTTGGTTTAGGGGTAGGGATAGGTTTAGTGTTAGGGTGAGCTTTAGTTTAGGGATAGGGTGAAGTTTAAGATAGAGTGAGGTTTAGGGTTAGGGTTATGGCTAAGGTTTGGTTTAGTTTTCAGGTTAATGTTAAGGTTGTGTTTCGTGTTAGGGTTAAGTTTACGGGTTCTGTTTACTTTTAGGGTGAGGGTTAGATTTTAGGTTAGGGTTAAGTTTAGTGTTAGGGTTCGGGTTAGGGTGACGGTTTGTGTTAGGCTTTGTGGTTGGGGTGAGGGTTAGGTTTAGGGTTAGGGTTGGGTAGGGTTCGGATTATGGTTATGGTAAGGTGTTAGGGGTTAGAGATTTAGTTTAGGGTGAGGGTTTGGGTGAGTGTCTCGGTTAGTCACTGTGGTTCTGGTCATGCTTAGTTTTGGTTTATGGTTAGGGTTAGGTTTATGATCAGGTTTAGGGTTAGTGTTAGAGTTAGGGTTAAGCTTTAGGTAAGGCTTTGGTGTTTGGGGTTAGGGTTTAGGTAAGGCTTTGGTGTTTGGGGTTAGGGTTTGGGTTGGGGTTAGGGTTTGGGTTCGGGTTAGAGTTATCGTTACGGCTTAGGGTTTCTCGTTAGTGTTAGTGTTAGGGTTAGACAGAGCATTAGGGTTAGGGTTGGAGGATACGGTTAGGGGTTAGGGTGACTGTTATGGTTAGTTTTATGGTTAAGGTGAGGGTTTAGGGTAAGTGTTATGTTTAAGGTTTGAGTTATGGTTAGGGTTAGGTGTAGCGTAAATTTTCGGTTTAGGTTCAGGTTTTGAATTAGAGTTAGTGTTCTATTTAAGATCAAGGTTAGACTTAGGGTTAGGGTTAGGATTAGGTCTAGACTTAGGTTCAGGGCTAATGTAAGGCTTAGTTTTAGGGTTAGAGGTGGAGTAGCATTATGACTAGAGTTTGGTTTAAGGTTAGGGTTTGGGTTAGGTTTCGGTTTAGGGTTAAAGTTAGGGTTAGGGTTGGATGAAGTTTAGGATGGGGTGAGGGTTATTCTTATGGTTAGGGCTAGAGTTTGATTTTGTGTTCAGGTTAGTGTTAATGTTAGGCTTAGGGTTCGGGTTCGGGTTCGGAATTTCGTTTAGGGTTAGTGTTAGGTTTAGATTCAGGGTTAGAGTGACATTTCGGTTCAGGGTGAGAGTTAAGATAAGGGTTAGGATTACGGTGAGGGTTATACTTAGTGTTAGGGGTTAGGTTTACGGTTAGGATAGGGTTAAGTTTAGGGTTCATGTTAGGGGTAGTGTTAGATTAGGGTTACTGTTCGTGTTTGGGTTAGGCTTAGGGATAAGTTTAGGGATAGCTTTAGGTTTAGGGTTGGGGATAGGTTTAGGGGTTAGGGTGAGAGTTAGCATTAGGTTTACAGTTAAGGTGAGGGTTTAGGGTAAGTGCTATGGTTAGGGTTAGTGTTAGAGTTAGGGTTAGGGTGAATTTTCAGTTAATAGTGAGGGTTAGGGTAAGGGTTAGGGTTAAGGTTTAGGTTAGATTTAGGATTAAGATTAGTGTTAGGGTTAGGTTTAGGGTCCGGGTTAGGGTAGGGGTAAGGTTAGGGTTAAGGCTAGGTTTACGGTCAGGGGTAGGGCTAGGTTAGGGTTAGGGTTAGCTTTAGAGTTAGAGTTAGTGCTAGGGGTTAGGGTTAGGTTTAGGGTTAGGTTTAGAGTTATTGTTAGGGTTAGGGTAGAGTTAAGGTTAGGGTTAAGTTTAAAGTTAGGTAAGGGTTACGTTTAGGTCAGGGTTAGGGTTATTATTATAGATAGGGTTAGGTTTAGAGAAAGGGTTAGGGTTCGTGTGAGGGTTAGTGTTAGGTTTACAGTTAAGCTGATGTTTTACAGTGTTACGGTTAGGGTCAGGGTTAGAGTTAGGTTTAGGGTTAGGTTTAGGTGTAGGGCTTGAGTGAGGCGATAGTTTAGGGTTAGATTTAGGGTGAAGGTTAAGATTAGTGTTAGTGTAAATATTAGAGTTAGGCGTTTGTGTTAAGGTTATGATCAGGTTAAGTTTAGGTTTCGAGTTAGAGTTAGGGTTAGGTTTTGGTGTTTGTGTTAATGTTAGGGTCAGGATTAGGGTAGCTTTAGGGTTAGGGTTTGGTTTAGGGTTAGGGTTAGGGTGAAGTTGAAGTTAAGGGTCAGGGTTGAGCTTAGACTTAGCATTAGGGTTTAGGGTTAGGGTTAAGGTTAGGATAGGTTTTAGGGTTAAGATTAGTTTTAGGGTTAGGTTAAGTGTTAGGGTTAAGTCATGGTTAGGTTTAGGGCTAGTTTAAGGTTAGAGGTAAGGTTAGCTTAAGGGTAGTGTTTAGGTTTCGACGTTAGTGTGAGGGTTAGTGCTAGGTTTCCATTTGAGCTGAGTGTGTAGGGTAAGTTCTAGGGTTAGAATTAGGGTTAGAGATAGAGTTAGGGTCAGGGTTCGGGTTAAGTTTAGGGTTAGGGTTAGGTTTATGGTTAGGATTAGGGTTAGGGTCAGAGTTGGGGGATATTTAGTATTATGTTTCGTGTTAGGGTTTCGGTTAGGGTGAAGTTTATGTTAAGTGTGAGGGTTAGGGTTCGGGTTAGCTTTAGGGGTGGGTTCAGGTTAGGGTCAGGGATAGGGTTTGGGTTAGGTTTAGGGTTAGGGTTAGGGTTAGAGTTAGGTTTAGGGTTAGCTTTAGTTTTGGTTAGGGTTAGGATTTGAATGGATTTAGGTTAGGTTTAGGGTTCTGGATAGGGTGAAATTTTGGTTAAAGGTGAGGGTTCGGTTTAGGTTTAGGGTTAGAGTTATTGTTAGGGGTTAGGGTTAGGTTTGAGCTTATGGTAGGTTCAAAGTCTGGATTAAGGTTAGGTTAGGGTTATGGTCAGGGTTAGGATTAGGATTCCGTTTAGGGTGAGGGTTAGGATCAGAGTTATTCTAAGGGTTAGTTTTAGGTTGACATGTGCGCCAAGGTTAAGGTTATGGTTTGGTTTAGGGGTAGGGATAGGTTTAGTGTTAGGGTGAGCTTTAGTTTAGGGATAGGGTGAAGTTTAAGATAGAGTGAGGTTTAGGGTTAGGGTTATGGCTAAGGTTTGGTTTAGTTTTCAGGTTAATGTTAAGGTTGTGTTTCGTGTTAGGGTTAAGTTTACGGGTTCTGTTTACTTTTAGGGTGAGGGTTAGATTTTAGGTTAGGGTTAAGTTTAGTGTTAGGGTTCGGGTTAGGGTGACGGTTTGTGTTAGGCTTTGTGGTTGGGGTGAGGGTTAGGTTGAGGGTTAGGGTTGGGTAGGGTTCGGATTATGGTTATGGTAAGGTGTTAGGGGTTAGAGATTTAGTTTAGGGTGAGGGTTTGGGTGAGTGTCTCGGTTAGTCACTGTGGTTCTGGTCATGCTTAGTTTTGGTTTATGGTTAGGGTTAGGTTTATGATCAGGTTTAGGGTTAGTGTTAGAGTTAGGGTTAAGCTTTAGGTAAGGCTTTGGTGTTTGGGGTTAGGGTTTAGGTAAGGCTTTGGTGTTTGGGGTTAGGGTTTGGGTTGGGGTTAGGGTTTGGGTTCGGGTTAGAGTTATCGTTACGGCTTAGGGTTTCTCGTTAGTGTTAGTGTTAGGGTTAGACAGAGCATTAGGGTTAGGGTTGGAGGATACGGTTAGGGGTTAGGGTGACGGTTATGGTTAGTTTTATGGTTAAGGTGAGGGTTTAGGGTAAGTGTTATGTTTAAGGTTTGAGTTATGGTTAGGGTTAGGTGTAGCGTAAGTTTTCGGTTTAGGTTCAGGTTTTGAATTAGAGTTAGTGTTCTATTTAAGATCAAGGTTAGACTTAGGGTTAGGGTTAGGATTAGGTCTAGACTTAGGTTCAGGGCTAATGTAAGGCTTAGTTTTAGGGTTAGAGGTGGAGTAGCATTATGACTAGAGTTTGGTTTAAGGTTAGGGTTTGGGTTAGGTTTCGGTTTAGGGTTAAAGTTAGGGTTAGGGTTGGATGAAGTTTAGGATGGGGTGAGGGTTATTCTTATGGTTAGGGCTAGAGTTTGATTTTGTGTTCAGGTTAGTGTTAATGTTAGGCTTAGGGTTCGGGTTCGGGTTCGGAATTTCGTTTAGGGTTAGTGTTAGGTTTAGATTCAGGGTTAGAGTGACATTTCGGTTCAGGGTGAGAGTTAAGATAAGGGTTAGGATTACGGTGAGGGTTATACTTAGTGTTAGGGGTTAGGTTTACGGTTAGGATAGGGTTAAGTTTAGGGTTCATGTTAGGGGTAGTGTTAGATTAGGGTTACTGTTCGTGTTTGGGTTAGGCTTAGGGATAAGTTTAGGGATAGCTTTAGGTTTAGGGTTGGGGATAGGTTTAGGGGTTAGGGTGAGAGTTAGCATTAGGTTTACAGTTAAGGTGAGGGTTTAGGGTAAGTGCTATGGTTAGGGTTAGTGTTAGAGTTAGGGTTAGGGTGAATTTTCAGTTAATAGTGAGGGTTAGGGTAAGGGTTAGGGTTAAGGTTTAGGTTAGATTTAGGATTAAGATTAGTGTTAGGGTTAGGTTTAGGGTCCGGGTTAGGGTAGGGGTAAGGTTAGGGTTAAGGCTAGGTTTACGGTCAGGGGTAGGGCTAGGTTAGGGTTAGGGTTAGCTTTAGAGTTAGAGTTAGTGCTAGGGGTTAGGGTTAGGTTTAGGGTTAGGTTTAGAGTTATTGTTAGGGTTAGGGTAGAGTTAAGGTTAGGGTTAAGTTTAAAGTTAGGTAAGGGTTACGTATAGGTCAGGGTTAGGGTTATTATTAGAGATAGGGTTAGGTTTAGAGAAAGGGTTAGGGTTCGTGTGAGGGTTAGTGTTAGGTTTACAGTTAAGCTGATGTTTTACAGTGTTACGGTTAGGGTCAGGGTTAGAGTTAGGTTTAGGGTTAGGTTTAGGTGTAGGGCTTGAGTGAGGCGATAGTTTAGGGTTAGATTTAGGGTGAAGGTTAAGATTAGTGTTAGTGTAAATATTAGAGTTAGGCGTTTGTGTTAAGGTTATGATCAGGTTAAGTTTAGGTTTCGAGTTAGAGTTAGGGTTAGGTTTTGGTGTTTGTGTTAATGTTAGGGTCAGGATTAGGGTAGCTTTAGGGTTAGGGTTTGGTTTAGGGTTAGGGTTAGGGTGAAGTTGAAGTTAAGGGTCAGGGTTGAGCTTAGACTTAGCATTAGGGTTTAGGGTTAGGGTTAAGGTTAGGATAGGTTTTAGGGTTAAGATTAGTTTTAGGGTTAGGTTAAGTGTTAGGGTTAAGTCATGGTTAGGTTTAGGGCTAGTTTAAGGTTAGAGGTAAGGTTAGCTTAAGGGTAGTGTTTAGGTTTCGACGTTAGTGTGAGGGTTAGTGCTAGGTTTCCATTTGAGCTGAGTGTGTAGGGTAAGTTCTAGGGTTAGAATTAGGGTTAGAGATAGAGTTAGGGTCAGGGTTCGGGTTAAGTTTAGGGTTAGGGTTAGGTTTATGGTTAGGATTAGGGTTAGGGTCAGAGTTGGGGGATATTTAGTATTACGTTTCGTGTTAGGGTTTCGGTTAGGGTGAAGTTTATGTTAAGTGTGAGGGTTAGGGTTCGGGTTAGTTTTAGGGGTGGGTTCAGGTTAGGGTCAGGGATAGGGTTTGGGTTAGGTTTAGGGTTAGGGTTAGGGTTAGAGTTAGGTTTAGGGTTAGCTTTAGTTTTGGTTAGGGTTAGGATTTGAATGGATTTAGGTTAGGTTTAGGGTTCTGGATAGGGTGAAATTTTGGTTAAAGGTGAGGGTTCGGTTTAGGTTTAGGGTTAGAGTTTTTGTTAGGGGTTAGGGTTAGGTTTGAGCTTATGGTAGGTTTAAAGTCTGGGTTAAGGTTAGGTTAGGGTTATGTTCAGGGTTAGGATTAGGATTCCGTTTAGGGTGAGGGTTAGGATCAGAGTTATTGTAAGGGTTAGTTTTAGGTTGACATGTGCGCCAAGGTTAAGATTATGGTTTGGTTTAGGGGTAGGGATAGGTTTAGTGTTAGGGTGAGCTTTAGTTTAGGGATAGGGTGAAGTTTAAGATAGAGTGAGGTTTAGGGTTAGGGTTATGGCTAAGGTTTGGTTTAGTTTTCAGGTTAATGTTAAGGTTGTGTTTCGTGTTAGGGTTAAGTTTACGGGTTCTGTTTACTTTTAGGGTGAGGGTTAGATTTTAGGTTAGGGTTAAGTTTAGTGTTAGGGTTCGGGTTAGGGTGACGGTTTGTGTTAGGCTTTGTGGTTGGGGTGAGGGTTAGGTTTAGGGTTAGGGTTGGGTAGGGTTCGGATTATGGTTATGGTAAGGTGTTAGGGGTTAGAGATTTAGTTTAGGGTGAGGGTTTGGGTGAGTGTCTCGGTTAGTCACTGTGGTTCTGGTCATGCTTAGTTTTGGTTTATGGTTAGGGTTAGGTTTATGATCAGGTTTAGGGTTAGTGTTAGAGTTAGGGTTAAGCTTTAGGTAAGGCTTTGGTGTTTGGGGTTAGGGTTTAGGTAAGGCTTTGGTGTTTGGGGTTAGGGTTTGGGTTGGGGTTAGGGTTTGGGTTCGGGTTAGAGTTATCGTTACGGCTTAGGGTTTCTCGTTAGTGTTAGTGTTAGGGTTAGACAGAGCATTAGGGTTAGGGTTGGAGGATACGGTTAGGGGTTAGGGTGACGGTTATGGTTAGTTTTATGGTTAAGGTGAGGGTTTAGGGTAAGTGTTATGTTTAAGGTTTGAGTTAGGGTTAGGGTTAGGTGTAGCGTAAATTTTCGGTTTAGGTTCAGGTTTTGAATTAGAGTTAGTGTTCTATTTAAGATCAAGGTTAGACTTAGGGTTAGGGTTAGGATTAGGTCTAGACTTAGGTTCAGGGCTAATGTAAGGCTTAGTTTTAGGGTTAGAGGTGGAGTAGCATTATGACTAGAGTTTGGTTTAAGGTTAGGGTTTCGGTTAGGTTTAGGTTTAGGGTTAAAGTTAGGGTTAGGGTTGGATGAAGTTTAGGATGGGGTGAGGGTTATTCTTATGGTTAGAGCTAGAGTTTGATTTTGTGTTCAGGTTAGTGTTAAGGTTAGGCTTAGGGTTCGGGTTCGGGTTCGGAATTTCGTTTAGGGTTAGTGTTAGGTTTAGATTCAGGGTTAGATTGACATTTCGGTTCAGGGGGAGGGTTAAGATAAGGGTTAGGATTACGGTGAGGATTATACTTAGTGTTAGAGGTTAGGTTTACGGTTAGGATAGGGTTAAGTTTAGGGTTCATGTTAGGGTTAGTGTTAGATTAGGGTTACTGTTCGTGTTTGGGTTAGGCTTAGGGATAAGTTTAGGGATAGCTTTAGGTTTAGGGTTGGGGATAGGTTTAGGGGTTAGGGTGAGAGTTAGCATTAGGTTTACAGTTAAGGTGAGGGTTTAGGGTAAGTGCTATGGTTAGGGTTAGTGTTAGAGTTAGGGTTAGGGTGAATTTTCAGTTAATAGTGAGGGTTAGGGTAAGGGTTAGGGTTAAGGTTTAGGTTAGATTTAGGATTAAGATTAGTGTTAGGGTTAGGTTTAGGGTCCGGGTTAGGGTAGGGGTAAGGTTAGGGTTAAGGCTAGGTTTACGGTCAGGGGTAGGGCTAGGTTAGGCTTAGGGTTAGGTTTAGAGTTAGAGTTAGTGCTAGGGGTTAGGGTTAGGTTTAGGGTTAGGTTTAGAGTTATTGTTAGGGTTCGGGTAGAGTTAAGGTTAGGGTTAAGTTTAAAGTTAGGTAAGGGTTACGTTTAGGTCAGGGTTAGGGTTATTATTAGAGATAGGGTTAGGTTTAGAGAAAGGGTTAGGGTTCGTGTGAGGGTTAGTGTTAGGTTTACAGTTAAGCTGATGTTTTACAGTGTTACGGTTAGGGTCAGGGTTAGAGTTAGGTTTAGGGTTAGGTTTAGGTGTAGGGCTTGAGTGAGGCGATAGTTTAGGGTTAGATTTAGGGTGAAGGTTAAGATTAGTGTTAGTGTAAATATTAGAGTTAGGCGTTTGTGTTAAGGTTATGATCAGGTTAAGTTTAGGTTTCGAGTTAGAGTTAGGGTTAGGTTATGGTGTTTGTGTTAATGTTAGGGTCAGGATTAGGGTAGCTTTAGGGTTAGGGTTTGGTTTAGGGTTAGGGTTAGGGTGAAGTTGAAGTTAAGGGTCAGGGTTGAGCTTAGTCTTAGCATTAGGGTTTAGGGTTAGGGTTAAGGTTAGGATAGGTTTTAGGGTTAAGATTAGTTTTAGGGTTAGGGTAAGTGTTAGGGTTAAGTCATGGTTAGGTTTAGGGCTAGTTTAAGGTTAGAGGTAAGGTTAGCTTAAGGGTAGTGTTTAGGTTTCGACGTTAGTGTGAGGGTTAGTGTTAGGTTTCCATTTCAGCTGAGTGTGTAGGGTAAGTTTTAGGGTTAGAATTAGGGTTAGAGATAGAGTTAGGGCCAGGGTTCGGGTTAAGTTTAGGGTTAGGGTTAGGTTTATGGTTAGGATTAGGGTTAGGGTCAGAGTTGGGGGATATTTAGTATTATGTTTCGTGTTAGGGTTTCGGTTAGGGTGAAGTTTATGTTAAGTGTGAGGGTTAGGGTTCGGGTTAGTTTTAGGGGTGGGTTCAGGTTAGGGTCAGGGATAGGGTTTGGGTTAGGTTTAGGGTTAGGGTTAGGGTTAGGGTTAGGGTTAGAGTTAGGTTTAGGGTTAGCTTTAGTTTTGGTTAGGGTTAGGATTTGAATGGATTTAGGTTAGGTTTAGGGTTCTGGATAGGGTGAAATTTTGGTTAAAGGTGAGGGTTCGGTTTAGGTTTAGGGTTAGAGTTTTTGTTAGGGGTTAGGGTTAGGTTTGAGCTTATGGTAGGTTTAAAGTCTGGGTTAAGGTTAGGTTAGGGTTATGGTCAGGGTTAGGATTAGGATTCCGTTTAGGGTGAGGGTTAGGATCAGAGTTATTGTAAGGGTTAGTTTTAGGTTGACATGTGCGCCAAGGTTAAGATTATGGTTTGGTTTAGGGGTAGGGATAGGTTTAGTGTTAGGGTGAGCTTTAGTTTAGGGATAGGGTGAAGTTTAAGATAGAGTGAGGTTTAGGGTTAGGGTTATGGCTAAGGTTTGGTTTAGTTTTCAGGTTAATGTTAAGGTTGTGTTTCGTGTTAGGGTTAAGTTTACGGGTTCTGTTTACTTTTAGGGTGAGGGTTAGATTTTAGGTTAGGGTTAAGTTTAGTGTTAGGGTTCGGGTTAGGGTGACGGTTTGTGTTAGGCTTTGTGGTTGGGGTGAGGGTTAGGTTTAGGGTTAGGGTTGGGTAGGGTTCGGATTATGGTTATGGTAAGGTGTTAGGGGTTAGAGATTTAGTTTAGGGTGAGGGTTTGGGTGAGTGTCTCGGTTAGTCACTGTGGTTCTGGTCATGCTTAGTTTTGGTTTATGGTTAGGGTTAGGTTTATGATCAGGTTTAGGGTTAGTGTTAGAGTTAGGGTTAAGCTTTAGGTAAGGCTTTGGTGTTTGGGGTTAGGGTTTAGGTAAGGCTTTGGTGTTTGGGGTTAGGGTTTGGGTTGGGGTTAGGGTTTGGGTTCGGGTTAGAGTTATCGTTACGGCTTAGGGTTTCTCGTTAGTGTTAGGGTTAGGGTTAGACAGAGCATTAGGGTTAGGGTTGGAGGATACGGTTAGGGGTTAGGGTGACGGTTATGGTTAGTTTTATGGTTAAGGTGAGGGTTTAGGGTAAGTGTTATGTTTAAGGTTAGAGTTAGGGTTAGGGTTAGGTGTAGCGTAAATTTTCGGTTTAGGTTCAGGTTTTGAATTAGAGTTAGTGTTCTATTTAAGATCAAGGTTAGACTTAGGGTTAGGGTTAGGATTAGGTCTAGACTTAGGTTCAGGGCTAATGTAAGGCTTAGTTTTAGGGTTAGAGGTGGAGTAGCATTATGACTAGAGTTTGGTTTAAGGTTAGGGTTTGGGTTAGGTTTAGGTTTAGGGTTAAAGTTAGGGTTAGGGTTGGATGAAGTTTAGGATGGGGTGAGGGTTATTCTTATGGTTAGGGCTAGAGTTTGATTTTGTGTTCAGGTTAGTGTTAAGGTTAGGCTTAGGGTTCGGGTTCGGGTTCGGAATTTCGTTTAGGGTTAGTGTTAGGTTTAGATTCAGGGTTAGAGTGACATTTCGGTTCAGGGGGAGGGTTAAGATAAGGGTTAGGATTACGGTGAGGATTATACTTAGTGTTAGAGGTTAGGTTTACGGTTAGGATAGGGTTAAGTTTAGGGTTCATGTTAGGGTTAGTGTTAGATTAGGGTTACTGTTCGTGTTTGGGTTAGGCTTAGGGATAAGTTTAGGGATAGCTTTAGGTTTAGGGTTGGGGATAGGTTTAGGGGTTAGGGTGAGAGTTAGCATTAGGTTTACAGTTAAGGTGAGGGTTTAGGGTAAGTGCTATGGTTAGGGTTAGTGTTAGAGTTAGGGTTAGGGTGAATTTTCAGTTAATAGTGAGGGTTAGGGTAAGGGTTAGGGTTAAGGTTTAGGTTAGATTTAGGATTAAGATTAGTGTTAGGGTTAGGTTTAGGGTCCGGGTTAGGGTAGGGGTAAGGTTAGGGTTAAGGCTAGGTTTACGGTCAGGGGTAGGGCTAGGTTAGGCTTAGGGTTAGGTTTAGAGTTAGAGTTAGTGCTAGGGGTTAGGGTTAGGTTTAGGGTTAGGTTTAGAGTTATTGTTAGGGTTCGGGTAGAGTTAAGGTTAGGGTTAAGTTTAAAGTTAGGTAAGGGTTACGTTTAGGTCAGGGTTAGGGTTATTATTAGAGATAGGGTTAGGTTTAGAGAAAGGGTTAGGGTTCGTGTGAGGGTTAGTGTTAGGTTTACAGTTAAGCTGATGTTTTACAGTGTTACGGTTAGGGTCAGGGTTAGAGTTAGGTTTAGGGTTAGGTTTAGGTGTAGGGCTTGAGTGAGGCGATAGTTTAGGGTTAGATTTAGGGTGAAGGTTAAGATTAGTGTTAGTGTAAATATTAGAGTTAGGCGTTTGTGTTAAGGTTATGATCAGGTTAAGTTTAGGTTTCGAGTTAGAGTTAGGGTTAGGTTTTGGTGTTTGTGTTAATGTTAGGGTCAGGATTAGGGTAGCTTTAGGGTTAGGGTTTGGTTTAGGGTTAGGGTTAGGGTGAAGTTGAAGTTAAGGGTCAGGGTTGAGCTTAGACTTAGCATTAGGGTTTAGGGTTAGGGTTAAGGTTAGGATAGGTTTTAGGGTTAAGATTAGTTTTAGGGTTAGGTTAAGTGTTAGGGTTAAGTCATGGTTAGGTTTAGGGCTAGTTTAAGGTTAGAGGTAAGGTTAGCTTAAGGGTAGTGTTTAGGTTTCGACGTTAGTGTGAGGGTTAGTGCTAGGTTTCCATTTGAGCTGAGTGTGTAGGGTAAGTTCTAGGGTTAGAATTAGGGTTAGAGATAGAGTTAGGGTCAGGGTTCGGGTTAAGTTTAGGGTTAGGGTTAGGTTTATGGTTAGGATTAGGGTTAGGGTCAGAGTTGGGGGATATTTAGTATTACGTTTCGTGTTAGGGTTTCGGTTAGGGTGAAGTTTATGTTAAGTGTGAGGGTTAGGGTTCGGGTTAGTTTTAGGGGTGGGTTCAGGTTAGGGTCAGGGATAGGGTTTGGGTTAGGTTTAGGGTTAGGGTTAGGGTTAGAGTTAGGTTTAGGGTTAGCTTTAGTTTTGGTTAGGGTTAGGATTTGAATGGATTTAGGTTAGGTTTAGGGTTCTGGATAGGGTGAAATTTTGGTTAAAGGTGAGGGTTCGGTTTAGGTTTAGGGTTAGAGTTTTTGTTAGGGGTTAGGGTTAGGTTTGAGCTTATGGTAGGTTTAAAGTCTGGGTTAAGGTTAGGTTAGGGTTATGTTCAGGGTTAGGATTAGGATTCCGTTTAGGGTGAGGGTTAGGATCAGAGTTATTGTAAGGGTTAGTTTTAGGTTGACATGTGCGCCAAGGTTAAGATTATGGTTTGGTTTAGGGGTAGGGATAGGTTTAGTGTTAGGGTGAGCTTTAGTTTAGGGATAGGGTGAAGTTTAAGATAGAGTGAGGTTTAGGGTTAGGGTTATGGCTAAGGTTTGGTTTAGTTTTCAGGTTAATGTTAAGGTTGTGTTTCGTGTTAGGGTTAAGTTTACGGGTTCTGTTTACTTTTAGGGTGAGGGTTAGATTTTAGGTTAGGGTTAAGTTTAGTGTTAGGGTTCGGGTTAGGGTGACGGTTTGTGTTAGGCTTTGTGGTTGGGGTGAGGGTTAGGTTTAGGGTTAGGGTTGGGTAGGGTTCGGATTATGGTTATGGTAAGGTGTTAGGGGTTAGAGATTTAGTTTAGGGTGAGGGTTTGGGTGAGTGTCTCGGTTAGTCACTGTGGTTCTGGTCATGCTTAGTTTTGGTTTATGGTTAGGGTTAGGTTTATGATCAGGTTTAGGGTTAGTGTTAGAGTTAGGGTTAAGCTTTAGGTAAGGCTTTGGTGTTTGGGGTTAGGGTTTAGGTAAGGCTTTGGTGTTTGGGGTTAGGGTTTGGGTTGGGGTTAGGGTTTGGGTTCGGGTTAGAGTTATCGTTACGGCTTAGGGTTTCTCGTTAGTGTTAGTGTTAGGGTTAGACAGAGCATTAGGGTTAGGGTTGGAGGATACGGTTAGGGGTTAGGGTGACGGTTATGGTTAGTTTTATGGTTAAGGTGAGGGTTTAGGGTAAGTGTTATGTTTAAGGTTAGAGTTAGGGTTAGGGTTAGGTGTAGCGTAAATTTTCGGTTTAGGTTCAGGTTTTGAATTAGAGTTAGTGTTCTATTTAAGATCAAGGTTAGACTTAGGGTTAGGGTTAGGATTAGGTCTAGACTTAGGTTCAGGGCTAATGTAAGGCTTAGTTTTAGGGTTAGAGGTGGAGTAGCATTATGACTAGAGTTTGGTTTAAGGTTAGGGTTTGGGTTAGGTTTAGGTTTAGGGTTAAAGTTAGGGTTAGGGTTGGATGAAGTTTAGGATGGGGTGAGGGTTATTCTTATGGTTAGAGCTAGAGTTTGATTTTGTGTTCAGGTTAGTGTTAAGGTTAGGCTTAGGGTTCGGGTTCGGGTTCGGAATTTCGTTTAGGGTTAGTGTTAGGTTTAGATTCAGGGTTAGAGTGACATTTCGGTTCAGGGGGAGGGTTAAGATAAGGGTTAGGATTACGGTGAGGATTATACTTAGTGTTAGAGGTTAGGTTTACGGTTAGGATAGGGTTAAGTTTAGGGTTCATGTTAGGGTTAGTGTTAGATTAGGGTTACTGTTCGTGTTTGGGTTAGGCTTAGGGATAAGTTTAGGGATAGCTTTAGGTTTAGGGTTGGGGATAGGTTTAGGGGTTAGGGTGAGAGTTAGCATTAGGTTTACAGTTAAGGTGAGGGTTTAGGGTAAGTGCTATGGTTAGGGTTAGTGTTAGAGTTAGGGTTAGGGTGAATTTTCAGTTAATAGTGAGGGTTAGGGTAAGGGTTAGGGTTAAGGTTTAGGTTAGATTTAGGATTAAGATTAGTGTTAGGGTTAGGTTTAGGGTCCGGGTTAGGGTAGGGGTAAGGTTAGGGTTAAGGCTAGGTTTACGGTCAGGGGTAGGGCTAGGTTAGGCTTAGGGTTAGCTTTAGAGTTAGAGTTAGTGCTAGGGGTTAGGGTTAGGTTTAGGGTTAGGTTTAGAGTTATTGTTAGGGTTAGGGTAGAGTTAAGGTTAGGGTTAAGTTTAAAGTTAGGTAAGGGTTACGTTTAGGTCAGGGTTAGGGTTATTATTAGAGATAGGGTTAGGTTTAGAGAAAGGGTTAGGGTTCGTGTGAGGGTTAGTGTTAGGTTTACAGTTAAGCTGATGTTTTACAGTGTTACGGTTAGGGTCAGGGTTAGAGTTAGGTTTAGGGTTAGGTTTAGGTGTAGGGCTTGAGTGAGGCGATAGTTTAGGGTTAGATTTAGGGTGAAGGTTAAGATTAGTGTTAGTGTAAATATTAGAGTTAGGCGTTTGTGTTAAGGTTATGATCAGGTTAAGTTTAGGTTTAGAGTTAGAGTTAGGGTTAGGTTTTGGTGTTTGTGTTAATGTTAGGGTCAGGATTAGGGTAGCTTTAGGGTTAGGGTTTGGTTTAGGGTTAGGGTTAGGGTGAAGTTGAAGTTAAGGGTCAGGGTTGAGCTTAGACTTAGCATTAGGGTTTAGGGTTAGGGTTAAGGTTAGGATAGGTTTTAGGGTTAAGATTAGTTTTAGGCTTAGGTTAAGTGTTAGGGTTAAGTCATGGTTAGGTTTAGGGCTAGTTTAAGGTTAGAGGTAAGGTTAGCTTAAGGGTAGTGTTTAGGTTTCGACGTTAGTGTGAGGGTTAGTGCTAGGTTTCCATTTGAGCTGAGTGTGTAGGGTAAGTTCTAGGGTTAGAATTAGGGTTAGAGATAGAGTTAGGGTCAGGGTTCGGGTTAAGTTTAGGGTTAGGGTTAGGTTTATGGTTAGGATTAGGGTTAGGGTCAGAGTTGGGGGATATTTAGTATTATGTTTCGTGTTAGGGTTTCGGTTAGGGTGAAGTTTATGTTAAGTGTGAGGGTTAGGGTTCGGGTTAGTTTTAGGGGTGGGTTCAGGTTAGGGTCAGGGATAGGGTTTGGGTTAGGTTTAGGGTTAGGGTTAGGGTTAGAGTTAGGTTTAGGGTTAGCTTTAGTTTTGGTTAGGGTTAGGATTTGAATGGATTTAGGTTAGGTTTAGGGTTCTGGATAGGGTGAAATTTTGGTTAAAGGTGAGGGTTCGGTTTAGGTTTAGGGTTAGAGTTATTGTTAGGGGTTAGGGTTAGGTTTGAGCTTATGGTAGGTTCAAAGTCTGGATTAAGGTTAGGTTAGGGTTATGGTCAGGGTTAGGATTAGGATTCCGTTTAGGGTGAGGGTTAGGATCAGAGTTATTGTAAGGGTTAGTTTTAGGTTGACATGTGCGCCAAGGTTAAGGTTATGGTTTGGTTTAGGGGTAGGGATAGGTTTAGTGTTAGGGTGAGCTTTAGTTTAGGGATAGGGTGAAGTTTAAGATAGAGTGAGGTTTAGGGTTAGGGTTATGGCTAAGGTTTGGTTTAGTTTTCAGGTTAATGTTAAGGTTGTGTTTCGTGTTAGGGTTAAGTTTACGGGTTCTGTTTACTTTTAGGGTGAGGGTTAGATTTTAGGTTAGGGTTAAGTTTAGTGTTAGGGTTCGGGTTAGGGTGACGGTTTGTGTTAGGCTTTGTGGTTGGGGTGAGGGTTAGGTTTAGGGTTAGGGTTGGGTAGGGTTCGGATTATGGTTATGGTAAGGTGTTAGGGGTTAGAGATTTAGTTTAGGGTGAGGGTTTGGGTGAGTGTCTCGGTTAGTCACTGTGGTTCTGGTCATGCTTAGTTTTGGTTTATGGTTAGGGTTAGGTTTATGATCAGGTTTAGGGTTAGTGTTAGAGTTAGGGTTAAGCTTTAGGTAAGGCTTTGGTGTTTGGGGTTAGGGTTTAGGTAAGGCTTTGGTGTTTGGGGTTAGGGTTTGGGTTGGGGTTAGGGTTTGGGTTCGGGTTAGAGTTATCGTTACGGCTTAGGGTTTCTCGTTAGTGTTAGTGTTAGGGTTAGACAGAGCATTAGGGTTAGGGTTGGAGGATACGGTTAGGGGTTAGGGTGACGGTTATGGTTAGTTTTATGGTTAAGGTGAGGGTTTAGGGTAAGTGTTATGTTTAAGGTTAGAGTTAGGGTTAGGGTTAGGTGTAGCGTAAATTTTCGGTTTAGGTTCAGGTTTTGAATTAGAGTTAGTGTTCTATTTAAGATCAAGGTTAGACTTAGGGTTAGGGTTAGGATTAGGTCTAGACTTAGGTTCAGGGCTAATGTAAGGCTTAGTTTTAGGGTTAGAGGTGGAGTAGCATTATGACTAGAGTTTGGTTTAAGGTTAGGGTTTGGGTTAGGTTTCGGTTTAGGGTTAAAGTTAGGGTTAGGGTTGGATGAAGTTTAGGATGGGGTGAGGGTTATTCTTATGGTTAGGGCTAGAGTTTGATTTTGTGTTCAGGTTAGTGTTAATGTTAGGCTTAGGGTTCGGGTTCGGGTTCGGAATTTCGTTTAGGGTTAGTGTTAGGTTTAGATTCAGGGTTAGAGTGACATTTCGGTTCAGGGTGAGAGTTAAGATAAGGGTTAGGATTACGGTGAGGGTTATACTTAGTGTTAGGGGTTAGGTTTACGGTTAGGATAGGGTTAAGTTTAGGGTTCATGTTAGGGGTAGTGTTAGATTAGGGTTACTGTTCGTGTTTGGGTTAGGCTTAGGGATAAGTTTAGGGATAGCTTTAGGTTTAGGGTTGGGGATAGGTTTAGGGGTTAGGGTGAGAGTTAGCATTAGGTTTACAGTTAAGGTGAGGGTTTAGGGTAAGTGCTATGGTTAGGGTTAGTGTTAGAGTTAGGGTTAGGGTGAATTTTCAGTTAATAGTGAGGGTTAGGGTAAGGGTTAGCGTTAAGGTTTAGGTTAGATTTAGGATTAAGATTAGTGTTAGGGTTAGGTTTAGGGTCCGGGTTAGGGTAGGGGTAAGGTTAGGGTTAAGGCTAGGTTTACGGTCAGGGGTAGGGCTAGGTTAGGGTTAGGGTTAGCTTTAGAGTTAGAGTTAGTGCTAGGGGTTAGGGTTAGGTTTAGGGTTAGGTTTAGAGTTATTGTTAGGGTTAGGGTAGAGTTAAGGTTAGGGTTAAGTTTAAAGTTAGGTAAGGGTTACGTTTAGGTCAGGGTTAGGGTTATTATTAGAGATAGGGTTAGGTTTAGAGAAAGGGTTAGGGTTCGTGTGAGGGTTAGTGTTAGGTTTACAGTTAAGCTGATGTTTTACAGTGTTACGGTTAGGGTCAGGGTTAGAGTTAGGTTTAGGGTTAGGTTTAGGTGTAGGGCTTGAGTGAGGCGATAGTTTAGGGTTAGATTTAGGGTGAAGGTTAAGATTAGTGTTAGTGTAAATATTAGAGTTAGGCGTTTGTGTTAAGGTTATGATCAGGTTAAGTTTAGGTTTCGAGTTAGAGTTAGGGTTAGGTTTTGGTGTTTGTGTTAATGTTAGGGTCAGGATTAGGGTAGCTTTAGGGTTAGGGTTTGGTTTAGGGTTAGGGTTAGGGTGAAGTTGAAGTTAAGGGTCAGGGTTGAGCTTAGACTTAGCATTAGGGTTTAGGGTTAGGGTTAAGGTTAGGATAGGTTTTAGGGTTAAGATTAGTTTTAGGCTTAGGTTAAGTGTTAGGGTTAAGTCATGGTTAGGTTTAGGGCTAGTTTAAGGTTAGAGGTAAGGTTAGCTTAAGGGTAGTGTTTAGGTTTCGACGTTAGTGTGAGGGTTAGTGCTAGGTTTCCATTTGAGCTGAGTGTGTAGGGTAAGTTCTAGGGTTAGAATTAGGGTTAGAGATAGAGTTAGGGTCAGGGTTCGGGTTAAGTTTAGGGTTAGGGTTAGGTTTATGGTTAGGATTAGGGTTAGGGTCAGAGTTGGGGGATATTTAGTATTATGTTTCGTGTTAGGGTTTCGGTTAGGGTGAAGTTTATGTTAAGTGTGAGGGTTAGGGTTCGGGTTAGTTTTAGGGGTGGGTTCAGGTTAGGGTCAGGGATAGGGTTTGGGTTAGGTTTAGGGTTAGGGTTAGGGTTAGAGTTAGGTTTAGGGTTAGCTTTAGTTTTGGTTAGGGTTAGGATTTGAATGGATTTAGGTTAGGTTTAGGGTTCTGGATAGGGTGAAATTTTGGTTAAAGGTGAGGGTTCGGTTTAGGTTTAGGGTTAGAGTTATTGTTAGGGGTTAGGTTTAGGTTTGAGCTTATGGTAGGTTTAAAGTCTGGATTAAGGTTAGGTTAGGGTTATGGTCAGGGTTAGGATTAGGATTCCGTTTAGGGTGAGGGTTAGGATCAGAGTTATTGTAAGGGTTAGTTTTAGGTTGACATGTGCGCCAAGGTTAAGATTATGGTTTGGTTTAGGGGTAGGGATAGGTTTAGTGTTAGGGTGAGCTTTAGTTTAGGGATAGGGTGAAGTTTAAGATAGAGTGAGGTTTAGGGTTAGGGTTATGGCTAAGGTTTGGTTTAGTTTTCAGGTTAATGTTAAGGTTGTGTTTCGTGTTAGGGTTAAGTTTACGGGTTCTGTTTACTTTTAGGGTGAGGGTTAGATTTTAGGTTAGGGTTAAGTTTAGTGTTAGGGTTCGGGTTAGGGTGACGGTTTGTGTTAGGCTTTGTGGTTGGGGTGAGGGTTAGGTTTAGGGTTAGGGTTGGGTAGGGTTCGGGTTATGGTTATGGTAAGGTGTTAGGGGTTAGAGATTTAGTTTAGGGTGAGGGTTTGGGTGAGTGTCTCGGTTAGTCACTGTGGTTCTGGTCATGCTTAGTTTTGGTTTATGGTTAGGGTTAGGTTTATGATCAGGTTTAGGGTTAGTGTTAGAGTTAGGGTTAAGCTTTAGGTAAGGCTTTGGTGTTTGGGGTTAGGGTTTAGGTAAGGCTTTGGTGTTTGGGGTTAGGGTTTGGGTTGGGGTTAGGGTTTGGGTTCGGGTTAGAGTTATCGTTACGGCTTAGGGTTTCTCGTTAGTGTTAGGGTTAGGGTTAGGCAGAGCATTAGGGTTAGGGTTGGAGGATACGGTTAGGGGTTAGGGTGAGGGTTATGGTTAGTTTTATGGTTAAGGTGAGGGTTTAGGGTAAGTGTTATGTTTAAGGTTAGAGTTAGGGTTAGGGTTAGGTGTAGCGTAAGTTTTCGGTTTAGGTTCAGGTTTTGAATTAGAGTTAGTGTTCTATTTAAGATCAAGGTTAGACTTAGGGTTAGGGTTAGGATTAGGTCTAGACTTAGGTTCAGGGCTAATGTAAGGCTTAGTTTTAGGGTTAGAGGTGGAGTAGCATTATGACTAGAGTTTGGTTTAAGGTTAGGGTTTGGGTTAGGTTTAGGTTTAGGGTTAAAGTTAGGGTTAGGGTTGGATGAAGTTTAGGATGGGGTGAGGGTTATTCTTATGGTTAGAGCTAGAGTTTGATTTTGTGTTCAGGTTAGTGTTAAGGTTAGGCTTAGGGTTCGGGTTCGGGTTCGGAATTTCGTTTAGGGTTAGTGTTAGGTTTAGATTCAGGGTTAGAGTGACATTTCGGTTCAGGGGGAGGGTTAAGATAAGGGTTAGGATTACGGTGAGGATTATACTTAGTGTTAGAGGTTAGGTTTACGGTTAGGATAGGGTTAAGTTTAGGGTTCATGTTAGGGTTAGTGTTAGATTAGGGTTACTGTTCGTGTTTGGGTTAGGCTTAGGGATAAGTTTAGGGATAGCTTTAGGTTTAGGGTTGGGGATAGGTTTAGGGGTTAGGGTGAGAGTTAGCATTAGGTTTACAGTTAAGGTGAGGGTTTAGGGTAAGTGCTATGGTTAGGGTTAGTGTTAGAGTTAGGGTTAGGGTGAATTTTCAGTTAATAGTGAGGGTTAGGGTAAGGGTTAGGGTTAAGGTTTAGGTTAGATTTAGGATTAAGATTAGTGTTAGGGTTAGGTTTAGGGTCCGGGTTAGGGTAGGGGTAAGGTTAGGGTTAAGGCTAGGTTTACGGTCAGGGGTAGGGCTAGGTTAGGGTTAGGGTTAGGTTTAGAGTTAGAGTTAGTGCTAGGGGTTAGGGTTAGGTTTAGGGTTAGGTTTAGAGTTATTGTTAGGGTTCGGGTAGAGTTAAGGTTAGGGTTAAGTTTAAAGTTAGGTAAGGGTTACGTTTAGGTCAGGGTTAGGGTTATTATTAGAGATAGGGTTAGGTTTAGAGAAAGGGTTAGGGTTCGTGTGAGGGTTAGTGTTAGATTTACAGTTAAGCTGATGTTTTACAGTGTTACGGTTAGGGTCAGGGTTAGAGTTAGGTTTAGGGTTAGGTTTAGGTGTAGGGCTTGAGTGAGGCGATAGTTTAGGGTTAGATTTAGGGTGAAGGTTAAGATTAGTGTTAGTGTAAATATTAGAGTTAGGCGTTTGTGTTAAGGTTATGATCAGGTTAAGTTTAGGTTTCGAGTTAGAGTTAGGGTTAGGTTTTGGTGTTTGTGTTAATGTTAGGGTCAGGATTAGGGTAGCTTTAGGGTTAGGGTTTGGTTTAGGGTTAGGGTTAGGGTGAAGTTGAAGTTAAGGGTCAGGGTTGAGCTTAGACTTAGCATTAGGGTTTAGGGTTAGGGTTAAGGTTAGGATAGGTTTTAGGGTTAAGATTAGTTTTAGGCTTAGGTTAAGTGTTAGGGTTAAGTCATGGTTAGGTTTAGGGCTAGTTTAAGGTTAGAGGTAAGGTTAGCTTAAGGGTAGTGTTTAGGTTTCGACGTTAGTGTGAGGGTTAGTGCTAGGTTTCCATTTGAGCTGAGTGTGTAGGGTAAGTTCTAGGGTTAGAATTAGGGTTAGAGATAGAGTTAGGGTCAGGGTTCGGGTTAAGTTTAGGGTTAGGGTTAGGTTTATGGTTAGGATTAGGGTTAGGGTCAGAGTTGGGGGATATTTAGTATTACGTTTCGTGTTAGGGTTTCGGTTAGGGTGAAGTTTATGTTAAGTGTGAGGGTTAGGGTTCGGGTTAGTTTTAGGGGTGGGTTCAGGTTAGGGTCAGGGATAGGGTTTGGGTTAGGTTTAGGGTTAGGGTTAGGGTTAGAGTTAGGTTTAGGGTTAGCTTTAGTTTTGGTTAGGGTTAGGATTTGAATGGATTTAGGTTAGGTTTAGGGTTCTGGATAGGGTGAAATTTTGGTTAAAGGTGAGGGTTCGGTTTAGGTTTAGGGTTAGAGTTATTGTTAGGGGTTAGGGTTAGGTTTGAGCTTATGGTAGGTTCAAAGTCTGGATTAAGGTTAGGTTAGGGTTATGGTCAGGGTTAGGATTAGGATTCCGTTTAGGGTGAGGGTTAGGATCAGAGTTATTCTAAGGGTTAGTTTTAGGTTGACATGTGCGCCAAGGTTAAGGTTATGGTTTGGTTTAGGGGTAGGGATAGGTTTAGTGTTAGGGTGAGCTTTAGTTTAGGGATAGGGTGAAGTTTAAGATAGAGTGAGGTTTAGGGTTAGGGTTATGGCTAAGGTTTGGTTTAGTTTTCAGGTTAATGTTAAGGTTGTGTTTCGTGTTAGGGTTAAGTTTACGGGTTCTGTTTACTTTTAGGGTGAGGGTTAGATTTTAGGTTAGGGTTAAGTTTAGTGTTAGGGTTCGGGTTAGGGTGACGGTTTGTGTTAGGCTTTGTGGTTGGGGTGAGGGTTAGGTTTAGGGTTAGGGTTGGGTAGGGTTCGGATTATGGTTATGGTAAGGTGTTAGGGGTTAGAGATTTAGTTTAGGGTGAGGGTTTGGGTGAGTGTCTCGGTTAGTCACTGTGGTTCTGGTCATGCTTAGTTTTGGTTTATGGTTAGGGTTAGGTTTATGATCAGGTTTAGGGTTAGTGTTAGAGTTAGGGTTAAGCTTTAGGTAAGGCTTTGGTGTTTGGGGTTAGGGTTTAGGTAAGGCTTTGGTGTTTGGGGTTAGGGTTTGGGTTGGGGTTAGGGTTTGGGTTCGGGTTAGAGTTATCGTTACGGCTTAGGGTTTCTCGTTAGTGTTAGGGTTAGGGTTAGGCAGAGCATTAGGGTTAGGGTTGGAGGATACGGTTAGGGGTTAGGGTGAGGGTTATGGTTAGTTTTATGGTTAAGGTGAGGGTTTAGGGTAAGTGTTATGTTTAAGGTTAGAGTTAGGGTTAGGGTTAGGTGTAGCGTAAGTTTTCGGTTTAGGTTCAGGTTTTGAATTAGAGTTAGTGTTCTATTTAAGATCAAGGTTAGACTTAGGGTTAGGGTTAGGATTAGGTCTAGACTTAGGTTCAGGGCTAATGTAAGGCTTAGTTTTAGGGTTAGAGGTGGAGTAGCATTATGACTAGAGTTTGGTTTAAGGTTAGGGTTTGGGTTAGGTTTAGGTTTAGGGTTAAAGTTAGGGTTAGGGTTGGATGAAGTTTAGGATGGGGTGAGGGTTATTCTTATGGTTAGAGCTAGAGTTTGATTTTGTGTTCAGGTTAGTGTTAAGGTTAGGCTTAGGGTTCGGGTTCGGGTTCGGAATTTCGTTTAGGGTTAGTGTTAGGTTTAGATTCAGGGTTAGAGTGACATTTCGGTTCAGGGGGAGGGTTAAGATAAGGGTTAGGATTACGGTGAGGATTATACTTAGTGTTAGAGGTTAGGTTTACGGTTAGGATAGGGTTAAGTTTAGGGTTCATGTTAGGGTTAGTGTTAGATTAGGGTTACTGTTCGTGTTTGGGTTAGGCTTAGGGATAAGTTTAGGGATAGCTTTAGGTTTAGGGTTGGGGATAGGTTTAGGGGTTAGGGTGAGAGTTAGCATTAGGTTTACAGTTAAGGTGAGGGTTTAGGGTAAGTGCTATGGTTAGGGTTAGTGTTAGAGTTAGGGTTAGGGTGAATTTTCAGTTAATAGTGAGGGTTAGGGTAAGGGTTAGGGTTAAGGTTTAGGTTAGATTTAGGATTAAGATTAGTGTTAGGGTTAGGTTTAGGGTCCGGGTTAGGGTAGGGGTAAGGTTAGGGTTAAGGCTAGGTTTACGGTCAGGGGTAGGGCTAGGTTAGGGTTAGGGTTAGGTTTAGAGTTAGAGTTAGTGCTAGGGGTTAGGGTTAGGTTTAGGGTTAGGTTTAGAGTTATTGTTAGGGTTCGGGTAGAGTTAAGGTTAGGGTTAAGTTTAAAGTTAGGTAAGGGTTACGTTTAGGTCAGGGTTAGGGTTATTATTAGAGATAGGGTTAGGTTTAGAGAAAGGGTTAGGGTTCGTGTGAGGGTTAGTGTTAGATTTACAGTTAAGCTGATGTTTTACAGTGTTACGGTTAGGGTCAGGGTTAGAGTTAGGTTTAGGGTTAGGTTTAGGTGTAGGGCTTGAGTGAGGCGATAGTTTAGGGTTAGATTTAGGGTGAAGGTTAAGATTAGTGTTAGTGTAAATATTAGAGTTAGGCGTTTGTGTTAAGGTTATGATCAGGTTAAGTTTAGGTTTCGAGTTAGAGTTAGGGTTAGGTTTTGGTGTTTGTGTTAATGTTAGGGTCAGGATTAGGGTAGCTTTAGGGTTAGGGTTTGGTTTAGGGTTAGGGTTAGGGTGAAGTTGAAGTTAAGGGTCAGGGTTGAGCTTAGACTTAGCATTAGGGTTTAGGGTTAGGGTTAAGGTTAGGATAGGTTTTAGGGTTAAGATTAGTTTTAGGCTTAGGTTAAGTGTTAGGGTTAAGTCATGGTTAGGTTTAGGGCTAGTTTAAGGTTAGAGGTAAGGTTAGCTTAAGGGTAGTGTTTAGGTTTCGACGTTAGTGTGAGGGTTAGTGCTAGGTTTCCATTTGAGCTGAGTGTGTAGGGTAAGTTCTAGGGTTAGAATTAGGGTTAGAGATAGAGTTAGGGTCAGGGTTCGGGTTAAGTTTAGGGTTAGGGTTAGGTTTATGGTTAGGATTAGGGTTAGGGTCAGAGTTGGGGGATATTTAGTATTACGTTTCGTGTTAGGGTTTCGGTTAGGGTGAAGTTTATGTTAAGTGTGAGGGTTAGGGTTCGGGTTAGTTTTAGGGGTGGGTTCAGGTTAGGGTCAGGGATAGGGTTTGGGTTAGGTTTAGGGTTAGGGTTAGGGTTAGAGTTAGGTTTAGGGTTAGCTTTAGTTTTGGTTAGGGTTAGGATTTGAATGGATTTAGGTTAGGTTTAGGGTTCTGGATAGGGTGAAATTTTGGTTAAAGGTGAGGGTTCGGTTTAGGTTTAGGGTTAGAGTTATTGTTAGGGGTTAGGGTTAGGTTTGAGCTTATGGTAGGTTCAAAGTCTGGATTAAGGTTAGGTTAGGGTTATGGTCAGGGTTAGGATTAGGATTCCGTTTAGGGTGAGGGTTAGGATCAGAGTTATTGTAAGGGTTAGTTTTAGGTTGACATGTGCGCCAAGGTTAAGGTTATGGTTTGGTTTAGGGGTAGGGATAGGTTTAGTGTTAGGGTGAGCTTTAGTTTAGGGATAGGGTGAAGTTTAAGATAGAGTGAGGTTTAGGGTTAGGGTTATGGCTAAGGTTTGGTTTAGTTTTCAGGTTAATGTTAAGGTTGTGTTTCGTGTTAGGGTTAAGTTTACGGGTTCTGTTTACTTTTAGGGTGAGGGTTAGATTTTAGGTTAGGGTTAAGTTTAGTGTTAGGGTTCGGGTTAGGGTGACGGTTTGTGTTAGGCTTTGTGGTTGGGGTGAGGGTTAGGTTTAGGGTTAGGGTTGGGTAGGGTTCGGATTATGGTTATGGTAAGGTGTTAGGGGTTAGAGATTTAGTTTAGGGTGAGGGTTTGGGTGAGTGTCTCGGTTAGTCACTGTGGTTCTGGTCATGCTTAGTTTTGGTTTATGGTTAGGGTTAGGTTTATGATCAGGTTTAGGGTTAGTGTTAGAGTTAGGGTTAAGCTTTAGGTAAGGCTTTGGTGTTTGGGGTTAGGGTTTAGGTAAGGCTTTGGTGTTTGGGGTTAGGGTTTGGGTTGGGGTTAGGGTTTGGGTTCGGGTTAGAGTTATCGTTACGGCTTAGGGTTTCTCGTTAGTGTTAGTGTTAGGGTTAGACAGAGCATTAGGGTTAGGGTTGGAGGATACGGTTAGGGGTTAGGGTGACGGTTATGGTTAGTTTTATGGTTAAGGTGAGGGTTTAGGGTAAGTGTTATGTTTAAGGTTAGAGTTAGGGTTAGGGTTAGGTGTAGCGTAAATTTTCGGTTTAGGTTCAGGTTTTGAATTAGAGTTAGTGTTCTATTTAAGATCAAGGTTAGACTTAGGGTTAGGGTTAGGATTAGGTCTAGACTTAGGTTCAGGGCTAATGTAAGGCTTAGTTTTAGGGTTAGAGGTGGAGTAGCATTATGACTAGAGTTTGGTTTAAGGTTAGGGTTTGGGTTAGGTTTAGGTTTAGGGTTAAAGTTAGGGTTAGGGTTGGATGAAGTTTAGGATGGGGTGAGGGTTATTCTTATGGTTAGAGCTAGAGTTTGATTTTGTGTTCAGGTTAGTGTTAAGGTTAGGCTTAGGGTTCGGGTTCGGGTTCGGAATTTCGTTTAGGGTTAGTGTTAGGTTTAGATTCAGGGTTAGAGTGACATTTCGGTTCAGGGGGAGGGTTAAGATAAGGGTTAGGATTACGGTGAGGATTATACTTAGTGTTAGAGGTTAGGTTTACGGTTAGGATAGGGTTAAGTTTAGGGTTCATGTTAGGGTTAGTGTTAGATTAGGGTTACTGTTCGTGTTTGGGTTAGGCTTAGGGATAAGTTTAGGGATAGCTTTAGGTTTAGGGTTGGGGATAGGTTTAGGGGTTAGGGTGAGAGTTAGCATTAGGTTTACAGTTAAGGTGAGGGTTTAGGGTAAGTGCTATGGTTAGGGTTAGTGTTAGAGTTAGGGTTAGGGTGAATTTTCAGTTAATAGTGAGGGTTAGGGTAAGGGTTAGGGTTAAGGTTTAGGTTAGATTTAGGATTAAGATTAGTGTTAGGGTTAGGTTTAGGGTCCGGGTTAGGGTAGGGGTAAGGTTAGGGTTAAGGCTAGGTTTACGGTCAGGGGTAGGGCTAGGTTAGGGTTAGGGTTAGGTTTAGAGTTAGAGTTAGTGCTAGGGGTTAGGGTTAGGTTTAGGGTTAGGTTTAGAGTTATTGTTAGGGTTCGGGTAGAGTTAAGGTTAGGGTTAAGTTTAAAGTTAGGTAAGGGTTACGTTTAGGTCAGGGTTAGGGTTATTATTAGAGATAGGGTTAGGTTTAGAGAAAGGGTTAGGGTTCGTGTGAGGGTTAGTGTTAGGTTTACAGTTAAGCTGATGTTTTACAGTGTTACGGTTAGGGTCAGGGTTAGAGTTAGGTTTAGGGTTAGGTTTAGGTGTAGGGCTTGAGTGAGGCGATAGTTTAGGGTTAGATTTAGGGTGAAGGTTAAGATTAGTGTTAGTGTAAATATTAGAGTTAGGCGTTTGTGTTAAGGTTATGATCAGGTTAAGTTTAGGTTTCGAGTTAGAGTTAGGGTTAGGTTTTGGTGTTTGTGTTAATGTTAGGGTCAGGATTAGGGTAGCTTTAGGGTTAGGGTTTGGTTTAGGGTTAGGGTTAGGGTGAAGTTGAAGTTAAGGGTCAGGGTTGAGCTTAGACTTAGCATTAGGGTTTAGGGTTAGGGTTAAGGTTAGGATAGGTTTTAGGGTTAAGATTAGTTTTAGGCTTAGGTTAAGTGTTAGGGTTAAGTCATGGTTAGGTTTAGGGCTAGTTTAAGGTTAGAGGTAAGGTTAGCTTAAGGGTAGTGTTTAGGTTTCGACGTTAGTGTGAGGGTTAGTGCTAGGTTTCCATTTGAGCTGAGTGTGTAGGGTAAGTTCTAGGGTTAGAATTAGGGTTAGAGATAGAGTTAGGGTCAGGGTTCGGGTTAAGTTTAGGGTTAGGGTTAGGTTTATGGTTAGGATTAGGGTTAGGGTCAGAGTTGGGGGATATTTAGTATTACGTTTCGTGTTAGGGTTTCGGTTAGGGTGAAGTTTATGTTAAGTGTGAGGGTTAGGGTTCGGGTTAGTTTTAGGGGTGGGTTCAGGTTAGGGTCAGGGATAGGGTTTGGGTTAGGTTTAGGGTTAGGGTTAGGGTTAGAGTTAGGTTTAGGGTTAGCTTTAGTTTTGGTTAGGGTTAGGATTTGAATGGATTTAGGTTAGGTTTAGGGTTCTGGATAGGGTGAAATTTTGGTTAAAGGTGAGGGTTCGGTTTAGGTTTAGGGTTAGAGTTATTGTTAGGGGTTAGGGTTAGGTTTGAGCTTATGGTAGGTTCAAAGTCTGGATTAAGGTTAGGTTAGGGTTATGGTCAGGGTTAGGATTAGGATTCCGTTTAGGGTGAGGGTTAGGATCAGAGTTATTGTAAGGGTTAGTTTTAGGTTGACATGTGCGCCAAGGTTAAGGTTATGGTTTGGTTTAGGGGTAGGGATAGGTTTAGTGTTAGGGTGAGCTTTAGTTTAGGGATAGGGTGAAGTTTAAGATAGAGTGAGGTTTAGGGTTAGGGTTATGGCTAAGGTTTGGTTTAGTTTTCAGGTTAATGTTAAGGTTGTGTTTCGTGTTAGGGTTAAGTTTACGGGTTCTGTTTACTTTTAGGGTGAGGGTTAGATTTTAGGTTAGGGTTAAGTTTAGTGTTAGGGTTCGGGTTAGGGTGACGGTTTGTGTTAGGCTTTGTGGTTGGGGTGAGGGTTAGGTTTAGGGTTAGGGTTGGGTAGGGTTCGGATTATGGTTATGGTAAGGTGTTAGGGGTTAGAGATTTAGTTTAGGGTGAGGGTTTGGGTGAGTGTCTCGGTTAGTCACTGTGGTTCTGGTCATGCTTAGTTTTGGTTTATGGTTAGGGTTAGGTTTATGATCAGGTTTAGGGTTAGTGTTAGAGTTAGGGTTAAGCTTTAGGTAAGGCTTTGGTGTTTGGGGTTAGGGTTTAGGTAAGGCTTTGGTGTTTGGGGTTAGGGTTTGGGTTGGGGTTAGGGTTTGGGTTCGGGTTAGAGTTATCGTTACGGCTTAGGGTTTCTCGTTAGTGTTAGTGTTAGGGTTAGACAGAGCATTAGGGTTAGGGTTGGAGGATACGGTTAGGGGTTAGGGTGACGGTTATGGTTAGTTTTATGGTTAAGGTGAGGGTTTAGGGTAAGTGTTATGTTTAAGGTTAGAGTTAGGGTTAGGGTTAGGTGTAGCGTAAATTTTCGGTTTAGGTTCAGGTTTTGAATTAGAGTTAGTGTTCTATTTAAGATCAAGGTTAGACTTAGGGTTAGGGTTAGGATTAGGTCTAGACTTAGGTTCAGGGCTAATGTAAGGCTTAGTTTTAGGGTTAGAGGTGGAGTAGCATTATGACTAGAGTTTGGTTTAAGGTTAGGGTTTGGGTTAGGTTTAGGTTTAGGGTTAAAGTTAGGGTTAGGGTTGGATGAAGTTTAGGATGGGGTGAGGGTTATTCTTATGGTTAGAGCTAGAGTTTGATTTTGTGTTCAGGTTAGTGTTAAGGTTAGGCTTAGGGTTCGGGTTCGGGTTCGGAATTTCGTTTAGGGTTAGTGTTAGGTTTAGATTCAGGGTTAGAGTGACATTTCGGTTCAGGGGGAGGGTTAAGATAAGGGTTAGGATTACGGTGAGGATTATACTTAGTGTTAGAGGTTAGGTTTACGGTTAGGATAGGGTTAAGTTTAGGGTTCATGTTAGGGTTAGTGTTAGATTAGGGTTACTGTTCGTGTTTGGGTTAGGCTTAGGGATAAGTTTAGGGATAGCTTTAGGTTTAGGGTTGGGGATAGGTTTAGGGGTTAGGGTGAGAGTTAGCATTAGGTTTACAGTTAAGGTGAGGGTTTAGGGTAAGTGCTATGGTTAGGGTTAGTGTTAGAGTTAGGGTTAGGGTGAATTTTCAGTTAATAGTGAGGGTTAGGGTAAGGGTTAGGGTTAAGGTTTAGGTTAGATTTAGGATTAAGATTAGTGTTAGGGTTAGGTTTAGGGTCCGGGTTAGGGTAGGGGTAAGGTTAGGGTTAAGGCTAGGTTTACGGTCAGGGGTAGGGCTAGGTTAGGGTTAGGGTTAGGTTTAGAGTTAGAGTTAGTGCTAGGGGTTAGGGTTAGGTTTAGGGTTAGGTTTAGAGTTATTGTTAGGGTTCGGGTAGAGTTAAGGTTAGGGTTAAGTTTAAAGTTAGGTAAGGGTTACGTTTAGGTCAGGGTTAGGGTTATTATTAGAGATAGGGTTAGGTTTAGAGAAAGGGTTAGGGTTCGTGTGAGGGTTAGTGTTAGGTTTACAGTTAAGCTGATGTTTTACAGTGTTACGGTTAGGGTCAGGGTTAGAGTTAGGTTTAGGGTTAGGTTTAGGTGTAGGGCTTGAGTGAGGCGATAGTTTAGGGTTAGATTTAGGGTGAAGGTTAAGATTAGTGTTAGTGTAAATATTAGAGTTAGGCGTTTGTGTTAAGGTTATGATCAGGTTAAGTTTAGGTTTCGAGTTAGAGTTAGGGTTAGGTTTTGGTGTTTGTGTTAATGTTAGGGTCAGGATTAGGGTAGCTTTAGGGTTAGGGTTTGGTTTAGGGTTAGGGTTAGGGTGAAGTTGAAGTTAAGGGTCAGGGTTGAGCTTAGACTTAGCATTAGGGTTTAGGGTTAGGGTTAAGGTTAGGATAGGTTTTAGGGTTAAGATTAGTTTTAGGCTTAGGTTAAGTGTTAGGGTTAAGTCATGGTTAGGTTTAGGGCTAGTTTAAGGTTAGAGGTAAGGTTAGCTTAAGGGTAGTGTTTAGGTTTCGACGTTAGTGTGAGGGTTAGTGCTAGGTTTCCATTTGAGCTGAGTGTGTAGGGTAAGTTCTAGGGTTAGAATTAGGGTTAGAGATAGAGTTAGGGTCAGGGTTCGGGTTAAGTTTAGGGTTAGGGTTAGGTTTATGGTTAGGATTAGGGTTAGGGTCAGAGTTGGGGGATATTTAGTATTACGTTTCGTGTTAGGGTTTCGGTTAGGGTGAAGTTTATGTTAAGTGTGAGGGTTAGGGTTCGGGTTAGTTTTAGGGGTGGGTTCAGGTTAGGGTCAGGGATAGGGTTTGGGTTAGGTTTAGGGTTAGGGTTAGGGTTAGAGTTAGGTTTAGGGTTAGCTTTAGTTTTGGTTAGGGTTAGGATTTGAATGGATTTAGGTTAGGTTTAGGGTTCTGGATAGGGTGAAATTTTGGTTAAAGGTGAGGGTTCGGTTTAGGTTTAGGGTTAGAGTTATTGTTAGGGGTTAGGGTTAGGTTTGAGCTTATGGTAGGTTCAAAGTCTGGATTAAGGTTAGGTTAGGGTTATGGTCAGGGTTAGGATTAGGATTCCGTTTAGGGTGAGGGTTAGGATCAGAGTTATTGTAAGGGTTAGTTTTAGGTTGACATGTGCGCCAAGGTTAAGGTTATGGTTTGGTTTAGGGGTAGGGATAGGTTTAGTGTTAGGGTGAGCTTTAGTTTAGGGATAGGGTGAAGTTTAAGATAGAGTGAGGTTTAGGGTTAGGGTTATGGCTAAGGTTTGGTTTAGTTTTCAGGTTAATGTTAAGGTTGTGTTTCGTGTTAGGGTTAAGTTTACGGGTTCTGTTTACTTTTAGGGTGAGGGTTAGATTTTAGGTTAGGGTTAAGTTTAGTGTTAGGGTTCGGGTTAGGGTGACGGTTTGTGTTAGGCTTTGTGGTTGGGGTGAGGGTTAGGTTTAGGGTTAGGGTTGGGTAGGGTTCGGATTATGGTTATGGTAAGGTGTTAGGGGTTAGAGATTTAGTTTAGGGTGAGGGTTTGGGTGAGTGTCTCGGTTAGTCACTGTGGTTCTGGTCATGCTTAGTTTTGGTTTATGGTTAGGGTTAGGTTTATGATCAGGTTTAGGGTTAGTGTTAGAGTTAGGGTTAAGCTTTAGGTAAGGCTTTGGTGTTTGGGGTTAGGGTTTAGGTAAGGCTTTGGTGTTTGGGGTTAGGGTTTGGGTTGGGGTTAGGGTTTGGGTTCGGGTTAGAGTTATCGTTACGGCTTAGGGTTTCTCGTTAGTGTTAGTGTTAGGGTTAGACAGAGCATTAGGGTTAGGGTTGGAGGATACGGTTAGGGGTTAGGGTGACGGTTATGGTTAGTTTTATGGTTAAGGTGAGGGTTTAGGGTAAGTGTTATGTTTAAGGTTAGAGTTAGGGTTAGGGTTAGGTGTAGCGTAAATTTTCGGTTTAGGTTCAGGTTTTGAATTAGAGTTAGTGTTCTATTTAAGATCAAGGTTAGACTTAGGGTTAGGGTTAGGATTAGGTCTAGACTTAGGTTCAGGGCTAATGTAAGGCTTAGTTTTAGGGTTAGAGGTGGAGTAGCATTATGACTAGAGTTTGGTTTAAGGTTAGGGTTTGGGTTAGGTTTCGGTTTAGGGTTAAAGTTAGGGTTAGGGTTGGATGAAGTTTAGGATGGGGTGAGGGTTATTCTTATGGTTAGGGCTAGAGTTTGATTTTGTGTTCAGGTTAGTGTTAATGTTAGGCTTAGGGTTCGGGTTCGGGTTCGGAATTTCGTTTAGGGTTAGTGTTAGGTTTAGATTCAGGGTTAGAGTGACATTTCGGTTCAGGGGGAGGGTTAAGATAAGGGTTAGGATTACGGTGAGGATTATACTTAGTGTTAGAGGTTAGGTTTACGGTTAGGATAGGGTTAAGTTTAGGGTTCATGTTAGGGGTAGTGTTAGATTAGGGTTACTGTTCGTGTTTGGGTTAGGCTTAGGGATAAGTTTAGGGATAGCTTTAGGTTTAGGGTTGGGGATAGGTTTAGGGGTTAGGGTGAGAGTTAGCATTAGGTTTACAGTTAAGGTGAGGGTTTAGGGTAAGTGCTATGGTTAGGGTTAGTGTTAGAGTTAGGGTTAGGGTGAATTTTCAGTTAATAGTGAGGGTTAGGGTAAGGGTTAGGGTTAAGGTTTAGGTTAGATTTAGGATTAAGATTAGTGTTAGGGTTAGGTTTAGGGTCAGGGTTAGGGTAGGGGTAAGGTTAGGGTTAAGGCTAGGTTTACGGTCAGGGGTAGGGCTAGGTTAGGGTTAGGGTTAGGTTTAGAGTTAGAGTTAGTGCTAGGGGTTAGGGTTAGGTTTAGGGTTAGGTTTAGAGTTATTGTTAGGGTTAGGGTAGAGTTAAGGTTAGGGTTAAGTTTAAAGTTAGGTAAGGGTTACGTTTAGGTCAGGGTTAGGGTTATTATTAGAGATAGGGTTAGGTTTAGAGAAAGGGTTAGGGTTCGTGTGAGGGTTAGTGTTAGGTTTACAGTTAAGCTGATGTTTTACAGTGTTACGGTTAGGGTCAGGGTTAGAGTTAGGTTTAGGGTTAGGTTTAGGTGTAGGGCTTGAGTGAGGCGATAGTTTAGGGTTAGATTTAGGGTGAAGGTTAAGATTAGTGTTAGTGTAAATATTAGAGTTAGGCGTTTGTGTTAAGGTTATGATCAGGTTAAGTTTAGGTTTCGAGTTAGAGTTAGGGTTAGGTTTTGGTGTTTGTGTTAATGTTAGGGTCAGGATTAGGGTAGCTTTAGGGTTAGGGTTTGGTTTAGGGTTAGGGTTAGGGTGAAGTTGAAGTTAAGGGTCAGGGTTGAGCTTAGACTTAGCATTAGGGTTTAGGGTTAGGGTTAAGGTTAGGATAGGTTTTAGGGTTAAGATTAGTTTTAGGGTTAGGTTAAGTGTTAGGGTTAAGTCATGGTTAGGTTTAGGGCTAGTTTAAGGTTAGAGGTAAGGTTAGCTTAAGGGTAGTGTTTAGGTTTCGACGTTAGTGTGAGGGTTAGTGCTAGGTTTCCATTTGAGCTGAGTGTGTAGGGTAAGTTCTAGGGTTAGAATTAGGGTTAGAGATAGAGTTAGGGTCAGGGTTCGGGTTAAGTTTAGGGTTAGGGTTAGGTTTATGGTTAGGATTAGGGTTAGGGTCAGAGTTGGGGGATATTTAGTATTACGTTTCGTGTTAGGGTTTCGGTTAGGGTGAAGTTTATGTTAAGTGTGAGGGTTAGGGTTCGGGTTAGTTTTAGGGGTGGGTTCAGGTTAGGGTCAGGGATAGGGTTTGGGTTAGGTTTAGGGTTAGGGTTAGGGTTAGAGTTAGGTTTAGGGTTAGCTTTAGTTTTGGTTAGGGTTAGGATTTGAATGGATTTAGGTTAGGTTTAGGGTTCTGGATAGGGTGAAATTTTGGTTAAAGGTGAGGGTTCGGTTTAGGTTTAGGGTTAGAGTTTTTGTTAGGGGTTAGGGTTAGGTTTGAGCTTATGGTAGGTTTAAAGTCTGGGTTAAGGTTAGGTTAGGGTTATGTTCAGGGTTAGGATTAGGATTCCGTTTAGGGTGAGGGTTAGGATCAGAGTTATTGTAAGGGTTAGTTTTAGGTTGACATGTGCGCCAAGGTTAAGATTATGGTTTGGTTTAGGGGTAGGGATAGGTTTAGTGTTAGGGTGAGCTTTAGTTTAGGGATAGGGTGAAGTTTAAGATAGAGTGAGGTTTAGGGTTAGGGTTATGGCTAAGGTTTGGTTTAGTTTTCAGGTTAATGTTAAGGTTGTGTTTCGTGTTAGGGTTAAGTTTACGGGTTCTGTTTACTTTTAGGGTGAGGGTTAGATTTTAGGTTAGGGTTAAGTTTAGTGTTAGGGTTCGGGTTAGGGTGACGGTTTGTGTTAGGCTTTGTGGTTGGGGTGAGGGTTAGGTTTAGGGTTAGGGTTGGGTAGGGTTCGGATTATGGTTATGGTAAGGTGTTAGGGGTTAGAGATTTAGTTTAGGGTGAGGGTTTGGGTGAGTGTCTCGGTTAGTCACTGTGGTTCTGGTCATGCTTAGTTTTGGTTTATGGTTAGGGTTAGGTTTATGATCAGGTTTAGGGTTAGTGTTAGAGTTAGGGTTAAGCTTTAGGTAAGGCTTTGGTGTTTGGGGTTAGGGTTTAGGTAAGGCTTTGGTGTTTGGGGTTAGGGTTTGGGTTGGGGTTAGGGTTTGGGTTCGGGTTAGAGTTATCGTTACGGCTTAGGGTTTCTCGTTAGTGTTAGTGTTAGGGTTAGACAGAGCATTAGGGTTAGGGTTGGAGGATACGGTTAGGGGTTAGGGTGACGGTTATGGTTAGTTTTATGGTTAAGGTGAGGGTTTAGGGTAAGTGTTATGTTTAAGGTTTGAGTTATGGTTAGGGTTAGGTGTAGCGTAAGTTTTCGGTTTAGGTTCAGGTTTTGAATTAGAGTTAGTGTTCTATTTAAGATCAAGGTTAGACTTAGGGTTAGGGTTAGGATTAGGTCTAGACTTAGGTTCAGGGCTAATGTAAGGCTTAGTTTTAGGGTTAGAGGTGGAGTAGCATTATGACTAGAGTTTGGTTTAAGGTTAGGGTTTGGGTTAGGTTTCGGTTTAGGGTTAAAGTTAGGGTTAGGGTTGGATGAAGTTTAGGATGGGGTGAGGGTTATTCTTATGGTTAGGGCTAGAGTTTGATTTTGTGTTCAGGTTAGTGTTAATGTTAGGCTTAGGGTTCGGGTTCGGGTTCGGAATTTCGTTTAGGGTTAGTGTTAGGTTTAGATTCAGGGTTAGAGTGACATTTCGGTTCAGGGTGAGAGTTAAGATAAGGGTTAGGATTACGGTGAGGGTTATACTTAGTGTTAGGGGTTAGGTTTACGGTTAGGATAGGGTTAAGTTTAGGGTTCATGTTAGGGGTAGTGTTAGATTAGGGTTACTGTTCGTGTTTGGGTTAGGCTTAGGGATAAGTTTAGGGATAGCTTTAGGTTTAGGGTTGGGGATAGGTTTAGGGGTTAGGGTGAGAGTTAGCATTAGGTTTACAGTTAAGGTGAGGGTTTAGGGTAAGTGCTATGGTTAGGGTTAGTGTTAGAGTTAGGGTTAGGGTGAATTTTCAGTTAATAGTGAGGGTTAGGGTAAGGGTTAGGGTTAAGGTTTAGGTTAGATTTAGGATTAAGATTAGTGTTAGGGTTAGGTTTAGGGTCCGGGTTAGGGTAGGGGTAAGGTTAGGGTTAAGGCTAGGTTTACGGTCAGGGGTAGGGCTAGGTTAGGGTTAGGGTTAGGTTTAGAGTTAGAGTTAGTGCTAGGGGTTAGGGTTAGGTTTAGGGTTAGGTTTAGAGTTATTGTTAGGGTTAGGGTAGAGTTAAGGTTAGGGTTAAGTTTAAAGTTAGGTAAGGGTTACGTTTAGGTCAGGGTTAGGGTTATTATTAGAGATAGGGTTAGGTTTAGAGAAAGGGTTAGGGTTCGTGTGAGGGTTAGTGTTAGGTTTACAGTTAAGCTGATGTTTTACAGTGTTACGGTTAGGGTCAGGGTTAGAGTTAGGTTTAGGGTTAGGTTTAGGTGTAGGGCTTGAGTGAGGCGATAGTTTAGGGTTAGATTTAGGGTGAAGGTTAAGATTAGTGTTAGTGTAAATATTAGAGTTAGGCGTTTGTGTTAAGGTTATGATCAGGTTAAGTTTAGGTTTCGAGTTAGAGTTAGGGTTAGGTTTTGGTGTTTGTGTTAATGTTAGGGTCAGGATTAGGGTAGCTTTAGGGTTAGGGTTTGGTTTAGGGTTAGGGTTAGGGTGAAGTTGAAGTTAAGGGTCAGGGTTGAGCTTAGACTTAGCATTAGGGTTTAGGGTTAGGGTTAAGGTTAGGATAGGTTTTAGGGTTAAGATTAGTTTTAGGGTTAGGTTAAGTGTTAGGGTTAAGTCATGGTTAGGTTTAGGGCTAGTTTAAGGTTAGAGGTAAGGTTAGCTTAAGGGTAGTGTTTAGGTTTCGACGTTAGTGTGAGGGTTAGTGCTAGGTTTCCATTTGAGCTGAGTGTGTAGGGTAAGTTCTAGGGTTAGAATTAGGGTTAGAGATAGAGTTAGGGTCAGGGTTCGGGTTAAGTTTAGGGTTAGGGTTAGGTTTATGGTTAGGATTAGGGTTAGGGTCAGAGTTGGGGGATATTTAGTATTACGTTTCGTGTTAGGGTTTCGGTTAGGGTGAAGTTTATGTTAAGTGTGAGGGTTAGGGTTCGGGTTAGTTTTAGGGGTGGGTTCAGGTTAGGGTCAGGGATAGGGTTTGGGTTAGGTTTAGGGTTAGGGTTAGGGTTAGAGTTAGGTTTAGGGTTAGCTTTAGTTTTGGTTAGGGTTAGGATTTGAATGGATTTAGGTTAGGTTTAGGGTTCTGGATAGGGTGAAATTTTGGTTAAAGGTGAGGGTTCGGTTTAGGTTTAGGGTTAGAGTTTTTGTTAGGGGTTAGGGTTAGGTTTGAGCTTATGGTAGGTTTAAAGTCTGGGTTAAGGTTAGGTTAGGGTTATGTTCAGGGTTAGGATTAGGATTCCGTTTAGGGTGAGGGTTAGGATCAGAGTTATTGTAAGGGTTAGTTTTAGGTTGACATGTGCGCCAAGGTTAAGATTATGGTTTGGTTTAGGGGTAGGGATAGGTTTAGTGTTAGGGTGAGCTTTAGTTTAGGGATAGGGTGAAGTTTAAGATAGAGTGAGGTTTAGGGTTAGGGTTATGGCTAAGGTTTGGTTTAGTTTTCAGGTTAATGTTAAGGTTGTGTTTCGTGTTAGGGTTAAGTTTACGGGTTCTGTTTACTTTTAGGGTGAGGGTTAGATTTTAGGTTAGGGTTAAGTTTAGTGTTAGGGTTCGGGTTAGGGTGACGGTTTGTGTTAGGCTTTGTGGTTGGGGTGAGGGTTAGGTTTAGGGTTAGGGTTGGGTAGGGTTCGGATTATGGTTATGGTAAGGTGTTAGGGGTTAGAGATTTAGTTTAGGGTGAGGGTTTGGGTGAGTGTCTCGGTTAGTCACTGTGGTTCTGGTCATGCTTAGTTTTGGTTTATGGTTAGGGTTAGGTTTATGATCAGGTTTAGGGTTAGTGTTAGAGTTAGGGTTAAGCTTTAGGTAAGGCTTTGGTGTTTGGGGTTAGGGTTTAGGTAAGGCTTTGGTGTTTGGGGTTAGGGTTTGGGTTGGGGTTAGGGTTTGGGTTCGGGTTAGAGTTATCGTTACGGCTTAGGGTTTCTCGTTAGTGTTAGTGTTAGGGTTAGACAGAGCATTAGGGTTAGGGTTGGAGGATACGGTTAGGGGTTAGGGTGACGGTTATGGTTAGTTTTATGGTTAAGGTGAGGGTTTAGGGTAAGTGTTATGTTTAAGGTTAGAGTTAGGGTTAGGGTTAGGTGTAGCGTAAATTTTCGGTTTAGGTTCAGGTTTTGAATTAGAGTTAGTGTTCTATTTAAGATCAAGGTTAGACTTAGGGTTAGGGTTAGGATTAGGTCTAGACTTAGGTTCAGGGCTAATGTAAGGCTTAGTTTTAGGGTTAGAGGTGGAGTAGCATTATGACTAGAGTTTGGTTTAAGGTTAGGGTTTGGGTTAGGTTTAGGTTTAGGGTTAAAGTTAGGGTTAGGGTTGGATGAAGTTTAGGATGGGGTGAGGGTTATTCTTATGGTTAGAGCTAGAGTTTGATTTTGTGTTCAGGTTAGTGTTAAGGTTAGGCTTAGGGTTCGGGTTCGGGTTCGGAATTTCGTTTAGGGTTAGTGTTAGGTTTAGATTCAGGGTTAGAGTGACATTTCGGTTCAGGGGGAGGGTTAAGATAAGGGTTAGGATTACGGTGAGGATTATACTTAGTGTTAGAGGTTAGGTTTACGGTTAGGATAGGGTTAAGTTTAGGGTTCATGTTAGGGTTAGTGTTAGATTAGGGTTACTGTTCGTGTTTGGGTTAGGCTTAGGGATAAGTTTAGGGATAGCTTTAGGTTTAGGGTTGGGGATAGGTTTAGGGGTTAGGGTGAGAGTTAGCATTAGGTTTACAGTTAAGGTGAGGGTTTAGGGTAAGTGCTATGGTTAGGGTTAGTGTTAGAGTTAGGGTTAGGGTGAATTTTCAGTTAATAGTGAGGGTTAGGGTAAGGGTTAGGGTTAAGGTTTAGGTTAGATTTAGGATTAAGATTAGTGTTAGGGTTAGGTTTAGGGTCCGGGTTAGGGTAGGGGTAAGGTTAGGGTTAAGGCTAGGTTTACGGTCAGGGATAGGGCTAGGTTAGGCTTAGGGTTAGGTTTAGAGTTAGAGTTAGTGCTAGGGGTTAGGGTTAGGTTTAGGGTTAGGTTTAGAGTTATTGTTAGGGTTCGGGTAGAGTTAAGGTTAGGGTTAAGTTTAAAGTTAGGTAAGGGTTACGTTTAGGTCAGGGTTAGGGTTATTATTAGAGATAGGGTTAGGTTTAGAGAAAGGGTTAGGGTTCGTGTGAGGGTTAGTGTTAGGTTTACAGTTAAGCTGATGTTTTACAGTGTTACGGTTAGGGTCAGGGTTAGAGTTAGGTTTAGGGTTAGGTTTAGGTGTAGGGCTTGAGTGAGGCGATAGTTTAGGGTTAGATTTAGGGTGAAGGTTAAGATTAGTGTTAGTGTAAATATTAGAGTTAGGCGTTTGTGTTAAGGTTATGATCAGGTTAAGTTTAGGTTTCGAGTTAGAGTTAGGGTTAGGTTTTGGTGTTTGTGTTAATGTTAGGGTCAGGATTAGGGTAGCTTTAGGGTTAGGGTTTGGTTTAGGGTTAGGGTTAGGGTGAAGTTGAAGTTAAGGGTCAGGGTTGAGCTTAGACTTAGCATTAGGGTTTAGGGTTAGGGTTAAGGTTAGGATAGGTTTTAGGGTTAAGATTAGTTTTAGGCTTAGGTTAAGTGTTAGGGTTAAGTCATGGTTAGGTTTAGGGCTAGTTTAAGGTTAGAGGTAAGGTTAGCTTAAGGGTAGTGTTTAGGTTTCGACGTTAGTGTGAGGGTTAGTGCTAGGTTTCCATTTGAGCTGAGTGTGTAGGGTAAGTTCTAGGGTTAGAATTAGGGTTAGAGATAGAGTTAGGGTCAGGGTTCGGGTTAAGTTTAGGGTTAGGGTTAGGTTTATGGTTAGGATTAGGGTTAGGGTCAGAGTTGGGGGATATTTAGTATTATGTTTCGTGTTAGGGTTTCGGTTAGGGTGAAGTTTATGTTAAGTGTGAGGGTTAGGGTTCGGGTTAGTTTTAGGGGTGGGTTCAGGTTAGGGTCAGGGATAGGGTTTGGGTTAGGTTTAGGGTTAGGGTTAGGGTTAGAGTTAGGTTTAGGGTTAGCTTTAGTTTTGGTTAGGGTTAGGATTTGAATGGATTTAGGTTAGGTTTAGGGTTCTGGATAGGGTGAAATTTTGGTTAAAGGTGAGGGTTCGGTTGAGGTTTAGGGTTAGAGTTATTGTTAGGGGTTAGGGTTAGGTTTGAGCTTATGGTAGGTTCAAAGTCTGGATTAAGGTTAGGTTAGGGTTATGGTCAGGGTTAGGATTAGGATTCCGTTTAGGGTGAGGGTTAGGATCAGAGTTATTGTAAGGGTTAGTTTTAGGTTGACATGTGCGCCAAGGTTAAGGTTATGGTTTGGTTTAGGGGTAGGGATAGGTTTAGTGTTAGGGTGAGCTTTAGTTTAGGGATAGGGTGAAGTTTAAGATAGAGTGAGGTTTAGGGTTAGGGTTATGGCTAAGGTTTGGTTTAGTTTTCAGGTTAATGTTAAGGTTGTGTTTCGTGTTAGGGTTAAGTTTACGGGTTCTGTTTACTTTTAGGGTGAGGGTTAGATTTTAGGTTAGGGTTAAGTTTAGTGTTAGGGTTCGGGTTAGGGTGACGGTTTGTGTTAGGCTTTGTGGTTGGGGTGAGGGTTAGGTTTAGGGTTAGGGTTGGGTAGGGTTCGGATTATGGTTATGGTAAGGTGTTAGGGGTTAGAGATTTAGTTTAGGGTGAGGGTTTGGGTGAGTGTCTCGGTTAGTCACTGTGGTTCTGGTCATGCTTAGTTTTGGTTTATGGTTAGGGTTAGGTTTATGATCAGGTTTAGGGTTAGTGTTAGAGTTAGGGTTAAGCTTTAGGTAAGGCTTTGGTGTTTGGGGTTAGGGTTTAGGTAAGGCTTTGGTGTTTGGGGTTAGGGTTTGGGTTGGGGTTAGGGTTTGGGTTCGGGTTAGAGTTATCGTTACGGCTTAGGGTTTCTCGTTAGTGTTAGTGTTAGGGTTAGACAGAGCATTAGGGTTAGGGTTGGAGGATACGGTTAGGGGTTAGGGTGACGGTTATGGTTAGTTTTATGGTTAAGGTGAGGGTTTAGGGTAAGTGTTATGTTTAAGGTTAGAGTTAGGGTTAGGGTTAGGTGTAGCGTAAATTTTCGGTTTAGGTTCAGGTTTTGAATTAGAGTTAGTGTTCTATTTAAGATCAAGGTTAGACTTAGGGTTAGGGTTAGGATTAGGTCTAGACTTAGGTTCAGGGCTAATGTAAGGCTTAGTTTTAGGGTTAGAGGTGGAGTAGCATTATGACTAGAGTTTGGTTTAAGGTTAGGGTTTGGGTTAGGTTTCGGTTTAGGGTTAAAGTTAGGGTTAGGGTTGGATGAAGTTTAGGATGGGGTGAGGGTTATTCTTATGGTTAGGGCTAGAGTTTGATTTTGTGTTCAGGTTAGTGTTAATGTTAGGCTTAGGGTTCGGGTTCGGGTTCGGAATTTCGTTTAGGGTTAGTGTTAGGTTTAGATTCAGGGTTAGAGTGACATTTCGGTTCAGGGTGAGAGTTAAGATAAGGGTTAGGATTACGGTGAGGGTTATACTTAGTGTTAGGGGTTAGGTTTACGGTTAGGATAGGGTTAAGTTTAGGGTTCATGTTAGGGGTAGTGTTAGATTAGGGTTACTGTTCGTGTTTGGGTTAGGCTTAGGGATAAGTTTAGGGATAGCTTTAGGTTTAGGGTTGGGGATAGGTTTAGGGGTTAGGGTGAGAGTTAGCATTAGGTTTACAGTTAAGGTGAGGGTTTAGGGTAAGTGCTATGGTTAGGGTTAGTGTTAGAGTTAGGGTTAGGGTGAATTTTCAGTTAATAGTGAGGGTTAGGGTAAGGGTTAGGGTTAAGGTTTAGGTTAGATTTAGGATTAAGATTAGTGTTAGGGTTAGGTTTAGGGTCAGGGTTAGGGTAGGGGTAAGGTTAGGGTTAAGGCTAGGTTTACGGTCAGGGGTAGGGCTAGGTTAGGGTTAGGGTTAGGTTTAGAGTTAGAGTTAGTGCTAGGGGTTAGGGTTAGGTTTAGGGTTAGGTTTAGAGTTATTGTTAGGGTTAGGGTAGAGTTAAGGTTAGGGTTAAGTTTAAAGTTAGGTAAGGGTTACGTTTAGGTCAGGGTTAGGGTTATTATTAGAGATAGGGTTAGGTTTAGAGAAAGGGTTAGGGTTCGTGTGAGGGTTAGTGTTAGGTTTACAGTTAAGCTGATGTTTTACAGTGTTACGGTTAGGGTCAGGGTTAGAGTTAGGTTTAGGGTTAGGTTTAGGTGTAGGGCTTGAGTGAGGCGATAGTTTAGGGTTAGATTTAGGGTGAAGGTTAAGATTAGTGTTAGTGTAAATATTAGAGTTAGGCGTTTGTGTTAAGGTTATGATCAGGTTAAGTTTAGGTTTCGAGTTAGAGTTAGGGTTAGGTTTTGGTGTTTGTGTTAATGTTAGGGTCAGGATTAGGGTAGCTTTAGGGTTAGGGTTTGGTTTAGGGTTAGGGTTAGGGTGAAGTTGAAGTTAAGGGTCAGGGTTGAGCTTAGACTTAGCATTAGGGTTTAGGGTTAGGGTTAAGGTTAGGATAGGTTTTAGGGTTAAGATTAGTTTTAGGCTTAGGTTAAGTGTTAGGGTTAAGTCATGGTTAGGTTTAGGGCTAGTTTAAGGTTAGAGGTAAGGTTAGCTTAAGGGTAGTGTTTAGGTTTCGACGTTAGTGTGAGGGTTAGTGCTAGGTTTCCATTTGAGCTGAGTGTGTAGGGTAAGTTCTAGGGTTAGAATTAGGGTTAGAGATAGAGTTAGGGTCAGGGTTCGGGTTAAGTTTAGGGTTAGGGTTAGGTTTATGGTTAGGATTAGGGTTAGGGTCAGAGTTGGGGGATATTTAGTATTACGTTTCGTGTTAGGGTTTCGGTTAGGGTGAAGTTTATGTTAAGTGTGAGGGTTAGGGTTCGGGTTAGTTTTAGGGGTGGGTTCAGGTTAGGGTCAGGGATAGGGTTTGGGTTAGGTTTAGGGTTAGGGTTAGGGTTAGAGTTAGGTTTAGGGTTAGCTTTAGTTTTGGTTAGGGTTAGGATTTGAATGGATTTAGGTTAGGTTTAGGGTTCTGGATAGGGTGAAATTTTGGTTAAAGGTGAGGGTTCGGTTTAGGTTTAGGGTTAGAGTTTTTGTTAGGGGTTAGGGTTAGGTTTGAGCTTATGGTAGGTTTAAAGTCTGGGTTAAGGTTAGGTTAGGGTTATGTTCAGGGTTAGGATTAGGATTCCGTTTAGGGTGAGGGTTAGGATCAGAGTTATTGTAAGGGTTAGTTTTAGGTTGACATGTGCGCCAAGGTTAAGATTATGGTTTGGTTTAGGGGTAGGGATAGGTTTAGTGTTAGGGTGAGCTTTAGTTTAGGGATAGGGTGAAGTTTAAGATAGAGTGAGGTTTAGGGTTAGGGTTATGGCTAAGGTTTGGTTTAGTTTTCAGGTTAATGTTAAGGTTGTGTTTCGTGTTAGGGTTAAGTTTACGGGTTCTGTTTACTTTTAGGGTGAGGGTTAGATTTTAGGTTAGGGTTAAGTTTAGTGTTAGGGTTCGGGTTAGGGTGACGGTTTGTGTTAGGCTTTGTGGTTGGGGTGAGGGTTAGGTTTAGGGTTAGGGTTGGGTAGGGTTCGGATTATGGTTATGGTAAGGTGTTAGGGGTTAGAGATTTAGTTTAGGGTGAGGGTTTGGGTGAGTGTCTCGGTTAGTCACTGTGGTTCTGGTCATGCTTAGTTTTGGTTTATGGTTAGGGTTAGGTTTATGATCAGGTTTAGGGTTAGTGTTAGAGTTAGGGTTAAGCTTTAGGTAAGGCTTTGGTGTTTGGGGTTAGGGTTTAGGTAAGGCTTTGGTGTTTGGGGTTAGGGTTTGGGTTGGGGTTAGGGTTTGGGTTCGGGTTAGAGTTATCGTTACGGCTTAGGGTTTCTCGTTAGTGTTAGTGTTAGGGTTAGACAGAGCATTAGGGTTAGGGTTGGAGGATACGGTTAGGGGTTAGGGTGACGGTTATGGTTAGTTTTATGGTTAAGGTGAGGGTTTAGGGTAAGTGTTATGTTTAAGGTTAGAGTTAGGGTTAGGGTTAGGTGTAGCGTAAATTTTCGGTTTAGGTTCAGGTTTTGAATTAGAGTTAGTGTTCTATTTAAGATCAAGGTTAGACTCAGGGTTAGGGTTAGGATTAGGTCTAGACTTAGGTTCAGGGCTAATGTAAGGCTTAGTTTTAGGGTTAGAGGTGGAGTAGCATTATGACTAGAGTTTGGTTTAAGGTTAGGGTTTGGGTTAGGTTTAGGTTTAGGGTTAAAGTTAGGGTTAGGGTTGGATGAAGTTTAGGATGGGGTGAGGGTTATTCTTATGGTTAGAGCTAGAGTTTGATTTTGTGTTCAGGTTAGTGTTAAGGTTAGGCTTAGGGTTCGGGTTCGGGTTCGGAATTTCGTTTAGGGTTAGTGTTAGGTTTAGATTCAGGGTTAGAGTGACATTTCGGTTCAGGGGGAGGGTTAAGATAAGGGTTAGGATTACGGTGAGGATTATACTTAGTGTTAGAGGTTAGGTTTACGGTTAGGATAGGGTTAAGTTTAGGGTTCATGTTAGGGTTAGTGTTAGATTAGGGTTACTGTTCGTGTTTGGGTTAGGCTTAGGGATAAGTTTAGGGATAGCTTTAGGTTTAGGGTTGGGGATAGGTTTAGGGGTTAGGGTGAGAGTTAGCATTAGGTTTACAGTTAAGGTGAGGGTTTAGGGTAAGTGCTATGGTTAGGGTTAGTGTTAGAGTTAGGGTTAGGGTGAATTTTCAGTTAATAGTGAGGGTTAGGGTAAGGGTTAGGGTTAAGGTTTAGGTTAGATTTAGGATTAAGATTAGTGTTAGGGTTAGGTTTAGGGTCCGGGTTAGGGTAGGGGTAAGGTTAGGGTTAAGGCTAGGTTTACGGTCAGGGGTAGGGCTAGGTTAGGCTTAGGGTTAGGTTTAAAGTTAGAGTTAGTGCTAGGGGTTAGGGTTAGGTTTAGGGTTAGGTTTAGAGTTATTGTTAGGGTTCGGGTAGAGTTAAGGTTAGGGTTAAGTTTAAAGTTAGGTAAGGGTTACGTTTAGGTCAGGGTTAGGGTTATTATTAGAGATAGGGTTAGGTTTAGAGAAAGGGTTAGGGTTCGTGTGAGGGTTAGTGTTAGGTTTACAGTTAAGCTGATGTTTTACAGTGTTACGGTTAGGGTCAGGGTTAGAGTTAGGTTTAGGGTTAGGTTTAGGTGTAGGGCTTGAGTGAGGCGATAGTTTAGGGTTAGATTTAGGGTGAAGGTTAAGATTAGTGTTAGTGTAAATATTAGAGTTAGGCGTTTGTGTTAAGGTTATGATCAGGTTAAGTTTAGGTTTCGAGTTAGAGTTAGGGTTAGGTTTTGGTGTTTGTGTTAATGTTAGGGTCAGGATTAGGGTAGCTTTAGGGTTAGGGTTTGGTTTAGGGTTAGGGTTAGGGTGAAGTTGAAGTTAAGGGTCAGGGTTGAGCTTAGACTTAGCATTAGGGTTTAGGGTTAGGGTTAAGGTTAGGATAGGTTTTAGGGTTAAGATTAGTTTTAGGGTTAGGGTAAGTGTTAGGGTTAAGTCATGGTTAGGTTTAGGGCTAGTTTAAGGTTAGAGGTAAGGTTAGCTTAAGGGTAGTGTTTAGGTTTCGACGTTAGTGTGAGGGTTAGTGCTAGGTTTCCATTTGAGCTGAGTGTGTAGGGTAAGTTCTAGGGTTAGAATTAGGGTTAGAGATAGAGTTAGGGTCAGGGTTCGGGTTAAGTTTAGGGTTAGGGTTAGGTTTATGGTTAGGATTAGGGTTAGGGTCAGAGTTGGGGGATATTTAGTATTATGTTTCGTGTTAGGGTTTCGGTTAGGGTGAAGTTTATGTTAAGTGTGAGGGTTAGGGTTCGGGTTAGTTTTAGGGGTGGGTTCAGGTTAGGGTCAGGGATAGGGTTTGGGTTAGGTTTAGGGTTAGGGTTAGGGTTAGAGTTAGGTTTAGGGTTAGCTTTAGTTTTGGTTAGGGTTAGGATTTGAATGGATTTAGGTTAGGTTTAGGGTTCTGGATAGGGTGAAATTTTGGTTAAAGGTGAGGGTTCGGTTTAGGTTTAGGGTTAGAGTTATTGTTAGGGGTTAGGGTTAGGTTTGAGCTTATGGTAGGTTCAAAGTCTGGATTAAGGTTAGGTTAGGGTTATGGTCAGGGTTAGGATTAGGATTCCGTTTAGGGTGAGGGTTAGGATCAGAGTTATTGTAAGGGTTAGTTTTAGGTTGACATGTGCGCCAAGGTTAAGGTTATGGTTTGGTTTAGGGGTAGGGATAGGTTTAGTGTTAGGGTGAGCTTTAGTTTAGGGATAGGGTGAAGTTTAAGATAGAGTGAGGTTTAGGGTTAGGGTTATGGCTAAGGTTTGGTTTAGTTTTCAGGTTAATGTTAAGGTTGTGTTTCGTGTTAGGGTTAAGTTTACGGGTTCTGTTTACTTTTAGGGTGAGGGTTAGATTTTAGGTTAGGGTTAAGTTTAGTGTTAGGGTTCGGGTTAGGGTGACGGTTTGTGTTAGGCTTTGTGGTTGGGGTGAGGGTTAGGTTTAGGGTTAGGGTTGGGTAGGGTTCGGATTATGGTTATGGTAAGGTGTTAGGGGTTAGAGATTTAGTTTAGGGTGAGGGTTTGGGTGAGTGTCTCGGTTAGTCACTGTGGTTCTGGTCATGCTTAGTTTTGGTTTATGGTTAGGGTTAGGTTTATGATCAGGTTTAGGGTTAGTGTTAGAGTTAGGGTTAAGCTTTAGGTAAGGCTTTGGTGTTTGGGGTTAGGGTTTAGGTAAGGCTTTGGTGTTTGGGGTTAGGGTTTGGGTTGGGGTTAGGGTTTGGGTTCGGGTTAGAGTTATCGTTACGGCTTAGGGTTTCTCGTTAGTGTTAGTGTTAGGGTTAGACAGAGCATTAGGGTTAGGGTTGGAGGATACGGTTAGGGGTTAGGGTGACGGTTATGGTTAGTTTTATGGTTAAGGTGAGGGTTTAGGGTAAGTGTTATGTTTAAGGTTAGAGTTAGGGTTAGGGTTAGGTGTAGCGTAAATTTTCGGTTTAGGTTCAGGTTTTGAATTAGAGTTAGTGTTCTATTTAAGATCAAGGTTAGACTTAGGGTTAGGGTTAGGATTAGGTCTAGACTTAGGTTCAGGGCTAATGTAAGGCTTAGTTTTAGGGTTAGAGGTGGAGTAGCATTATGACTAGAGTTTGGTTTAAGGTTAGGGTTTGGGTTAGGTTTCGGTTTAGGGTTAAAGTTAGGGTTAGGGTTGGATGAAGTTTAGGATGGGGTGAGGGTTATTCTTATGGTTAGGGCTAGAGTTTGATTTTGTGTTCAGGTTAGTGTTAATGTTAGGCTTAGGGTTCGGGTTCGGGTTCGGAATTTCGTTTAGGGTTAGTGTTAGGTTTAGATTCAGGGTTAGAGTGACATTTCGGTTCAGGGTGAGGGTTAAGATAAGGGTTAGGATTACGGTGAGGGTTATACTTAGTGTTAGGGGTTAGGTTTACGGTTAGGATAGGGTTAAGTTTAGGGTTCATGTTAGGGGTAGTGTTAGATTAGGGTTACTGTTCGTGTTTGGGTTAGGCTTAGGGATAAGTTTAGGGATAGCTTTAGGTTTAGGGTTGGGGATAGGTTTAGGGGTTAGGGTGAGAGTTAGCATTAGGTTTACAGTTAAGGTGAGGGTTTAGGGTAAGTGCTATGGTTAGGGTTAGTGTTAGAGTTAGGGTTAGGGTGAATTTTCAGTTAATAGTGAGGGTTAGGGTAAGGGTTAGGGTTAAGGTTTAGGTTAGATTTAGGATTAAGATTAGTGTTAGGGTTAGGTTTAGGGTCCGGGTTAGGGTAGGGGTAAGGTTAGGGTTAAGGCTAGGTTTACGGTCAGGGGTAGGGCTAGGTTAGGGTTAGGGTTAGGTTTAGAGTTAGAGTTAGTGCTAGGGGTTAGGGTTAGGTTTAGGGTTAGGTTTAGAGTTATTGTTAGGGTTAGGGTAGAGTTAAGGTTAGGGTTAAGTTTAAAGTTAGGTAAGGGTTACGTTTAGGTCAGGGTTAGGGTTATTATTAGAGATAGGGTTAGGTTTAGAGAAAGGGTTAGGGTTCGTGTGAGGGTTAGTGTTAGGTTTACAGTTAAGCTGATGTTTTACAGTGTTACGGTTAGGGTCAGGGTTAGAGTTAGGTTTAGGGTTAGGTTTAGGTGTAGGGCTTGAGTGAGGCGATAGTTTAGGGTTAGATTTAGGGTGAAGGTTAAGATTAGTGTTAGTGTAAATATTAGAGTTAGGCGTTTGTGTTAAGGTTATGATCAGGTTAAGTTTAGGTTTCGAGTTAGAGTTAGGGTTAGGTTTTGGTGTTTGTGTTAATGTTAGGGTCAGGATTAGGGTAGCTTTAGGGTTAGGGTTTGGTTTAGGGTTAGGGTTAGGGTGAAGTTGAAGTTAAGGGTCAGGGTTGAGCTTAGACTTAGCATTAGGGTTTAGGGTTAGGGTTAAGGTTAGGATAGGTTTTAGGGTTAAGATTAGTTTTAGGGTTAGGTTAAGTGTTAGGGTTAAGTCATGGTTAGGTTTAGGGCTAGTTTAAGGTTAGAGGTAAGGTTAGCTTAAGGGTAGTGTTTAGGTTTCGACGTTAGTGTGAGGGTTAGTGCTAGGTTTCCATTTGAGCTGAGTGTGTAGGGTAAGTTCTAGGGTTAGAATTAGGGTTAGAGATAGAGTTAGGGTCAGGGTTCGGGTTAAGTTTAGGGTTAGGGTTAGGTTTATGGTTAGGATTAGGGTTAGGGTCAGAGTTGGGGGATATTTAGTATTACGTTTCGTGTTAGGGTTTCGGTTAGGGTGAAGTTTATGTTAAGTGTGAGGGTTAGGGTTCGGGTTAGTTTTAGGGGTGGGTTCAGGTTAGGGTCAGGGATAGGGTTTGGGTTAGGTTTAGGGTTAGGGTTAGGGTTAGAGTTAGGTTTAGGGTTAGCTTTAGTTTTGGTTAGGGTTAGGATTTGAATGGATTTAGGTTAGGTTTAGGGTTCTGGATAGGGTGAAATTTTGGTTAAAGGTGAGGGTTCGGTTTAGGTTTAGGGTTAGAGTTTTTGTTAGGGGTTAGGGTTAGGTTTGAGCTTATGGTAGGTTTAAAGTCTGGGTTAAGGTTAGGTTAGGGTTATGTTCAGGGTTAGGATTAGGATTCCGTTTAGGGTGAGGGTTAGGATCAGAGTTATTGTAAGGGTTAGTTTTAGGTTGACATGTGCGCCAAGGTTAAGATTATGGTTTGGTTTAGGGGTAGGGATAGGTTTAGTGTTAGGGTGAGCTTTAGTTTAGGGATAGGGTGAAGTTTAAGATAGAGTGAGGTTTAGGGTTAGGGTTATGGCTAAGGTTTGGTTTAGTTTTCAGGTTAATGTTAAGGTTGTGTTTCGTGTTAGGGTTAAGTTTACGGGTTCTGTTTACTTTTAGGGTGAGGGTTAGATTTTAGGTTAGGGTTAAGTTTAGTGTTAGGGTTCGGGTTAGGGTGACGGTTTGTGTTAGGCTTTGTGGTTGGGGTGAGGGTTAGGTTTAGGGTTAGGGTTGGGTAGGGTTCGGATTATGGTTATGGTAAGGTGTTAGGGGTTAGAGATTTAGTTTAGGGTGAGGGTTTGGGTGAGTGTCTCGGTTAGTCACTGTGGTTCTGGTCATGCTTAGTTTTGGTTTATGGTTAGGGTTAGGTTTATGATCAGGTTTAGGGTTAGTGTTAGAGTTAGGGTTAAGCTTTAGGTAAGGCTTTGGTGTTTGGGGTTAGGGTTTAGGTAAGGCTTTGGTGTTTGGGGTTAGGGTTTGGGTTGGGGTTAGGGTTTGGGTTCGGGTTAGAGTTATCGTTACGGCTTAGGGTTTCTCGTTAGTGTTAGTGTTAGGGTTAGACAGAGCATTAGGGTTAGGGTTGGAGGATACGGTTAGGGGTTAGGGTGATGGTTATGGTTAGTTTTATGGTTAAGGTGAGGGTTTAGGGTAAGTGTTATGTTTAAGGTTAGAGTTAGGGTTAGGGTTAGGTGTAGCGTAAATTTTCGGTTTAGGTTCAGGTTTTGAATTAGAGTTAGTGTTCTATTTAAGATCAAGGTTAGACTTAGGGTTAGGGTTAGGATTAGGTCTAGACTTAGGTTCAGGGCTAATGTAAGGCTTAGTTTTAGGGTTAGAGGTGGAGTAGCATTATGACTAGAGTTTGGTTTAAGGTTAGGGTTTGGGTTAGGTTTAGGTTTAGGGTTAAAGTTAGGGTTAGGGTTGGATGAAGTTTAGGATGGGGTGAGGGTTATTCTTATGGTTAGAGCTAGAGTTTGATTTTGTGTTCAGGTTAGTGTTAAGGTTAGGCTTAGGGTTCGGGTTCGGGTTCGGAATTTCGTTTAGGGTTAGTGTTAGGTTTAGATTCAGGGTTAGAGTGACATTTCGGTTCAGGGGGAGGGTTAAGATAAGGGTTAGGATTACGGTGAGGATTATACTTAGTGTTAGAGGTTAGGTTTACGGTTAGGATAGGGTTAAGTTTAGGGTTCATGTTAGGGTTAGTGTTAGATTAGGGTTACTGTTCGTGTTTGGGTTAGGCTTAGGGATAAGTTTAGGGATAGCTTTAGGTTTAGGGTTGGGGATAGGTTTAGGGGTTAGGGTGAGAGTTAGCATTAGGTTTACAGTTAAGGTGAGGGTTTAGGGTAAGTGCTATGGTTAGGGTTAGTGTTAGAGTTAGGGTTAGGGTGAATTTTCAGTTAATAGTGAGGGTTAGGGTAAGGGTTAGGGTTAAGGTTTAGGTTAGATTTAGGATTAAGATTAGTGTTAGGGTTAGGTTTAGGGTCCGGGTTAGGGTAGGGGTAAGGTTAGGGTTAAGGCTAGGTTTACGGTCAGGGGTAGGGCTAGGTTAGGCTTAGGGTTAGGTTTAGAGTTAGAGTTAGTGCTAGGGGTTAGGGTTAGGTTTAGGGTTAGGTTTAGAGTTATTGTTAGGGTTCGGGTAGAGTTAAGGTTAGGGTTAAGTTTAAAGTTAGGTAAGGGTTACGTTTAGGTCAGGGTTAGGGTTATTATTAGAGATAGGGTTAGGTTTAGAGAAAGGGTTAGGGTTCGTGTGAGGGTTAGTGTTAGGTTTACAGTTAAGCTGATGTTTTACAGTGTTACGGTTAGGGTCAGGGTTAGAGTTAGGTTTAGGGTTAGGTTTAGGTGTAGGGCTTGAGTGAGGCGATAGTTTAGGGTTAGATTTAGGGTGAAGGTTAAGATTAGTGTTAGTGTAAATATTAGAGTTAGGCGTTTGTGTTAAGGTTATGATCAGGTTAAGTTTAGGTTTCGAGTTAGAGTTAGGGTTAGGTTTTGGTGTTTGTGTTAATGTTAGGGTCAGGATTAGGGTAGCTTTAGGGTTAGGGTTTGGTTTAGGGTTAGGGTTAGGGTGAAGTTGAAGTTAAGGGTCAGGGTTGAGCTTAGACTTAGCATTAGGGTTTAGGGTTAGGGTTAAGGTTAGGATAGGTTTTAGGGTTAAGATTAGTTTTAGGCTTAGGTTAAGTGTTAGGGTTAAGTCATGGTTAGGTTTAGGGCTAGTTTAAGGTTAGAGGTAAGGTTAGCTTAAGGGTAGTGTTTAGGTTTCGACGTTAGTGTGAGGGTTAGTGCTAGGTTTCCATTTGAGCTGAGTGTGTAGGGTAAGTTCTAGGGTTAGAATTAGGGTTAGAGATAGAGTTAGGGTCAGGGTTCGGGTTAAGTTTAGGGTTAGGGTTAGGTTTATGGTTAGGATTAGGGTTAGGGTCAGAGTTGGGGGATATTTAGTATTATGTTTCGTGTTAGGGTTTCGGTTAGGGTGAAGTTTATGTTAAGTGTGAGGGTTAGGGTTCGGGTTAGTTTTAGGGGTGGGTTCAGGTTAGGGTCAGGGATAGGGTTTGGGTTAGGTTTAGGGTTAGGGTTAGGGTTAGAGTTAGGTTTAGGGTTAGCTTTAGTTTTGGTTAGGGTTAGGATTTGAATGGATTTAGGTTAGGTTTAGGGTTCTGGATAGGGTGAAATTTTGGTTAAAGGTGAGGGTTCGGTTTAGGTTTAGGGTTAGAGTTATTGTTAGGGGTTAGGGTTAGGTTTGAGCTTATGGTAGGTTCAAAGTCTGGATTAAGGTTAGGTTAGGGTTATGGTCAGGGTTAGGATTAGGATTCCGTTTAGGGTGAGGGTTAGGATCAGAGTTATTGTAAGGGTTAGTTTTAGGTTGACATGTGCGCCAAGGTTAAGGTTATGGTTTGGTTTAGGGGTAGGGATAGGTTTAGTGTTAGGGTGAGCTTTAGTTTAGGGATAGGGTGAAGTTTAAGATAGAGTGAGGTTTAGGGTTAGGGTTATGGCTAAGGTTTGGTTTAGTTTTCAGGTTAATGTTAAGGTTGTGTTTCGTGTTAGGGTTAAGTTTACGGGTTCTGTTTACTTTTAGGGTGAGGGTTAGATTTTAGGTTAGGGTTAAGTTTAGTGTTAGGATTCGCGTTAGGGTGACGGTTTGTGTCAGGCTTTGTGGTTGGGGTGAGGGTTAGGTTTAGGGTTAGGGTTGGGTAGGGTTCGGATTATGGTTATGGTAAGGTGTTAGGGGTTAGAGATTTAGTTTAGGGTGAGGGTTTGGGTGAGTGTCTCGGTTAGTCACTGTGGTTCTGGTCATGCTTAGTTTTGGTTTATGGTTAGGGTTAGGTTTATGATCAGGTTTAGGGTTAGTGTTAGAGTTAGGGTTAAGCTTTAGGTAAGGCTTTGGTGTTTGGGGTTAGGGTTTAGGTAAGGCTTTGGTGTTTGGGGTTAGGGTTTGGGTTGGGGTTAGGGTTTGGGTTCGGGTTAGAGTTATCGTTACGGCTTAGGGTTTCTCGTTAGTGTTAGGGTTAGGGTTAGGCAGAGCATTAGGGTTAGGGTTGGAGGATACGGTTAGGGGTTAGGGTGACGGTTATGGTTAGTTTTATGGTTAAGGTGAGGGTTTAGGGTAAGTGTTATGTTTAAGGTTTGAGTTATGGTTAGGGTTAGGTGTAGCGTAAGTTTTCGGTTTAGGTTCAGGTTTTGAATTAGAGTTAGTGTTCTATTTAAGATCAAGGTTAGACTTAGGGTTAGGGTTAGGATTAGGTCTAGACTTAGGTTCAGGGCTAATGTAAGGCTTAGTTTTAGGGTTAGAGGTGGAGTAGCATTATGACTAGAGTTTGGTTTAAGGTTAGGGTTTGGGTTAGGTTTCGGTTTAGGGTTAAAGTTAGGGTTAGGGTTGGATGAAGTTTAGGATGGGGTGAGGGTTATTCTTATGGTTAGGGCTAGAGTTTGATTTTGTGTTCAGGTTAGTGTTAATGTTAGGCTTAGGGTTCGGGTTCGGGTTCGGAATTTCGTTTAGGGTTAGTGTTAGGTTTAGATTCAGGGTTAGAGTGACATTTCGGTTCAGGGTGAGAGTTAAGATAAGGGTTAGGATTACGGTGAGGGTTATACTTAGTGTTAGGGGTTAGGTTTACGGTTAGGATAGGGTTAAGTTTAGGGTTCATGTTAGGGGTAGTGTTAGATTAGGGTTACTGTTCGTGTTTGGGTTAGGCTTAGGGATAAGTTTAGGGATAGCTTTAGGTTTAGGGTTGGGGATAGGTTTAGGGGTTAGGGTGAGAGTTAGCATTAGGTTTACAGTTAAGGTGAGGGTTTAGGGTAAGTGCTATGGTTAGGGTTAGTGTTAGAGTTAGGGTTAGGGTGAATTTTCAGTTAATAGTGAGGGTTAGGGTAAGGGTTAGGGTTAAGGTTTAGGTTAGATTTAGGATTAAGATTAGTGTTAGGGTTAGGTTTAGGGTCCGGGTTAGGGTAGGGGTAAGGTTAGGGTTAAGGCTAGGTTTACGGTCAGGGGTAGGGCTAGGTTAGGCTTAGGGTTAGGTTTAGAGTTAGAGTTAGTGCTAGGGGTTAGGGTTAGGTTTAGGGTTAGGTTTAGAGTTATTGTTAGGGTTCGGGTAGAGTTAAGGTTAGGGTTAAGTTTAAAGTTAGGTAAGGGTTACGTTTAGGTCAGGGTTAGGGTTATTATTAGAGATAGGGTTAGGTTTAGAGAAAGGGTTAGGGTTCGTGTGAGGGTTAGTGTTAGGTTTACAGTTAAGCTGATGTTTTACAGTGTTACGGTTAGGGTCAGGGTTAGAGTTAGGTTTAGGGTTAGGTTTAGGTGTAGGGCTTGAGTGAGGCGATAGTTTAGGGTTAGATTTAGGGTGAAGGTTAAGATTAGTGTTAGTGTAAATATTAGAGTTAGGCGTTTGTGTTAAGGTTATGATCAGGTTAAGTTTAGGTTTCGAGTTAGAGTTAGGGTTAGGTTTTGGTGTTTGTGTTAATGTTAGGGTCAGGATTAGGGTAGCTTTAGGGTTAGGGTTTGGTTTAGGGTTAGGGTTAGGGTGAAGTTGAAGTTAAGGGTCAGGGTTGAGCTTAGACTTAGCATTAGGGTTTAGGGTTAGGGTTAAGGTTAGGATAGGTTTTAGGGTTAAGATTAGTTTTAGGGTTAGGTTAAGTGTTAGGGTTAAGTCATGGTTAGGTTTAGGGCTAGTTTAAGGTTAGAGGTAAGGTTAGCTTAAGGGTAGTGTTTAGGTTTCGACGTTAGTGTGAGGGTTAGTGCTAGGTTTCCATTTGAGCTGAGTGTGTAGGGTAAGTTCTAGGGTTAGAATTAGGGTTAGAGATAGAGTTAGGGTCAGGGTTCGGGTTAAGTTTAGGGTTAGGGTTAGGTTTATGGTTAGGATTAGGGTTAGGGTCAGAGTTGGGGGATATTTAGTATTATGTTTCGTGTTAGGGTTTCGGTTAGGGTGAAGTTTATGTTAAGTGTGAGGGTTAGGGTTCGGGTTAGTTTTAGGGGTGGGTTCAGGTTAGGGTCAGGGATAGGGTTTGGGTTAGGTTTAGGGTTAGGGTTAGGGTTAGAGTTAGGTTTAGGGTTAGCTTTAGTTTTGGTTAGGGTTAGGATTTGAATGGATTTAGGTTAGGTTTAGGGTTCTGGATAGGGTGAAATTTTGGTTAAAGGTGAGGGTTCGGTTTAGGTTTAGGGTTAGAGTTATTGTTAGGGGTTAGGGTTAGGTTTGAGCTTATGGTAGGTTCAAAGTCTGGATTAAGGTTAGGTTAGGGTTATGGTCAGGGTTAGGATTAGGATTCCGTTTAGGGTGAGGGTTAGGATCAGAGTTATTGTAAGGGTTAGTTTTAGGTTGACATGTGCGCCAAGGTTAAGGTTATGGTTTGGTTTAGGGGTAGGGATAGGTTTAGTGTTAGGGTGAGCTTTAGTTTAGGGATAGGGTGAAGTTTAAGATAGAGTGAGGTTTAGGGTTAGGGTTATGGCTAAGGTTTGGTTTAGTTTTCAGGTTAATGTTAAGGTTGTGTTTCGTGTTAGGGTTAAGTTTACGGGTTCTGTTTACTTTTAGGGTGAGGGTTAGATTTTAGGTTAGGGTTAAGTTTAGTGTTAGGATTCGCGTTAGGGTGACGGTTTGTGTCAGGCTTTGTGGTTGGGGTGAGGGTTAGGTTTAGGGTTAGGGTTGGGTAGGGTTCGGATTATGGTTATGGTAAGGTGTTAGGGGTTAGAGATTTAGTTTAGGGTGAGGGTTTGGGTGAGTGTCTCGGTTAGTCACTGTGGTTCTGGTCATGCTTAGTTTTGGTTTATGGTTAGGGTTAGGTTTATGATCAGGTTTAGGGTTAGTGTTAGAGTTAGGGTTAAGCTTTAGGTAAGGCTTTGGTGTTTGGGGTTAGGGTTTAGGTAAGGCTTTGGTGTTTGGGGTTAGGGTTTGGGTTGGGGTTAGGGTTTGGGTTCGGGTTAGAGTTATCGTTACGGCTTAGGGTTTCTCGTTAGTGTTAGGGTTAGGGTTAGGCAGAGCATTAGGGTTAGGGTTGGAGGATACGGTTAGGGGTTAGGGTGACGGTTATGGTTAGTTTTATGGTTAAGGTGAGGGTTTAGGGTAAGTGTTATGTTTAAGGTTTGAGTTATGGTTAGGGTTAGGTGTAGCGTAAGTTTTCGGTTTAGGTTCAGGTTTTGAATTAGAGTTAGTGTTCTATTTAAGATCAAGGTTAGACTTAGGGTTAGGGTTAGGATTAGGTCTAGACTTAGGTTCAGGGCTAATGTAAGGCTTAGTTTTAGGGTTAGAGGTGGAGTAGCATTATGACTAGAGTTTGGTTTAAGGTTAGGGTTTGGGTTAGGTTTCGGTTTAGGGTTAAAGTTAGGGTTAGGGTTGGATGAAGTTTAGGATGGGGTGAGGGTTATTCTTATGGTTAGGGCTAGAGTTTGATTTTGTGTTCAGGTTAGTGTTAATGTTAGGCTTAGGGTTCGGGTTCGGGTTCGGAATTTCGTTTAGGGTTAGTGTTAGGTTTAGATTCAGGGTTAGAGTGACATTTCGGTTCAGGGTGAGAGTTAAGATAAGGGTTAGGATTACGGTGAGGGTTATACTTAGTGTTAGGGGTTAGGTTTACGGTTAGGATAGGGTTAAGTTTAGGGTTCATGTTAGGGGTAGTGTTAGATTAGGGTTACTGTTCGTGTTTGGGTTAGGCTTAGGGATAAGTTTAGGGATAGCTTTAGGTTTAGGGTTGGGGATAGGTTTAGGGGTTAGGGTGAGAGTTAGCATTAGGTTTACAGTTAAGGTGAGGGTTTAGGGTAAGTGCTATGGTTAGGGTTAGTGTTAGAGTTAGGGTTAGGGTGAATTTTCAGTTAATAGTGAGGGTTAGGGTAAGGGTTAGGGTTAAGGTTTAGGTTAGATTTAGGATTAAGATTAGTGTTAGGGTTAGGTTTAGGGTCCGGGTTAGGGTAGGGGTAAGGTTAGGGTTAAGGCTAGGTTTACGGTCAGGGGTAGGGCTAGGTTAGGGTTAGGGTTAGGTTTAGAGTTAGAGTTAGTGCTAGGGGTTAGGGTTAGGTTTAGGGTTAGGTTTAGAGTTATTGTTAGGGTTCGGGTAGAGTTAAGGTTAGGGTTAAGTTTAAAGTTAGGTAAGGGTTACGTTTAGGTCAGGGTTAGGGTTATTATTAGAGATAGGGTTAGGTTTAGAGAAAGGGTTAGGGTTCGTGTGAGGGTTAGTGTTAGGTTTACAGTTAAGCTGATGTTTTACAGTGTTACGGTTAGGGTCAGGGTTAGAGTTAGGTTTAGGGTTAGGTTTAGGTGTAGGGCTTGAGTGAGGCGATAGTTTAGGGTTAGATTTAGGGTGAAGGTTAAGATTAGTGTTAGTGTAAATATTAGAGTTAGGCGTTTGTGTTAAGGTTATGATCAGGTTAAGTTTAGGTTTCGAGTTAGAGTTAGGGTTAGGTTTTGGTGTTTGTGTTAATGTTAGGGTCAGGATTAGGGTAGCTTTAGGGTTAGGGTTTGGTTTAGGGTTAGGGTTAGGGTGAAGTTGAAGTTAAGGGTCAGGGTTGAGCTTAGACTTAGCATTAGGGTTTAGGGTTAGGGTTAAGGTTAGGATAGGTTTTAGGGTTAAGATTAGTTTTAGGCTTAGGTTAAGTGTTAGGGTTAAGTCATGGTTAGGTTTAGGGCTAGTTTAAGGTTAGAGGTAAGGTTAGCTTAAGGGTAGTGTTTAGGTTTCGACGTTAGTGTGAGGGTTAGTGCTAGGTTTCCATTTGAGCTGAGTGTGTAGGGTAAGTTCTAGGGTTAGAGATAGAGTTAGGGTCAGGGTTCGGGTTAAGTTTAGGGTTAGGGTTAGGTTTATGGTTAGGATTAGGGTTAGGGTCAGAGTTGGGGGATATTTAGTATTATGTTTCATGTTAGGGTTTCGGTTAGGGTGAAGTTTATGTTAAGTGTGAGGGTTAGGGTTCGGGTTAGTTTTAGGGGTGGGTTCAGGTTAGGGTCAGGGATAGGGTTTGGGTTAGGTTTAGGGTTAGGGTTAGGGTTAGAGTTAGGTTTAGGGTTAGCTTTAGTTTTGGTTAGGGTTAGGATTTGAATGGATTTAGGTTAGGTTTAGGGTTCTGGATAGGGTGAAATTTTGGTTAAAGGTGAGGGTTCGGTTTAGGTTTAGGGTTAGAGTTTTTGTTAGGGGTTAGGGTTAGGTTTGAGCTTATGGTAGGTTTAAAGTCTGGGTTAAGGTTAGGTTAGGGTTATGTTCAGGGTTAGGATTAGGATTCCGTTTAGGGTGAGGGTTAGGATCAGAGTTATTGTAAGGGTTAGTTTTAGGTTGACATGTGCGCCAAGGTTAAGATTATGGTTTGGTTTAGGGGTAGGGATAGGTTTAGTGTTAGGGTGAGCTTTAGTTTAGGGATAGGGTGAAGTTTAAGATAGAGTGAGGTTTAGGGTTAGGGTTATGGCTAAGGTTTGGTTTAGTTTTCAGGTTAATGTTAAGGTTGTGTTTCGTGTTAGGGTTAAGTTTACGGGTTCTGTTTACTTTTAGGGTGAGGGTTAGATTTTAGGTTAGGGTTAAGTTTAGTGTTAGGGTTCGGGTTAGGGTGACGGTTTGTGTCAGGCTTTGTGGTTGGGGTGAGGGTTAGGTTTAGGGTTAGGGTTGGGTAGGGTTCGGATTATGGTTATGGTAAGGTGTTAGGGGTTAGAGATTTAGTTTAGGGTGAGGGTTTGGGTGAGTGTCTCGGTTAGTCACTGTGGTTCTGGTCATGCTTAGTTTTGGTTTATGGTTAGGGTTAGGTTTATGATCAGGTTTAGGGTTAGTGTTAGAGTTAGGGTTAAGCTTTAGGTAAGGCTTTGGTGTTTGGGGTTAGGGTTTAGGTAAGGCTTTGGTGTTTGGGGTTAGGGTTTGGGTTGGGGTTAGGGTTTGGGTTCGGGTTAGAGTTATCGTTACGGCTTAGGGTTTCTCGTTAGTGTTAGTGTTAGGGTTAGACAGAGCATTAGGGTTAGGGTTGGAGGATACGGTTAGGGGTTAGGGTGACGGTTATGGTTAGTTTTATGGTTAAGGTGAGGGTTTAGGGTAAGTGTTATGTTTAAGGTTAGAGTTAGGGTTAGGGTTAGGTGTAGCGTAAATTTTCGGTTTAGGTTCAGGTTTTGAATTAGAGTTAGTGTTCTATTTAAGATCAAGGTTAGACTTAGGGTTAGGGTTAGGATTAGGTCTAGACTTAGGTTCAGGGCTAATGTAAGGCTTAGTTTTAGGGTTAGAGGTGGAGTAGCATTATGACTAGAGTTTGGTTTAAGGTTAGGGTTTGGGTTAGGTTTAGGTTTAGGGTTAAAGTTAGGGTTAGGGTTGGATGAAGTTTAGGATGGGGTGAGGGTTATTCTTATGGTTAGGGCTAGAGTTTGATTTTGTGTTCAGGTTAGTGTTAAGGTTAGGCTTAGGGTTCGGGTTCGGGTTCGGAATTTCGTTTAGGGTTAGTGTTAGGTTTAGATTCAGGGTTAGAGTGACATTTCGGTTCAGGGGGAGGGTTAAGATAAGGGTTAGGATTACGGTGAGGATTATACTTAGTGTTAGAGGTTAGGTTTACGGTTAGGATAGGGTTAAGTTTAGGGTTCATGTTAGGGTTAGTGTTAGATTAGGGTTACTGTTCGTGTTTGGGTTAGGCTTAGGGATAAGTTTAGGGATAGCTTTAGGTTTAGGGTTGGGGATAGGTTTAGGGGTTAGGGTGAGAGTTAGCATTAGGTTTACAGTTAAGGTGAGGGTTTAGGGTAAGTGCTATGGTTAGGGTTAGTGTTAGAGTTAGGGTTAGGGTGAATTTTCAGTTAATAGTGAGGGTTAGGGTAAGGGTTAGGGTTAAGGTTTAGGTTAGATTTAGGATTAAGATTAGTGTTAGGGTTAGGTTTAGGGTCCGGGTTAGGGTAGGGGTAAGGTTAGGGTTAAGGCTAGGTTTACGGTCAGGGGTAGGGCTAGGTTAGGCTTAGGATTAGGTTTAGAGTTAGAGTTAGTGCTAGGGGTTAGGGTTAGGTTTAGGGTTAGGTTTAGAGTTATTGTTAGGGTTCGGGTAGAGTTAAGGTTAGGGTTAAGTTTAAAGTTAGGTAAGGGTTACGTTTAGGTCAGGGTTAGGGTTATTATTAGAGATAGGGTTAGGTTTAGAGAAAGGGTTAGGGTTCCTGTGAGGGTTAGTGTTAGGTTTACAGTTAAGCTGATGTTTTACAGTGTTACGGTTAGGGTCAGGGTTAGAGTTAGGTTTAGGGTTAGGTTTAGGTGTAGGGCTTGAGTGAGGCGATAGTTTAGGGTTAGATTTAGGGTGAAGGTTAAGATTAGTGTTAGTGTAAATATTAGAGTTAGGCGTTTGTGTTAAGGTTATGATCAGGTTAAGTTTAGGTTTCGAGTTAGAGTTAGGGTTAGGTTTTGGTGTTTGTGTTAATGTTAGGGTCAGGATTAGGGTAGCTTTAGGGTTAGGGTTTGGTTTAGGGTTAGGGTTAGGGTGAAGTTGAAGTTAAGGGTCAGGGTTGAGCTTAGACTTAGCATTAGGGTTTAGGGTTAGGGTTAAGGTTAGGATAGGTTTTAGGGTTAAGATTAGTTTTAGGCTTAGGTTAAGTGTTAGGGTTAAGTCATGGTTAGGTTTAGGGCTAGTTTAAGGTTAGAGGTAAGGTTAGCTTAAGGGTAGTGTTTAGGTTTCGACGTTAGTGTGAGGGTTAGTGCTAGGTTTCCATTTGAGCTGAGTGTGTAGGGTAAGTTCTAGGGTTAGAATTAGGGTTAGAGATAGAGTTAGGGTCAGGGTTCGGGTTAAGTTTAGGGTTAGGGTTAGGTTTATGGTTAGGATTAGGGTTAGGGTCAGAGTTGGGGGATATTTAGTATTATGTTTCGTGTTAGGGTTTCGGTTAGGGTGAAGTTTATGTTAAGTGTGAGGGTTAGGGTTCGGGTTAGTTTTAGGGGTGGGTTCAGGTTAGGGTCAGGGATAGGGTTTGGGTTAGGTTTAGGGTTAGGGTTAGGGTTAGAGTTAGGTTTAGGGCTAGCTTTAGTTTTGGTTAGGGTTAGGATTTGAATGGATTTAGGTTAGGTTTAGGGTTCTGGATAGGGTGAAATTTTGGTTAAAGGTGAGGGTTCGGTTTAGGTTTAGGGTTAGAGTTTTTGTTAGGGGTTAGGGTTAGGTTTGAGCTTATGGTAGGTTTAAAGTCTGGGTTAAGGTTAGGTTAGGGTTATGTTCAGGGTTAGGATTAGGATTCCGTTTAGGGTGAGGGTTAGGATCAGAGTTATTGTAAGGGTTAGTTTTAGGTTGACATGTGCGCCAAGGTTAAGATTATGGTTTGGTTTAGGGGTAGGGATAGGTTTAGTGTTAGGGTGAGCTTTAGTTTAGGGATAGGGTGAAGTTTAAGATAGAGTGAGGTTTAGGGTTAGGGTTATGGCTAAGGTTTGGTTTAGTTTTCAGGTTAATGTTAAGGTTGTGTTTCGTGTTAGGGTTAAGTTTACGGGTTCTGTTTACTTTTAGGGTGAGGGTTAGATTTTAGGTTAGGGTTAAGTTTAGTGTTAGGGTTCGGGTTAGGGTGACGGTTTGTGTTAGGCTTTGTGGTTGGGGTGAGGGTTAGGTTTAGGGTTAGGGTTGGGTAGGGTTCGGATTATGGTTATGGTAAGGTGTTAGGGGTTAGAGATTTAGTTTAGGGTGAGGGTTTGGGTGAGTGTCTCGGTTAGTCACTGTGGTTCTGGTCATGCTTAGTTTTGGTTTATGGTTAGGGTTAGGTTTATGATCAGGTTTAGGGTTAGTGTTAGAGTTAGGGTTAAGCTTTAGGTAAGGCTTTGGTGTTTGGGGTTAGGGTTTAGGTAAGGCTTTGGTGTTTGGGGTTAGGGTTTGGGTTGGGGTTAGGGTTTGGGTTCGGGTTAGAGTTATCGTTACGGCTTAGGGTTTCTCGTTAGTGTTAGTGTTAGGGTTAGACAGAGCATTAGGGTTAGGGTTGGAGGATACGGTTAGGGGTTAGGGTGACGGTTATGGTTAGTTTTATGGTTAAGGTGAGGGTTTAGGGTAAGTGTTATGTTTAAGGTTAGAGTTAGGGTTAGGGTTAGGTGTAGCGTAAATTTTCGGTTTAGGTTCAGGTTTTGAATTAGAGTTAGTGTTCTATTTAAGATCAAGGTTAGACTTAGGGTTAGGGTTAGGATTAGGTCTAGACTTAGGTTCAGGGCTAATGTAAGGCTTAGTTTTAGGGTTAGAGGTGGAGTAGCATTATGACTAGAGTTTGGTTTAAGGTTAGGGTTTGGGTTAGGTTTAGGTTTAGGGTTAAAGTTAGGGTTAGGGTTGGATGAAGTTTAGGATGGGGTGAGGGTTATTCTTATGGTTAGGGCTAGAGTTTGATTTTGTGTTCAGGTTAGTGTTAAGGTTAGGCTTAGGGTTCGGGTTCGGGTTCGGAATTTCGTTTAGGGTTAGTGTTAGGTTTAGATTCAGGGTTAGAGTGACATTTCGGTTCAGGGGGAGGGTTAAGATAAGGGTTAGGATTACGGTGAGGATTATACTTAGTGTTAGAGGTTAGGTTTACGGTTAGGATAGGGTTAAGTTTAGGGTTCATGTTAGGGTTAGTGTTAGATTAGGGTTACTGTTCGTGTTTGGGTTAGGCTTAGGGATAAGTTTAGGGATAGCTTTAGGTTTAGGGTTGGGGATAGGTTTAGGGGTTAGGGTGAGAGTTAGCATTAGGTTTACAGTTAAGGTGAGGGTTTAGGGTAAGTGCTATGGTTAGGGTTAGTGTTAGAGTTAGGGTTAGGGTGAATTTTCAGTTAATAGTGAGGGTTAGGGTAAGGGTTAGGGTTAAGGTTTAGGTTAGATTTAGGATTAAGATTAGTGTTAGGGTTAGGTTTAGGGTCCGGGTTAGGGTAGGGGTAAGGTTAGGGTTAAGGCTAGGTTTACGGTCAGGGGTAGGGCTAGGTTAGGCTTAGGATTAGGTTTAGAGTTAGAGTTAGTGCTAGGGGTTAGGGTTAGGTTTAGGGTTAGGTTTAGAGTTATTGTTAGGGTTCGGGTAGAGTTAAGGTTAGGGTTAAGTTTAAAGTTAGGTAAGGGTTACGTTTAGGTCAGGGTTAGGGTTATTATTAGAGATAGGGTTAGGTTTAGAGAAAGGGTTAGGGTTCGTGTGAGGGTTAGTGTTAGGTTTACAGTTAAGCTGATGTTTTACAGTGTTACGGTTAGGGTCAGGGTTAGAGTTAGGTTTAGGGTTAGGTTTAGGTGTAGGGCTTGAGTGAGGCGATAGTTTAGGGTTAGATTTAGGGTGAAGGTTAAGATTAGTGTTAGTGTAAATATTAGAGTTAGGCGTTTGTGTTAAGGTTATGATCAGGTTAAGTTTAGGTTTCGAGTTAGAGTTAGGGTTAGGTTTTGGTGTTTGTGTTAATGTTAGGGTCAGGATTAGGGTAGCTTTAGGGTTAGGGTTTGGTTTAGGGTTAGGGTTAGGGTGAAGTTGAAGTTAAGGGTCAGGGTTGAGCTTAGACTTAGCATTAGGGTTTAGGGTTAGGGTTAAGGTTAGGATAGGTTTTAGGGTTAAGATTAGTTTTAGGGTTAGGTTAAGTGTTAGGGTTAAGTCATGGTTAGGTTTAGGGCTAGTTTAAGGTTAGAGGTAAGGTTAGCTTAAGGGTAGTGTTTAGGTTTCGACGTTAGTGTGAGGGTTAGTGCTAGGTTTCCATTTGAGCTGAGTGTGTAGGGTAAGTTCTAGGGTTAGAATTAGGGTTAGAGATAGAGTTAGGGTCAGGGTTCGGGTTAAGTTTAGGGTTAGGGTTAGGTTTATGGTTAGGATTAGGGTTAGGGTCAGAGTTGGGGGATATTTAGTATTATGTTTCGTGTTAGGGTTTCGGTTAGGGTGAAGTTTATGTTAAGTGTGAGGGTTAGGGTTCGGGTTAGTTTTAGGGGTGGGTTCAGGTTAGGGTCAGGGATAGGGTTTGGGTTAGGTTTAGGGTTAGGGTTAGGGTTAGAGTTAGGTTTAGGGTTAGCTTTAGTTTTGGTTAGGGTTAGGATTTGAATGGATTTAGGTTAGGTTTAGGGTTCTGGATAGGGTGAAATTTTGGTTAAAGGTGAGGGTTCGGTTTAGGTTTAGGGTTAGAGTTTTTGTTAGGGGTTAGGGTTAGGTTTGAGCTTATGGTAGGTTTAAAGTCTGGGTTAAGGTTAGGTTAGGGTTATGTTCAGGGTTAGGATTAGGATTCCGTTTAGGGTGAGGGTTAGGATCAGAGTTATTGTAAGGGTTAGTTTTAGGTTGACATGTGCGCCAAGGTTAAGATTATGGTTTGGTTTAGGGGTAGGGATAGGTTTAGTGTTAGGGTGAGCTTTAGTTTAGGGATAGGGTGAAGTTTAAGATAGAGTGAGGTTTAGGGTTAGGGTTATGGCTAAGGTTTGGTTTAGTTTTCAGGTTAATGTTAAGGTTGTGTTTCGTGTTAGGGTTAAGTTTACGGGTTCTGTTTACTTTTAGGGTGAGGGTTAGATTTTAGGTTAGGGTTAAGTTTAGTGTTAGGGTTCGGGTTAGGGTGACGGTTTGTGTTAGGCTTTGTGGTTGGGGTGAGGGTTAGGTTTAGGGTTAGGGTTGGGTAGGGTTCGGATTATGGTTATGGTAAGGTGTTAGGGGTTAGAGATTTAGTTTAGGGTGAGGGTTTGGGTGAGTGTCTCGGTTAGTCACTGTGGTTCTGGTCATGCTTAGTTTTGGTTTATGGTTAGGGTTAGGTTTATGATCAGGTTTAGGGTTAGTGTTAGAGTTAGGGTTAAGCTTTAGGTAAGGCTTTGGTGTTTGGGGTTAGGGTTTAGGTAAGGCTTTGGTGTTTGGGGTTAGGGTTTGGGTTGGGGTTAGGGTTTGGGTTCGGGTTAGAGTTATCGTTACGGCTTAGGGTTTCTCGTTAGTGTTAGTGTTAGGGTTAGACAGAGCATTAGGGTTAGGGTTGGAGGATACGGTTAGGGGTTAGGGTGACGGTTATGGTTAGTTTTATGGTTAAGGTGAGGGTTTAGGGTAAGTGTTATGTTTAAGGTTAGAGTTAGGGTTAGGGTTAGGTGTAGCGTAAATTTTCGGTTTAGGTTCAGGTTTTGAATTAGAGTTAGTGTTCTATTTAAGATCAAGGTTAGACTTAGGGTTAGGGTTAGGATTAGGTCTAGACTTAGGTTCAGGGCTAATGTAAGGCTTAGTTTTAGGGTTAGAGGTGGAGTAGCATTATGACTAGAGTTTGGTTTAAGGTTAGGGTTTGGGTTAGGTTTAGGTTTAGGGTTAAAGTTAGGGTTAGGGTTGGATGAAGTTTAGGATGGGGTGAGGGTTATTCTTATGGTTAGGGCTAGAGTTTGATTTTGTGTTCAGGTTAGTGTTAAGGTTAGGCTTAGGGTTCGGGTTCGGGTTCGGAATTTCGTTTAGGGTTAGTGTTAGGTTTAGATTCAGGGTTAGAGTGACATTTCGGTTCAGGGGGAGGGTTAAGATAAGGGTTAGGATTACGGTGAGGATTATACTTAGTGTTAGAGGTTAGGTTTACGGTTAGGATAGGGTTAAGTTTAGGGTTCATGTTAGGGTTAGTGTTAGATTAGGGTTACTGTTCGTGTTTGGGTTAGGCTTAGGGATAAGTTTAGGGATAGCTTTAGGTTTAGGGTTGGGGATAGGTTTAGGGGTTAGGGTGAGAGTTAGCATTAGGTTTACAGTTAAGGTGAGGGTTTAGGGTAAGTGCTATGGTTAGGGTTAGTGTTAGAGTTAGGGTTAGGGTGAATTTTCAGTTAATAGTGAGGGTTAGGGTAAGGGTTAGGGTTAAGGTTTAGGTTAGATTTAGGATTAAGATTAGTGTTAGGGTTAGGTTTAGGGTCCGGGTTAGGGTAGGGGTAAGGTTAGGGTTAAGGCTAGGTTTACGGTCAGGGGTAGGGCTAGGTTAGGCTTAGGGTTAGCTTTAGAGTTAGAGTTAGTGCTAGGGGTTAGGGTTAGGTTTAGGGTTAGGTTTAGAGTTATTGTTAGGGTTCGGGTAGAGTTAAGGTTAGGGTTAAGTTTAAAGTTAGGTAAGGGTTACGTTTAGGTCAGGGTTAGGGTTATTATTAGAGATAGGGTTAGGTTTAGAGAAAGGGTTAGGGTTCGTGTGAGGGTTAGTGTTAGGTTTACAGTTAAGCTGATGTTTTACAGTGTTACGGTTAGGGTCAGGGTTAGAGTTAGGTTTAGGGTTAGGTTTAGGTGTAGGGCTTGAGTGAGGCGATAGTTTAGGGTTAGATTTAGGGTGAAGGTTAAGATTAGTGTTAGTGTAAATATTAGAGTTAGGCGTTTGTGTTAAGGTTATGATCAGGTTAAGTTTAGGTTTCGAGTTAGAGTTAGGGTTAGGTTTTGGTGTTTGTGTTAATGTTAGGGTCAGGATTAGGGTAGCTTTAGGGTTAGGGTTTGGTTTAGGGTTAGGGTTAGGGTGAAGTTGAAGTTAAGGGTCAGGGTTGAGCTTAGACTTAGCATTAGGGTTTAGGGTTAGGGTTAAGGTTAGGATAGGTTTTAGGGTTAAGATTAGTTTTAGGCTTAGGTTAAGTGTTAGGGTTAAGTCATGGTTAGGTTTAGGGCTAGTTTAAGGTTAGAGGTAAGGTTAGCTTAAGGGTAGTGTTTAGGTTTCGACGTTAGTGTGAGGGTTAGTGCTAGGTTTCCATTTGAGCTGAGTGTGTAGGGTAAGTTCTAGGGTTAGAATTAGGGTTAGAGATAGAGTTAGGGTCAGGGTTCGGGTTAAGTTTAGGGTTAGGGTTAGGTTTATGGTTAGGATTAGGGTTAGGGTCAGAGTTGGGGGATATTTAGTATTATGTTTCGTGTTAGGGTTTCGGTTAGGGTGAAGTTTATGTTAAGTGTGAGGGTTAGGGTTCGGGTTAGTTTTAGGGGTGGGTTCAGGTTAGGGTCAGGGATAGGGTTTGGGTTAGGTTTAGGGTTAGGGTTAGGGTTAGAGTTAGGTTTAGGGTTAGCTTTAGTTTTGGTTAGGGTTAGGATTTGAATGGATTTAGGTTAGGTTTAGGGTTCTGGATAGGGTGAAATTTTGGTTAAAGGTGAGGGTTCAGTTTAGGTTTAGGGTTAGAGTTATTGTTAGGGGTTAGGGTTAGGTTTGAGCTTATGGTAGGTTCAAAGTCTGGATTAAGGTTAGGTTAGGGTTATGGTCAGGGTTAGGATTAGGATTCCGTTTAGGGTGAGGGTTAGGATCAGAGTTATTGTAAGGGTTAGTTTTAGGTTGACATGTGCGCCAAGGTTAAGGTTATGGTTTGGTTTAGGGGTAGGGATAGGTTTAGTGTTAGGGTGAGCTTTAGTTTAGGGATAGGGTGAAGTTTAAGATAGAGTGAGGTTTAGGGTTAGGGTTATGGCTAAGGTTTGGTTTAGTTTTCAGGTTAATGTTAAGGTTGTGTTTCGTGTTAGGGTTAAGTTTACGGGTTCTGTTTACTTTTAGGGTGAGGGTTAGATTTTAGGTTAGGGTTAAGTTTAGTGTTAGGATTCGCGTTAGGGTGACGGTTTGTGTCAGGCTTTGTGGTTGGGGTGAGGGTTAGGTTTAGGGTTAGGGTTGGGTAGGGTTCGGATTATGGTTATGGTAAGGTGTTAGGGGTTAGAGATTTAGTTTAGGGTGAGGGTTTGGGTGAGTGTCTCGGTTAGTCACTGTGGTTCTGGTCATGCTTAGTTTTGGTTTATGGTTAGGGTTAGGTTTATGATCAGGTTTAGGGTTAGTGTTAGAGTTAGGGTTAAGCTTTAGGTAAGGCTTTGGTGTTTGGGGTTAGGGTTTAGGTAAGGCTTTGGTGTTTGGGGTTAGGGTTTGGGTTGGGGTTAGGGTTTGGGTTCGGGTTAGAGTTATCGTTACGGCTTAGGGTTTCTCGTTAGTGTTAGGGTTAGGGTTAGGCAGAGCATTAGGGTTAGGGTTGGAGGATACGGTTAGGGGTTAGGGTGACGGTTATGGTTAGTTTTATGGTTAAGGTGAGGGTTTAGGGTAAGTGTTATGTTTAAGGTTTGAGTTATGGTTAGGGTTAGGTGTAGCGTAAGTTTTCGGTTTAGGTTCAGGTTTTGAATTAGAGTTAGTGTTCTATTTAAGATCAAGGTTAGACTTAGGGTTAGGGTTAGGATTAGGTCTAGACTTAGGTTCAGGGCTAATGTAAGGCTTAGTTTTAGGGTTAGAGGTGGAGTAGCATTATGACTAGAGTTTGGTTTAAGGTTAGGGTTTGGGTTAGGTTTCGGTTTAGGGTTAAAGTTAGGGTTAGGGTTGGATGAAGTTTAGGATGGGGTGAGGGTTATTCTTATGGTTAGGGCTAGAGTTTGATTTTGTGTTCAGGTTAGTGTTAATGTTAGGCTTAGGGTTCGGGTTCGGGTTCGGAATTTCGTTTAGGGTTAGTGTTAGGTTTAGATTCAGGGTTAGAGTGACATTTCGGTTCAGGGTGAGAGTTAAGATAAGGGTTAGGATTACGGTGAGGGTTATACTTAGTGTTAGGGGTTAGGTTTACGGTTAGGATAGGGTTAAGTTTAGGGTTCATGTTAGGGGTAGTGTTAGATTAGGGTTACTGTTCGTGTTTGGGTTAGGCTTAGGGATAAGTTTAGGGATAGCTTTAGGTTTAGGGTTGGGGATAGGTTTAGGGGTTAGGGTGAGAGTTAGCATTAGGTTTACAGTTAAGGTGAGGGTTTAGGGTAAGTGCTATGGTTAGGGTTAGTGTTAGAGTTAGGGTTAGGGTGAATTTTCAGTTAATAGTGAGGGTTAGGGTAAGGGTTAGGGTTAAGGTTTAGGTTAGATTTAGGATTAAGATTAGTGTTAGGGTTAGGTTTAGGGTCCGGGTTAGGGTAGGGGTAAGGTTAGGGTTAAGGCTAGGTTTACGGTCAGGGGTAGGGCTAGGTTAGGGTTAGGGTTAGGTTTAGAGTTAGAGTTAGTGCTAGGGGTTAGGGTTAGGTTTAGGGTTAGGTTTAGAGTTATTGTTAGGGTTCGGGTAGAGTTAAGGTTAGGGTTAAGTTTAAAGTTAGGTAAGGGTTACGTTTAGGTCAGGGTTAGGGTTATTATTAGAGATAGGGTTAGGTTTAGAGAAAGGGTTAGGGTTCGTGTGAGGGTTAGTGTTAGGTTTACAGTTAAGCTGATGTTTTACAGTGTTACGGTTAGGGTCAGGGTTAGAGTTAGGTTTAGGGTTAGGTTTAGGTGTAGGGCTTGAGTGAGGCGATAGTTTAGGGTTAGATTTAGGGTGAAGGTTAAGATTAGTGTTAGTGTAAATATTAGAGTTAGGCGTTTGTGTTAAGGTTATGATCAGGTTAAGTTTAGGTTTCGAGTTAGAGTTAGGGTTAGGTTTTGGTGTTTGTGTTAATGTTAGGGTCAGGATTAGGGTAGCTTTAGGGTTAGGGTTTGGTTTAGGGTTAGGGTTAGGGTGAAGTTGAAGTTAAGGGTCAGGGTTGAGCTTAGACTTAGCATTAGGGTTTAGGGTTAGGGTTAAGGTTAGGATAGGTTTTAGGGTTAAGATTAGTTTTAGGCTTAGGTTAAGTGTTAGGGTTAAGTCATGGTTAGGTTTAGGGCTAGTTTAAGGTTAGAGGTAAGGTTAGCTTAAGGGTAGTGTTTAGGTTTCGACGTTAGTGTGAGGGTTAGTGCTAGGTTTCCATTTGAGCTGAGTGTGTAGGGTAAGTTCTAGGGTTAGAATTAGGGTTAGAGATAGAGTTAGGGTCAGGGTTCGGGTTAAGTTTAGGGTTAGGGTTAGGTTTATGGTTAGGATTAGGGTTAGGGTCAGAGTTGGGGGATATTTAGTATTATGTTTCGTGTTAGGGTTTCGGTTAGGGTGAAGTTTATGTTAAGTGTGAGGGTTAGGGTTCGGGTTAGTTTTAGGGGTGGGTTCAGGTTAGGGTCAGGGATAGGGTTTGGGTTAGGTTTAGGGTTAGGGTTAGGGTTAGAGTTAGGTTTAGGGTTAGCTTTAGTTTTGGTTAGGGTTAGGATTTGAATGGATTTAGGTTAGGTTTAGGGTTCTGGATAGGGTGAAATTTTGGTTAAAGGTGAGGGTTCGGTTTAGGTTTAGGGTTAGAGTTTTTGTTAGGGGTTAGGGTTAGGTTTGAGCTTATGGTAGGTTTAAAGTCTGGGTTAAGGTTAGGTTAGGGTTATGTTCAGGGTTAGGATTAGGATTCCGTTTAGGGTGAGGGTTAGGATCAGAGTTATTGTAAGGGTTAGTTTTAGGTTGACATGTGCGCCAAGGTTAAGATTATGGTTTGGTTTAGGGGTAGGGATAGGTTTAGTGTTAGGGTGAGCTTTAGTTTAGGGATAGGGTGAAGTTTAAGATAGAGTGAGGTTTAGGGTTAGGGTTATGGCTAAGGTTTGGTTTAGTTTTCAGGTTAATGTTAAGGTTGTGTTTCGTGTTAGGGTTAAGTTTACGGGTTCTGTTTACTTTTAGGGTGAGGGTTAGATTTTAGGTTAGGGTTAAGTTTAGTGTTAGGGTTCGGGTTAGGGTGACGGTTTGTGTTAGGCTTTGTGGTTGGGGTGAGGGTTAGGTTTAGGGTTAGGGTTGGGTAGGGTTCGGATTATGGTTATGGTAAGGTGTTAGGGGTTAGAGATTTAGTTTAGGGTGAGGGTTTGGGTGAGTGTCTCGGTTAGTCACTGTGGTTCTGGTCATGCTTAGTTTTGGTTTATGGTTAGGGTTAGGTTTATGATCAGGTTTAGGGTTAGTGTTAGAGTTAGGGTTAAGCTTTAGGTAAGGCTTTGGTGTTTGGGGTTAGGGTTTAGGTAAGGCTTTGGTGTTTGGGGTTAGGGTTTGGGTTGGGGTTAGGGTTTGGGTTCGGGTTAGAGTTATCGTTACGGCTTAGGGTTTCTCGTTAGTGTTAGTGTTAGGGTTAGACAGAGCATTAGGGTTAGGGTTGGAGGATACGGTTAGGGGTTAGGGTGACGGTTATGGTTAGTTTTATGGTTAAGGTGAGGGTTTAGGGTAAGTGTTATGTTTAAGGTTAGAGTTAGGGTTAGGGTTAGGTGTAGCGTAAATTTTCGGTTTAGGTTCAGGTTTTGAATTAGAGTTAGTGTTCTATTTAAGATCAAGGTTAGACTTAGGGTTAGGGTTAGGATTAGGTCTAGACTTAGGTTCAGGGCTAATGTAAGGCTTAGTTTTAGGGTTAGAGGTGGAGTAGCATTATGACTAGAGTTTGGTTTAAGGTTAGGGTTTGGGTTAGGTTTAGGTTTAGGGTTAAAGTTAGGGTTAGGGTTGGATGAAGTTTAGGATGGGGTGAGGGTTATTCTTATGGTTAGGGCTAGAGTTTGATTTTGTGTTCAGGTTAGTGTTAAGGTTAGGCTTAGGGTTCGGGTTCGGAATTTCGTTTAGGGTTAGTGTTAGGTTTAGATTCAGGGTTAGAGTGACATTTCGGTTCAGGGGGAGGGTTAAGATAAGGGTTAGGATTACGGTGAGGATTATACTTAGTGTTAGAGGTTAGGTTTACGGTTAGGATAGGGTTAAGTTTAGGGTTCATGTTAGGGTTAGTGTTAGATTAGGGTTACTGTTCGTGTTTGGGTTAGGCTTAGGGATAAGTTTAGGGATAGCTTTAGGTTTAGGGTTGGGGATAGGTTTAGGGGTTAGGGTGAGAGTTAGCATTAGGTTTACAGTTAAGGTGAGGGTTTAGGGTAAGTGCTATGGTTAGGGTTAGTGTTAGAGTTAGGGTTAGGGTGAATTTTCAGTTAATAGTGAGGGTTAGGGTAAGGGTTAGGGTTAAGGTTTAGGTTAGATTTAGGATTAAGATTAGTGTTAGGGTTAGGTTTAGGGTCCGGGTTAGGGTAGGGGTAAGGTTAGGGTTAAGGCTAGGTTTACGGTCAGGGGTAGGGCTAGGTTAGGCTTAGGGTTAGGTTTAGAGTTAGAGTTAGTGCTAGGGGTTAGGGTTAGGTTTAGGGTTAGGTTTAGAGTTATTGTTAGGGTTCGGGTAGAGTTAAGGTTAGGGTTAAGTTTAAAGTTAGGTAAGGGTTACGTTTAGGTCAAGGTTAGGGTTATTATTAGAGATAGGGTTAGGTTTAGAGAAAGGGTTAGGGTTCGTGTGAGGGTTAGTGTTAGGTTTACAGTTAAGCTGATGTTTTACAGTGTTACGGTTAGGGTCAGGGTTAGAGTTAGGTTTAGGGTTAGGTTTAGGTGTAGGGCTTGAGTGAGGCGATAGTTTAGGGTTAGATTTAGGGTGAAGGTTAAGATTAGTGTTAGTGTAAATATTAGAGTTAGGCGTTTGTGTTAAGGTTATGATCAGGTTAAGTTTAGGTTTCGAGTTAGAGTTAGGGTTAGGTTTTGGTGTTTGTGTTAATGTTAGGGTCAGGATTAGGGTAGCTTTAGGGTTAGGGTTTGGTTTAGGGTTAGGGTTAGGGTGAAGTTGAAGTTAAGGGTCAGGGTTGAGCTTAGACTTAGCATTAGGGTTTAGGGTTAGGGTTAAGGTTAGGATAGGTTTTAGGGTTAAGATTAGTTTTAGGCTTAGGTTAAGTGTTAGGGTTAAGTCATGGTTAGGTTTAGGGCTAGTTTAAGGTTAGAGGTAAGGTTAGCTTAAGGGTAGTGTTTAGGTTTCGACGTTAGTGTGAGGGTTAGTGCTAGGTTTCCATTTGAGCTGAGTGTGTAGGGTAAGTTCTAGGGTTAGAATTAGGGTTAGAGATAGAGTTAGGGTCAGGGTTCGGGTTAAGTTTAGGGTTAGGGTTAGGTTTATGGTTAGGATTAGGGTTAGGGTCAGAGTTGGGGGATATTTAGTATTACGTTTCGTGTTAGGGTTTCGGTTAGGGTGAAGTTTATGTTAAGTGTGAGGGTTAGGGTTCGGGTTAGTTTTAGGGGTGGGTTCAGGTTAGGGTCAGGGATAGGGTTTGGGTTAGGTTTAGGGTTAGGGTTAGGGTTAGAGTTAGGTTTAGGGTTAGCTTTAGTTTTGGTTAGGGTTAGGATTTGAATGGATTTAGGTTAGGTTTAGGGTTCTGGATAGGGTGAAATTTTGGTTAAAGGTGAGGGTTCGGTTTAGGTTTAGGGTTAGAGTTTTTGTTAGGGGTTAGGGTTAGGTTTGAGCTTATGGTAGGTTTAAAGTCTGGGTTAAGGTTAGGTTAGGGTTATGTTCAGGGTTAGGATTAGGATTCCGTTTAGGGTGAGGGTTAGGATCAGAGTTATTGTAAGGGTTAGTTTTAGGTTGACATGTGCGCCAAGGTTAAGATTATGGTTTGGTTTAGGGGTAGGGATAGGTTTAGTGTTAGGGTGAGCTTTAGTTTAGGGATAGGGTGAAGTTTAAGATAGAGTGAGGTTTAGGGTTAGGGTTATGGCTAAGGTTTGGTTTAGTTTTCAGGTTAATGTTAAGGTTGTGTTTCGTGTTAGGGTTAAGTTTACGGGTTCTGTTTACTTTTAGGGTGAGGGTTAGATTTTAGGTTAGGGTTAAGTTTAGTGTTAGGGTTCGGGTTAGGGTGACGGTTTGTGTTAGGCTTTGTGGTTGGGGTGAGGGTTAGGTTTAGGGTTAGGGTTGGGTAGGGTTCGGATTATGGTTATGGTAAGGTGTTAGGGGTTAGAGATTTAGTTTAGGGTGAGGGTTTGGGTGAGTGTCTCGGTTAGTCACTGTGGTTCTGGTCATGCTTAGTTTTGGTTTATGGTTAGGGTTAGGTTTATGATCAGGTTTAGGGTTAGTGTTAGAGTTAGGGTTAAGCTTTAGGTAAGGCTTTGGTGTTTGGGGTTAGGGTTTAGGTAAGGCTTTGGTGTTTGGGGTTAGGGTTTGGGTTGGGGTTAGGGTTTGGGTTCGGGTTAGAGTTATCGTTACGGCTTAGGGTTTCTCGTTAGTGTTAGTGTTAGGGTTAGACAGAGCATTAGGGTTAGGGTTGGAGGATACGGTTAGGGGTTAGGGTGACGGTTATGGTTAGTTTTATGGTTAAGGTGAGGGTTTAGGGTAAGTGTTATGTTTAAGGTTAGAGTTAGGGTTAGGGTTAGGTGTAGCGTAAATTTTCGGTTTAGGTTCAGGTTTTGAATTAGAGTTAGTGTTCTATTTAAGATCAAGGTTAGACTTAGGGTTAGGGTTAGGATTAGGTCTAGACTTAGGTTCAGGGCTAATGTAAGGCTTAGTTTTAGGGTTAGAGGTGGAGTAGCATTATGACTAGAGTTTGGTTTAAGGTTAGGGTTTGGGTTAGGTTTAGGTTTAGGGTTAAAGTTAGGGTTAGGGTTGGATGAAGTTTAGGATGGGGTGAGGGTTATTCTTATGGTTAGAGCTAGAGTTTGATTTTGTGTTCAGGTTAGTGTTAAGGTTAGGCTTAGGGTTCGGGTTCGGGTTCGGAATTTCGTTTAGGGTTAGTGTTAGGTTTAGATTCAGGGTTAGAGTGACATTTCGGTTCAGGGGGAGGGTTAAGATAAGGGTTAGGATTACGGTGAGGATTATACTTAGTGTTAGAGGTTAGGTTTACGGTTAGGATAGGGTTAAGTTTAGGGTTCATGTTAGGGTTAGTGTTAGATTAGGGTTACTGTTCGTGTTTGGGTTAGGCTTAGGGATAAGTTTAGGGATAGCTTTAGGTTTAGGGTTGGGGATAGGTTTAGGGGTTAGGGTGAGAGTTAGCATTAGGTTTACAGTTAAGGTGAGGGTTTAGGGTAAGTGCTATGGTTAGGGTTAGTGTTAGAGTTAGGGTTAGGGTGAATTTTCAGTTAATAGTGAGGGTTAGGGTAAGGGTTAGGGTTAAGGTTTAGGTTAGATTTAGGATTAAGATTAGTGTTAGGGTTAGGTTTAGGGTCCGGGTTAGGGTAGGGGTAAGGTTAGGGTTAAGGCTAGGTTTACGGTCAGGGGTAGGGCTAGGTTAGGCTTAGGGTTAGGTTTAAAGTTAGAGTTAGTGCTAGGGGTTAGGGTTAGGTTTAGGGTTAGGTTTAGAGTTATTGTTAGGGTTCGGGTAGAGTTAAGGTTAGGGTTAAGTTTAAAGTTAGGTAAGGGTTACGTTTAGGTCAGGGTTAGGGTTATTATTAGAGATAGGGTTAGGTTTAGAGAAAGGGTTAGGGTTCGTGTGAGGGTTAGTGTTAGGTTTACAGTTAAGCTGATGTTTTACAGTGTTACGGTTAGGGTCAGGGTTAGAGTTAGGTTTAGGGTTAGGTTTAGGTGTAGGGCTTGAGTGAGGCGATAGTTTAGGGTTAGATTTAGGGTGAAGGTTAAGATTAGTGTTAGTGTAAATATTAGAGTTAGGCGTTTGTGTTAAGGTTATGATCAGGTTAAGTTTAGGTTTCGAGTTAGAGTTAGGGTTAGGTTTTGGTGTTTGTGTTAATGTTAGGGTCAGGATTAGGGTAGCTTTAGGGTTAGGGTTTGGTTTAGGGTTAGGGTTAGGGTGAAGTTGAAGTTAAGGGTCAGGGTTGAGCTTAGACTTAGCATTAGGGTTTAGGGTTAGGGTTAAGGTTAGGATAGGTTTTAGGGTTAAGATTAGTTTTAGGCTTAGGTTAAGTGTTAGGGTTAAGTCATGGTTAGGTTTAGGGCTAGTTTAAGGTTAGAGGTAAGGTTAGCTTAAGGGTAGTGTTTAGGTTTCGACGTTAGTGTGAGGGTTAGTGCTAGGTTTCCATTTGAGCTGAGTGTGTAGGGTAAGTTCTAGGGTTAGAATTAGGGTTAGAGATAGAGTTAGGGTCAGGGTTCGGGTTAAGTTTAGGGTTAGGGTTAGGTTTATGGTTAGGATTAGGGTTAGGGTCAGAGTTGGGGGATATTTAGTATTATGTTTCGTGTTAGGGTTTCGGTTAGGGTGAAGTTTATGTTAAGTGTGAGGGTTAGGGTTCGGGTTAGTTTTAGGGGTGGGTTCAGGTTAGGGTCAGGGATAGGGTTTGGGTTAGGTTTAGGGTTAGGGTTAGGGTTAGAGTTAGGTTTAGGGTTAGCTTTAGTTTTGGTTAGGGTTAGGATTTGAATGGATTTAGGTTAGGTTTAGGGTTCTGGATAGGGTGAAATTTTGGTTAAAGGTGAGGGTTCGGTTTAGGTTTAGGGTTAGAGTTATTGTTAGGGGTTAGGGTTAGGTTTGAGCTTATGGTAGGTTCAAAGTCTGGATTAAGGTTAGGTTAGGGTTATGGTCAGGGTTAGGATTAGGATTCCGTTTAGGGTGAGGGTTAGGATCAGAGTTATTGTAAGGGTTAGTTTTAGGTTGACATGTGCGCCAAGGTTAAGGTTATGGTTTGGTTTAGGGGTAGGGATAGGTTTAGTGTTAGGGTGAGCTTTAGTTTAGGGATAGGGTGAAGTTTAAGATAGAGTGAGGTTTAGGGTTAGGGTTATGGCTAAGGTTTGGTTTAGTTTTCAGGTTAATGTTAAGGTTGTGTTTCGTGTTAGGGTTAAGTTTACGGGTTCTGTTTACTTTTAGGGTGAGGGTTAGATTTTAGGTTAGGGTTAAGTTTAGTGTTAGGGTTCGGGTTAGGGTGACGGTTTGTGTTAGGCTTTGTGGTTGGGGTGAGGGTTAGGTTTAGGGTTAGGGTTGGGTAGGGTTCGGATTATGGTTATGGTAAGGTGTTAGGGGTTAGAGATTTAGTTTAGGGTGAGGGTTTGGGTGAGTGTCTCGGTTAGTCACTGTGGTTCTGGTCATGCTTAGTTTTGGTTTATGGTTAGGGTTAGGTTTATGATCAGGTTTAGGGTTAGTGTTAGAGTTAGGGTTAAGCTTTAGGTAAGGCTTTGGTGTTTGGGGTTAGGGTTTAGGTAAGGCTTTGGTGTTTGGGGTTAGGGTTTGGGTTGGGGTTAGGGTTTGGGTTCGGGTTAGAGTTATCGTTACGGCTTAGGGTTTCTCGTTAGTGTTAGTGTTAGGGTTAGACAGAGCATTAGGGTTAGGGTTGGAGGATACGGTTAGGGGTTAGGGTGACGGTTATGGTTAGTTTTATGGTTAAGGTGAGGGTTTAGGGTAAGTGTTATGTTTAAGGTTAGAGTTAGGGTTAGGGTTAGGTGTAGCGTAAATTTTCGGTTTAGGTTCAGGTTTTGAATTAGAGTTAGTGTTCTATTTAAGATCAAGGTTAGACTTAGGGTTAGGGTTAGGATTAGGTCTAGACTTAGGTTCAGGGCTAATGTAAGGCTTAGTTTTAGGGTTAGAGGTGGAGTAGCATTATGACTAGAGTTTGGTTTAAGGTTAGGGTTTGGGTTAGGTTTCGGTTTAGGGTTAAAGTTAGGGTTAGGGTTGGATGAAGTTTAGGATGGGGTGAGGGTTATTCTTATGGTTAGGGCTAGAGTTTGATTTTGTGTTCAGGTTAGTGTTAATGTTAGGCTTAGGGTTCGGGTTCGGGTTCGGAATTTCGTTTAGGGTTAGTGTTAGGTTTAGATTCAGGGTTAGAGTGACATTTCGGTTCAGGGTGAGGGTTAAGATAAGGGTTAGGATTACGGTGAGGGTTATACTTAGTGTTAGGGGTTAGGTTTACGGTTAGGATAGGGTTAAGTTTAGGGTTCATGTTAGGGGTAGTGTTAGATTAGGGTTACTGTTCGTGTTTGGGTTAGGCTTAGGGATAAGTTTAGGGATAGCTTTAGGTTTAGGGTTGGGGATAGGTTTAGGGGTTAGGGTGAGAGTTAGCATTAGGTTTACAGTTAAGGTGAGGGTTTAGGGTAAGTGCTATGGTTAGGGTTAGTGTTAGAGTTAGGGTTAGGGTGAATTTTCAGTTAATAGTGAGGGTTAGGGTAAGGGTTAGGGTTAAGGTTTAGGTTAGATTTAGGATTAAGATTAGTGTTAGGGTTAGGTTTAGGGTCCGGGTTAGGGTAGGGGTAAGGTTAGGGTTAAGGCTAGGTTTACGGTCAGGGGTAGGGCTAGGTTAGGGTTAGGGTTAGGTTTAGAGTTAGAGTTAGTGCTAGGGGTTAGGGTTAGGTTTAGGGTTAGGTTTAGAGTTATTGTTAGGGTTAGGGTAGAGTTAAGGTTAGGGTTAAGTTTAAAGTTAGGTAAGGGTTACGTTTAGGTCAGGGTTAGGGTTATTATTAGAGATAGGGTTAGGTTTAGAGAAAGGGTTAGGGTTCGTGTGAGGGTTAGTGTTAGGTTTACAGTTAAGCTGATGTTTTACAGTGTTACGGTTAGGGTCAGGGTTAGAGTTAGGTTTAGGGTTAGGTTTAGGTGTAGGGCTTGAGTGAGGCGATAGTTTAGGGTTAGATTTAGGGTGAAGGTTAAGATTAGTGTTAGTGTAAATATTAGAGTTAGGCGTTTGTGTTAAGGTTATGATCAGGTTAAGTTTAGGTTTCGAGTTAGAGTTAGGGTTAGGTTTTGGTGTTTGTGTTAATGTTAGGGTCAGGATTAGGGTAGCTTTAGGGTTAGGGTTTGGTTTAGGGTTAGGGTTAGGGTGAAGTTGAAGTTAAGGGTCAGGGTTGAGCTTAGACTTAGCATTAGGGTTTAGGGTTAGGGTTAAGGTTAGGATAGGTTTTAGGGTTAAGATTAGTTTTAGGGTTAGGTTAAGTGTTAGGGTTAAGTCATGGTTAGGTTTAGGGCTAGTTTAAGGTTAGAGGTAAGGTTAGCTTAAGGGTAGTGTTTAGGTTTCGACGTTAGTGTGAGGGTTAGTGCTAGGTTTCCATTTGAGCTGAGTGTGTAGGGTAAGTTCTAGGGTTAGAATTAGGGTTAGAGATAGAGTTAGGGTCAGGGTTCGGGTTAAGTTTAGGGTTAGGGTTAGGTTTATGGTTAGGATTAGGGTTAGGGTCAGAGTTGGGGGATATTTAGTATTACGTTTCGTGTTAGGGTTTCGGTTAGGGTGAAGTTTATGTTAAGTGTGAGGGTTAGGGTTCGGGTTAGTTTTAGGGGTGGGTTCAGGTTAGGGTCAGGGATAGGGTTTGGGTTAGGTTTAGGGTTAGGGTTAGGGTTAGAGTTAGGTTTAGGGTTAGCTTTAGTTTTGGTTAGGGTTAGGATTTGAATGGATTTAGGTTAGGTTTAGGGTTCTGGATAGGGTGAAATTTTGGTTAAAGGTGAGGGTTCGGTTTAGGTTTAGGGTTAGAGTTTTTGTTAGGGGTTAGGGTTAGGTTTGAGCTTATGGTAGGTTTAAAGTCTGGGTTAAGGTTAGGTTAGGGTTATGTTCAGGGTTAGGATTAGGATTCCGTTTAGGGTGAGGGTTAGGATCAGAGTTATTGTAAGGGTTAGTTTTAGGTTGACATGTGCGCCAAGGTTAAGATTATGGTTTGGTTTAGGGGTAGGGATAGGTTTAGTGTTAGGGTGAGCTTTAGTTTAGGGATAGGGTGAAGTTTAAGATAGAGTGAGGTTTAGGGTTAGGGTTATGGCTAAGGTTTGGTTTAGTTTTCAGGTTAATGTTAAGGTTGTGTTTCGTGTTAGGGTTAAGTTTACGGGTTCTGTTTACTTTTAGGGTGAGGGTTAGATTTTAGGTTAGGGTTAAGTTTAGTGTTAGGGTTCGGGTTAGGGTGACGGTTTGTGTTAGGCTTTGTGGTTGGGGTGAGGGTTAGGTTTAGGGTTAGGGTTGGGTAGGGTTCGGATTATGGTTATGGTAAGGTGTTAGGGGTTAGAGATTTAGTTTAGGGTGAGGGTTTGGGTGAGTGTCTCGGTTAGTCACTGTGGTTCTGGTCATGCTTAGTTTTGGTTTATGGTTAGGGTTAGGTTTATGATCAGGTTTAGGGTTAGTGTTAGAGTTAGGGTTAAGCTTTAGGTAAGGCTTTGGTGTTTGGGGTTAGGGTTTAGGTAAGGCTTTGGTGTTTGGGGTTAGGGTTTGGGTTGGGGTTAGGGTTTGGGTTCGGGTTAGAGTTATCGTTACGGCTTAGGGTTTCTCGTTAGTGTTAGTGTTAGGGTTAGACAGAGCATTAGGGTTAGGGTTGGAGGATACGGTTAGGGGTTAGGGTGATGGTTATGGTTAGTTTTATGGTTAAGGTGAGGGTTTAGGGTAAGTGTTATGTTTAAGGTTAGAGTTAGGGTTAGGGTTAGGTGTAGCGTAAATTTTCGGTTTAGGTTCAGGTTTTGAATTAGAGTTAGTGTTCTATTTAAGATCAAGGTTAGACTTAGGGTTAGGGTTAGGATTAGGTCTAGACTTAGGTTCAGGGCTAATGTAAGGCTTAGTTTTAGGGTTAGAGGTGGAGTAGCATTATGACTAGAGTTTGGTTTAAGGTTAGGGTTTGGGTTAGGTTTAGGTTTAGGGTTAAAGTTAGGGTTAGGGTTGGATGAAGTTTAGGATGGGGTGAGGGTTATTCTTATGGTTAGAGCTAGAGTTTGATTTTGTGTTCAGGTTAGTGTTAAGGTTAGGCTTAGGGTTCGGGTTCGGGTTCGGAATTTCGTTTAGGGTTAGTGTTAGGTTTAGATTCAGGGTTAGAGTGACATTTCGGTTCAGGGGGAGGGTTAAGATAAGGGTTAGGATTACGGTGAGGATTATACTTAGTGTTAGAGGTTAGGTTTACGGTTAGGATAGGGTTAAGTTTAGGGTTCATGTTAGGGTTAGTGTTAGATTAGGGTTACTGTTCGTGTTTGGGTTAGGCTTAGGGATAAGTTTAGGGATAGCTTTAGGTTTAGGGTTGGGGATAGGTTTAGGGGTTAGGGTGAGAGTTAGCATTAGGTTTACAGTTAAGGTGAGGGTTTAGGGTAAGTGCTATGGTTAGGGTTAGTGTTAGAGTTAGGGTTAGGGTGAATTTTCAGTTAATAGTGAGGGTTAGGGTAAGGGTTAGGGTTAAGGTTTAGGTTAGATTTAGGATTAAGATTAGTGTTAGGGTTAGGTTTAGGGTCCGGGTTAGGGTAGGGGTAAGGTTAGGGTTAAGGCTAGGTTTACGGTCAGGGGTAGGGCTAGGTTAGGCTTAGGGTTAGGTTTAGAGTTAGAGTTAGTGCTAGGGGTTAGGGTTAGGTTTAGGGTTAGGTTTAGAGTTATTGTTAGGGTTCGGGTAGAGTTAAGGTTAGGGTTAAGTTTAAAGTTAGGTAAGGGTTACGTTTAGGTCAGGGTTAGGGTTATTATTAGAGATAGGGTTAGGTTTAGAGAAAGGGTTAGGGTTCGTGTGAGGGTTAGTGTTAGGTTTACAGTTAAGCTGATGTTTTACAGTGTTACGGTTAGGGTCAGGGTTAGAGTTAGGTTTAGGGTTAGGTTTAGGTGTAGGGCTTGAGTGAGGCGATAGTTTAGGGTTAGATTTAGGGTGAAGGTTAAGATTAGTGTTAGTGTAAATATTAGAGTTAGGCGTTTGTGTTAAGGTTATGATCAGGTTAAGTTTAGGTTTCGAGTTAGAGTTAGGGTTAGGTTTTGGTGTTTGTGTTAATGTTAGGGTCAGGATTAGGGTAGCTTTAGGGTTAGGGTTTGGTTTAGGGTTAGGGTTAGGGTGAAGTTGAAGTTAAGGGTCAGGGTTGAGCTTAGACTTAGCATTAGGGTTTAGGGTTAGGGTTAAGGTTAGGATAGGTTTTAGGGTTAAGATTAGTTTTAGGGTTAGGTTAAGTGTTAGGGTTAAGTCATGGTTAGGTTTAGGGCTAGTTTAAGGTTAGAGGTAAGGTTAGCTTAAGGGTAGTGTTTAGGTTTCGACGTTAGTGTGAGGGTTAGTGCTAGGTTTCCATTTGAGCTGAGTGTGTAGGGTAAGTTCTAGGGTTAGAATTAGGGTTAGAGATAGAGTTAGGGTCAGGGTTCGGGTTAAGTTTAGGGTTAGGGTTAGGTTTATGGTTAGGATTAGGGTTAGGGTCAGAGTTGGGGGATATTTAGTATTATGTTTCGTGTTAGGGTTTCGGTTAGGGTGAAGTTTATGTTAAGTGTGAGGGTTAGGGTTCGGGTTAGTTTTAGGGGTGGGTTCAGGTTAGGGTCAGGGATAGGGTTTGGGTTAGGTTTAGGGTTAGGGTTAGGGTTAGAGTTAGGTTTAGGGTTAGCTTTAGTTTTGGTTAGGGTTAGGATTTGAATGGATTTAGGTTAGGTTTAGGGTTCTGGATAGGGTGAAATTTTGGTTAAAGGTGAGGGTTCGGTTTAGGTTTAGGGTTAGAGTTATTGTTAGGGGTTAGGGTTAGGTTTGAGCTTATGGTAGGTTCAAAGTCTGGATTAAGGTTAGGTTAGGGTTATGGTCAGGGTTAGGATTAGGATTCCGTTTAGGGTGAGGGTTAGGATCAGAGTTATTGTAAGGGTTAGTTTTAGGTTGACATGTGCGCCAAGGTTAAGGTTATGGTTTGGTTTAGGGGTAGGGATAGGTTTAGTGTTAGGGTGAGCTTTAGTTTAGGGATAGGGTGAAGTTTAAGATAGAGTGAGGTTTAGGGTTAGGGTTATGGCTAAGGTTTGGTTTAGTTTTCAGGTTAATGTTAAGGTTGTGTTTCGTGTTAGGGTTAAGTTTACGGGTTCTGTTTACTTTTAGGGTGAGGGTTAGATTTTAGGTTAGGGTTAAGTTTAGTGTTAGGATTCGCGTTAGGGTGACGGTTTGTGTCAGGCTTTGTGGTTGGGGTGAGGGTTAGGTTTAGGGTTAGGGTTGGGTAGGGTTCGGATTATGGTTATGGTAAGGTGTTAGGGGTTAGAGATTTAGTTTAGGGTGAGGGTTTGGGTGAGTGTCTCGGTTAGTCACTGTGGTTCTGGTCATGCTTAGTTTTGGTTTATGGTTAGGGTTAGGTTTATGATCAGGTTTAGGGTTAGTGTTAGAGTTAGGGTTAAGCTTTAGGTAAGGCTTTGGTGTTTGGGGTTAGGGTTTAGGTAAGGCTTTGGTGTTTGGGGTTAGGGTTTGGGTTGGGGTTAGGGTTTGGGTTCGGGTTAGAGTTATCGTTACGGCTTAGGGTTTCTCGTTAGTGTTAGGGTTAGGGTTAGGCAGAGCATTAGGGTTAGGGTTGGAGGATACGGTTAGGGGTTAGGGTGACGGTTATGGTTAGTTTTATGGTTAAGGTGAGGGTTTAGGGTAAGTGTTATGTTTAAGGTTTGAGTTATGGTTAGGGTTAGGTGTAGCGTAAGTTTTCGGTTTAGGTTCAGGTTTTGAATTAGAGTTAGTGTTCTATTTAAGATCAAGGTTAGACTTAGGGTTAGGGTTAGGATTAGGTCTAGACTTAGGTTCAGGGCTAATGTAAGGCTTAGTTTTAGGGTTAGAGGTGGAGTAGCATTATGACTAGAGTTTGGTTTAAGGTTAGGGTTTGGGTTAGGTTTCGGTTTAGGGTTAAAGTTAGGGTTAGGGTTGGATGAAGTTTAGGATGGGGTGAGGGTTATTCTTATGGTTAGGGCTAGAGTTTGATTTTGTGTTCAGGTTAGTGTTAATGTTAGGCTTAGGGTTCGGGTTCGGGTTCGGAATTTCGTTTAGGGTTAGTGTTAGGTTTAGATTCAGGGTTAGAGTGACATTTCGGTTCAGGGTGAGAGTTAAGATAAGGGTTAGGATTACGGTGAGGGTTATACTTAGTGTTAGGGGTTAGGTTTACGGTTAGGATAGGGTTAAGTTTAGGGTTCATGTTAGGGGTAGTGTTAGATTAGGGTTACTGTTCGTGTTTGGGTTAGGCTTAGGGATAAGTTTAGGGATAGCTTTAGGTTTAGGGTTGGGGATAGGTTTAGGGGTTAGGGTGAGAGTTAGCATTAGGTTTACAGTTAAGGTGAGGGTTTAGGGTAAGTGCTATGGTTAGGGTTAGTGTTAGAGTTAGGGTTAGGGTGAATTTTCAGTTAATAGTGAGGGTTAGGGTAAGGGTTAGGGTTAAGGTTTAGGTTAGATTTAGGATTAAGATTAGTGTTAGGGTTAGGTTTAGGGTCCGGGTTAGGGTAGGGGTAAGGTTAGGGTTAAGGCTAGGTTTACGGTCAGGGGTAGGGCTAGGTTAGGGTTAGGGTTAGGTTTAGAGTTAGAGTTAGTGCTAGGGGTTAGGGTTAGGTTTAGGGTTAGGTTTAGAGTTATTGTTAGGGTTAGGGTAGAGTTAAGGTTAGGGTTAAGTTTAAAGTTAGGTAAGGGTTACGTTTAGGTCAGGGTTAGGGTTATTATTAGAGATAGGGTTAGGTTTAGAGAAAGGGTTAGGGTTCGTGTGAGGGTTAGTGTTAGGTTTACAGTTAAGCTGATGTTTTACAGTGTTACGGTTAGGGTCAGGGTTAGAGTTAGGTTTAGGGTTAGGTTTAGGTGTAGGGCTTGAGTGAGGCGATAGTTTAGGGTTAGATTTAGGGTGAAGGTTAAGATTAGTGTTAGTGTAAATATTAGAGTTAGGCGTTTGTGTTAAGGTTATGATCAGGTTAAGTTTAGGTTTCGAGTTAGAGTTAGGGTTAGGTTTTGGTGTTTGTGTTAATGTTAGGGTCAGGATTAGGGTAGCTTTAGGGTTAGGGTTTGGTTTAGGGTTAGGGTTAGGGTGAAGTTGAAGTTAAGGGTCAGGGTTGAGCTTAGACTTAGCATTAGGGTTTAGGGTTAGGGTTAAGGTTAGGATAGGTTTTAGGGTTAAGATTAGTTTTAGGGTTAGGTTAAGTGTTAGGGTTAAGTCATGGTTAGGTTTAGGGCTAGTTTAAGGTTAGAGGTAAGGTTAGCTTAAGGGTAGTGTTTAGGTTTCGACGTTAGTGTGAGGGTTAGTGCTAGGTTTCCATTTGAGCTGAGTGTGTAGGGTAAGTTCTAGGGTTAGAATTAGGGTTAGAGATAGAGTTAGGGTCAGGGTTCGGGTTAAGTTTAGGGTTAGGGTTAGGTTTATGGTTAGGATTAGGGTTAGGGTCAGAGTTGGGGGATATTTAGTATTACGTTTCGTGTTAGGGTTTCGGTTAGGGTGAAGTTTATGTTAAGTGTGAGGGTTAGGGTTCGGGTTAGTTTTAGGGGTGGGTTCAGGTTAGGGTCAGGGATAGGGTTTGGGTTAGGTTTAGGGTTAGGGTTAGGGTTAGAGTTAGGTTTAGGGTTAGCTTTAGTTTTGGTTAGGGTTAGGATTTGAATGGATTTAGGTTAGGTTTAGGGTTCTGGATAGGGTGAAATTTTGGTTAAAGGTGAGGGTTCGGTTTAGGTTTAGGGTTAGAGTTATTGTTAGGGGTTAGGGTTAGGTTTGAGCTTATGGTAGGTTTAAAGTCTGGATTAAGGTTAGGTTAGGGTTATGGTCAGGGTTAGGATTAGGATTCCGTTTAGGGTGAGGGTTAGGATCAGAGTTATTGTAAGGGTTAGTTTTAGGTTGACATGTGCGCCAAGGTTAAGGTTATGGTTTGGTTTAGGGGTAGGGATAGGTTTAGTGTTAGGGTGAGCTTTAGTTTAGGGAGAGGGTGAAGTTTAAGATAGAGTGAGGTTTAGGGTTAGGGTTATGGCTAAGGTTTGGTTTAGTTTTCAGGTTAATGTTAAGGTTGTGTTTCGTGTTAGGGTTAAGTTTACGGGTTCTGTTTACTTTTAGGGTGAGGGTTAGATTTTAGGTTAGGGTTAAGTTTAGTGTTAGGGTTCGGGTTAGGGTGACGGTTTGTGTTAGGCTTTGTGGTTGGGGTGAGGGTTAGGTTTAGGGTTAGGGTTGGGTAGGGTTCGGATTATGGTTATGGTAAGGTGTTAGGGGTTAGAGATTTAGTTTAGGGTGAGGGTTTGGGTGAGTGTCTCGGTTAGTCACTGTGGTTCTGGTCATGCTTAGTTTTGGTTTATGGTTAGGGTTAGGTTTATGATCAGGTTTAGGGTTAGTGTTAGAGTTAGGGTTAAGCTTTAGGTAAGGCTTTGGTGTTTGGGGTTAGGGTTTAGGTAAGGCTTTGGTGTTTGGGGTTAGGGTTTGGGTTGGGGTTAGGGTTTGGGTTCGGGTTAGAGTTATCGTTACGGCTTAGGGTTTCTCGTTAGTGTTAGTGTTAGGGTTAGACAGAGCATTAGGGTTAGGGTTGGAGGATACGGTTAGGGGTTAGGGTGACGGTTATGGTTAGTTTTATGGTTAAGGTGAGGGTTTAGGGTAAGTGTTATGTTTAAGGTTAGAGTTAGGGTTAGGGTTAGGTGTAGCGTAAATTTTCGGTTTAGGTTCAGGTTTTGAATTAGAGTTAGTGTTCTATTTAAGATCAAGGTTAGACTTAGGGTTAGGGTTAGGATTAGGTCTAGACTTAGGTTCAGGGCTAATGTAAGGCTTAGTTTTAGGGTTAGAGGTGGAGTAGCATTATGACTAGAGTTTGGTTTAAGGTTAGGGTTTGGGTTAGGTTTAGGTTTAGGGTTAAAGTTAGGGTTAGGGTTGGATGAAGTTTAGGATGGGGTGAGGGTTATTCTTATGGTTAGAGCTAGAGTTTGATTTTGTGTTCAGGTTAGTGTTAAGGTTAGGCTTAGGGTTCGGGTTCGGGTTCGGAATTTCGTTTAGGGTTAGTGTTAGGTTTAGATTCAGGGTTAGAGTGACATTTCGGTTCAGGGGGAGGGTTAAGATAAGGGTTAGGATTACGGTGAGGATTATACTTAGTGTTAGAGGTTAGGTTTACGGTTAGGATAGGGTTAAGTTTAGGGTTCATGTTAGGGTTAGTGTTAGATTAGGGTTACTGTTCGTGTTTGGGTTAGGCTTAGGGATAAGTTTAGGGATAGCTTTAGGTTTAGGGTTGGGGATAGGTTTAGGGGTTAGGGTGAGAGTTAGCATTAGGTTTACAGTTAAGGTGAGGGTTTAGGGTAAGTGCTATGGTTAGGGTTAGTGTTAGAGTTAGGGTTAGGGTGAATTTTCAGTTAATAGTGAGGGTTAGGGTAAGGGTTAGGGTTAAGGTTTAGGTTAGATTTAGGATTAAGATTAGTGTTAGGGTTAGGTTTAGGGTCCGGGTTAGGGTAGGGGTAAGGTTAGGGTTAAGGCTAGGTTTACGGTCAGGGGTAGGGCTAGGTTAGGGTTAGGGTTAGGTTTAGAGTTAGAGTTAGTGCTAGGGGTTAGGGTTAGGTTTAGGGTTAGGTTTAGAGTTATTGTTAGGGTTCGGGTAGAGTTAAGGTTAGGGTTAAGTTTAAAGTTAGGTAAGGGTTACGTTTAGGTCAGGGTTAGGGTTATTATTAGAGATAGGGTTAGGTTTAGAGAAAGGGTTAGGGTTCGTGTGAGGGTTAGTGTTAGGTTTACAGTTAAGCTGATGTTTTACAGTGTTACGGTTAGGGTCAGGGTTAGAGTTAGGTTTAGGGTTAGGTTTAGGTGTAGGGCTTGAGTGAGGCGATAGTTTAGGGTTAGATTTAGGGTGAAGGTTAAGATTAGTGTTAGTGTAAATATTAGAGTTAGGCGTTTGTGTTAAGGTTATGATCAGGTTAAGTTTAGGTTTCGAGTTAGAGTTAGGGTTAGGTTTTGGTGTTTGTGTTAATGTTAGGGTCAGGATTAGGGTAGCTTTAGGGTTAGGGTTTGGTTTAGGGTTAGGGTTAGGGTGAAGTTGAAGTTAAGGGTCAGGGTTGAGCTTAGACTTAGCATTAGGGTTTAGGGTTAGGGTTAAGGTTAGGATAGGTTTTAGGGTTAAGATTAGTTTTAGGCTTAGGTTAAGTGTTAGGGTTAAGTCATGGTTAGGTTTAGGGCTAGTTTAAGGTTAGAGGTAAGGTTAGCTTAAGGGTAGTGTTTAGGTTTCGACGTTAGTGTGAGGGTTAGTGCTAGGTTTCCATTTGAGCTGAGTGTGTAGGGTAAGTTCTAGGGTTAGAATTAGGGTTAGAGATAGAGTTAGGGTCAGGGTTCGGGTTAAGTTTAGGGTTAGGGTTAGGTTTATGGTTAGGATTAGGGTTAGGGTCAGAGTTGGGGGATATTTAGTATTATGTTTCGTGTTAGGGTTTCGGTTAGGGTGAAGTTTATGTTAAGTGTGAGGGTTAGGGTTCGGGTTAGTTTTAGGGGTGGGTTCAGGTTAGGGTCAGGGATAGGGTTTGGGTTAGGTTTAGGGTTAGGGTTAGGGTTAGAGTTAGGTTTAGGGTTAGCTTTAGTTTTGGTTAGGGTTAGGATTTGAATGGATTTAGGTTAGGTTTAGGGTTCTGGATAGGGTGAAATTTTGGTTAAAGGTGAGGGTTCGGTTTAGGTTTAGGGTTAGAGTTTTTGTTAGGGGTTAGGGTTAGGTTTGAGCTTATGGTAGGTTTAAAGTCTGGGTTAAGGTTAGGTTAGGGTTATGTTCAGGGTTAGGATTAGGATTCCGTTTAGGGTGAGGGTTAGGATCAGAGTTATTGTAAGGGTTAGTTTTAGGTTGACATGTGCGCCAAGGTTAAGATTATGGTTTGGTTTAGGGGTAGGGATAGGTTTAGTGTTAGGGTGAGCTTTAGTTTAGGGATAGGGTGAAGTTTAAGATAGAGTGAGGTTTAGGGTTAGGGTTATGGCTAAGGTTTGGTTTAGTTTTCAGGTTAATGTTAAGGTTGTGTTTCGTGTTAGGGTTAAGTTTACGGGTTCTGTTTACTTTTAGGGTGAGGGTTAGATTTTAGGTTAGGGTTAAGTTTAGTGTTAGGGTTCGGGTTAGGGTGACGGTTTGTGTTAGGCTTTGTGGTTGGGGTGAGGGTTAGGTTTAGGGTTAGGGTTGGGTAGGGTTCGGATTATGGTTATGGTAAGGTGTTAGGGGTTAGAGATTTAGTTTAGGGTGAGGGTTTGGGTGAGTGTCTCGGTTAGTCACTGTGGTTCTGGTCATGCTTAGTTTTGGTTTATGGTTAGGGTTAGGTTTATGATCAGGTTTAGGGTTAGTGTTAGAGTTAGGGTTAAGCTTTAGGTAAGGCTTTGGTGTTTGGGGTTAGGGTTTAGGTAAGGCTTTGGTGTTTGGGGTTAGGGTTTGGGTTGGGGTTAGGGTTTGGGTTCGGGTTAGAGTTATCGTTACGGCTTAGGGTTTCTCGTTAGTGTTAGTGTTAGGGTTAGACAGAGCATTAGGGTTAGGGTTGGAGGATACGGTTAGGGGTTAGGGTGACGGTTATGGTTAGTTTTATGGTTAAGGTGAGGGTTTAGGGTAAGTGTTATGTTTAAGGTTAGAGTTAGGGTTAGGGTTAGGTGTAGCGTAAATTTTCGGTTTAGGTTCAGGTTTTGAATTAGAGTTAGTGTTCTATTTAAGATCAAGGTTAGACTTAGGGTTAGGGTTAGGATTAGGTCTAGACTTAGGTTCAGGGCTAATGTAAGGCTTAGTTTTAGGGTTAGAGGTGGAGTAGCATTATGACTAGAGTTTGGTTTAAGGTTAGGGTTTGGGTTAGGTTTAGGTTTAGGGTTAAAGTTAGGGTTAGGGTTGGATGAAGTTTAGGATGGGGTGAGGGTTATTCTTATGGTTAGGGCTAGAGTTTGATTTTGTGTTCAGGTTAGTGTTAAGGTTAGGCTTAGGGTTCGGGTTCGGGTTCGGAATTTCGTTTAGGGTTAGTGTTAGGTTTAGATTCAGGGTTAGAGTGACATTTCGGTTCAGGGGGAGGGTTAAGATAAGGGTTAGGATTACGGTGAGGATTATACTTAGTGTTAGAGGTTAGGTTTACGGTTAGGATAGGGTTAAGTTTAGGGTTCATGTTAGGGTTAGTGTTAGATTAGGGTTACTGTTCGTGTTTGGGTTAGGCTTAGGGATAAGTTTAGGGATAGCTTTAGGTTTAGGGTTGGGGATAGGTTTAGGGGTTAGGGTGAGAGTTAGCATTAGGTTTACAGTTAAGGTGAGGGTTTAGGGTAAGTGCTATGGTTAGGGTTAGTGTTAGAGTTAGGGTTAGGGTGAATTTTCAGTTAATAGTGAGGGTTAGGGTAAGGGTTAGGGTTAAGGTTTAGGTTAGATTTAGGATTAAGATTAGTGTTAGGGTTAGGTTTAGGGTCCGGGTTAGGGTAGGGGTAAGGTTAGGGTTAAGGCTAGGTTTACGGTCAGGGGTAGGGCTAGGTTAGGCTTAGGATTAGGTTTAGAGTTAGAGTTAGTGCTAGGGGTTAGGGTTAGGTTTAGGGTTAGGTTTAGAGTTATTGTTAGGGTTCGGGTAGAGTTAAGGTTAGGGTTAAGTTTAAAGTTAGGTAAGGGTTACGTTTAGGTCAGGGTTAGGGTTATTATTAGAGATAGGGTTAGGTTTAGAGAAAGGGTTAGGGTTCGTGTGAGGGTTAGTGTTAGGTTTACAGTTAAGCTGATGTTTTACAGTGTTACGGTTAGGGTCAGGGTTAGAGTTAGGTTTAGGGTTAGGTTTAGGTGTAGGGCTTGAGTGAGGCGATAGTTTAGGGTTAGATTTAGGGTGAAGGTTAAGATTAGTGTTAGTGTAAATATTAGAGTTAGGCGTTTGTGTTAAGGTTATGATCAGGTTAAGTTTAGGTTTCGAGTTAGAGTTAGGGTTAGGTTTTGGTGTTTGTGTTAATGTTAGGGTCAGGATTAGGGTAGCTTTAGGGTTAGGGTTTGGTTTAGGGTTAGGGTTAGGGTGAAGTTGAAGTTAAGGGTCAGGGTTGAGCTTAGACTTAGCATTAGGGTTTAGGGTTAGGGTTAAGGTTAGGATAGGTTTTAGGGTTAAGATTAGTTTTAGGCTTAGGTTAAGTGTTAGGGTTAAGTCATGGTTAGGTTTAGGGCTAGTTTAAGGTTAGAGGTAAGGTTAGCTTAAGGGTAGTGTTTAGGTTTCGACGTTAGTGTGAGGGTTAGTGCTAGGTTTCCATTTGAGCTGAGTGTGTAGGGTAAGTTCTAGGGTTAGAATTAGGGTTAGAGATAGAGTTAGGGTCAGGGTTCGGGTTAAGTTTAGGGTTAGGGTTAGGTTTATGGTTAGGATTAGGGTTAGGGTCAGAGTTGGGGGATATTTAGTATTATGTTTCGTGTTAGGGTTTCGGTTAGGGTGAAGTTTATGTTAAGTGTGAGGGTTAGGGTTCGGGTTAGTTTTAGGGGTGGGTTCAGGTTAGGGTCAGGGATAGGGTTTGGGTTAGGTTTAGGGTTAGGGTTAGGGTTAGAGTTAGGTTTAGGGTTAGCTTTAGTTTTGGTTAGGGTTAGGATTTGAATGGATTTAGGTTAGGTTTAGGGTTCTGGATAGGGTGAAATTTTGGTTAAAGGTGAGGGTTCGGTTTAGGTTTAGGGTTAGAGTTTTTGTTAGGGGTTAGGGTTAGGTTTGAGCTTATGGTAGGTTTAAAGTCTGGGTTAAGGTTAGGTTAGGGTTATGTTCAGGGTTAGGATTAGGATTCCGTTTAGGGTGAGGGTTAGGATCAGAGTTATTGTAAGGGTTAGTTTTAGGTTGACATGTGCGCCAAGGTTAAGATTATGGTTTGGTTTAGGGGTAGGGATAGGTTTAGTGTTAGGGTGAGCTTTAGTTTAGGGATAGGGTGAAGTTTAAGATAGAGTGAGGTTTAGGGTTAGGGTTATGGCTAAGGTTTGGTTTAGTTTTCAGGTTAATGTTAAGGTTGTGTTTCGTGTTAGGGTTAAGTTTACGGGTTCTGTTTACTTTTAGGGTGAGGGTTAGATTTTAGGTTAGGGTTAAGTTTAGTGTTAGGGTTCGGGTTAGGGTGACGGTTTGTGTTAGGCTTTGTGGTTGGGGTGAGGGTTAGGTTTAGGGTTAGGGTTGGGTAGGGTTCGGATTATGGTTATGGTAAGGTGTTAGGGGTTAGAGATTTAGTTTAGGGTGAGGGTTTGGGTGAGTGTCTCGGTTAGTCACTGTGGTTCTGGTCATGCTTAGTTTTGGTTTATGGTTAGGGTTAGGTTTATGATCAGGTTTAGGGTTAGTGTTAGAGTTAGGGTTAAGCTTTAGGTAAGGCTTTGGTGTTTGGGGTTAGGGTTTAGGTAAGGCTTTGGTGTTTGGGGTTAGGGTTTGGGTTGGGGTTAGGGTTTGGGTTCGGGTTAGAGTTATCGTTACGGCTTAGGGTTTCTCGTTAGTGTTAGTGTTAGGGTTAGACAGAGCATTAGGGTTAGGGTTGGAGGATACGGTTAGGGGTTAGGGTGACGGTTATGGTTAGTTTTATGGTTAAGGTGAGGGTTTAGGGTAAGTGTTATGTTTAAGGTTAGAGTTAGGGTTAGGGTTAGGTGTAGCGTAAATTTTCGGTTTAGGTTCAGGTTTTGAATTAGAGTTAGTGTTCTATTTAAGATCAAGGTTAGACTTAGGGTTAGGGTTAGGATTAGGTCTAGACTTAGGTTCAGGGCTAATGTAAGGCTTAGTTTTAGGGTTAGAGGTGGAGTAGCATTATGACTAGAGTTTGGTTTAAGGTTAGGGTTTGGGTTAGGTTTAGGTTTAGGGTTAAAGTTAGGGTTAGGGTTGGATGAAGTTTAGGATGGGGTGAGGGTTATTCTTATGGTTAGGGCTAGAGTTTGATTTTGTGTTCAGGTTAGTGTTAAGGTTAGGCTTAGGGTTCGGGTTCGGGTTCGGAATTTCGTTTAGGGTTAGTGTTAGGTTTAGATTCAGGGTTAGAGTGACATTTCGGTTCAGGGGGAGGGTTAAGATAAGGGTTAGGATTACGGTGAGGATTATACTTAGTGTTAGAGGTTAGGTTTACGGTTAGGATAGGGTTAAGTTTAGGGTTCATGTTAGGGTTAGTGTTAGATTAGGGTTACTGTTCGTGTTTGGGTTAGGCTTAGGGATAAGTTTAGGGATAGCTTTAGGTTTAGGGTTGGGGATAGGTTTAGGGGTTAGGGTGAGAGTTAGCATTAGGTTTACAGTTAAGGTGAGGGTTTAGGGTAAGTGCTATGGTTAGGGTTAGTGTTAGAGTTAGGGTTAGGGTGAATTTTCAGTTAATAGTGAGGGTTAGGGTAAGGGTTAGGGTTAAGGTTTAGGTTAGATTTAGGATTAAGATTAGTGTTAGGGTTAGGTTTAGGGTCCGGGTTAGGGTAGGGGTAAGGTTAGGGTTAAGGCTAGGTTTACGGTCAGGGGTAGGGCTAGGTTAGGCTTAGGATTAGGTTTAGAGTTAGAGTTAGTGCTAGGGGTTAGGGTTAGGTTTAGGGTTAGGTTTAGAGTTATTGTTAGGGTTCGGGTAGAGTTAAGGTTAGGGTTAAGTTTAAAGTTAGGTAAGGGTTACGTTTAGGTCAGGGTTAGGGTTATTATTAGAGATAGGGTTAGGTTTAGAGAAAGGGTTAGGGTTCGTGTGAGGGTTAGTGTTAGGTTTACAGTTAAGCTGATGTTTTACAGTGTTACGGTTAGGGTCAGGGTTAGAGTTAGGTTTAGGGTTAGGTTTAGGTGTAGGGCTTGAGTGAGGCGATAGTTTAGGGTTAGATTTAGGGTGAAGGTTAAGATTAGTGTTAGTGTAAATATTAGAGTTAGGCGTTTGTGTTAAGGTTATGATCAGGTTAAGTTTAGGTTTCGAGTTAGAGTTAGGGTTAGGTTTTGGTGTTTGTGTTAATGTTAGGGTCAGGATTAGGGTAGCTTTAGGGTTAGGGTTTGGTTTAGGGTTAGGGTTAGGGTGAAGTTGAAGTTAAGGGTCAGGGTTGAGCTTAGACTTAGCATTAGGGTTTAGGGTTAGGGTTAAGGTTAGGATAGGTTTTAGGGTTAAGATTAGTTTTAGGCTTAGGTTAAGTGTTAGGGTTAAGTCATGGTTAGGTTTAGGGCTAGTTTAAGGTTAGAGGTAAGGTTAGCTTAAGGGTAGTGTTTAGGTTTCGACGTTAGTGTGAGGGTTAGTGCTAGGTTTCCATTTGAGCTGAGTGTGTAGGGTAAGTTCTAGGGTTAGAATTAGGGTTAGAGATAGAGTTAGGGTCAGGGTTCGGGTTAAGTTTAGGGTTAGGGTTAGGTTTATGGTTAGGATTAGGGTTAGGGTCAGAGTTGGGGGATATTTAGTATTATGTTTCGTGTTAGGGTTTCGGTTAGGGTGAAGTTTATGTTAAGTGTGAGGGTTAGGGTTCGGGTTAGTTTTAGGGGTGGGTTCAGGTTAGGGTCAGGGATAGGGTTTGGGTTAGGTTTAGGGTTAGGGTTAGGGTTAGAGTTAGGTTTAGGGTTAGCTTTAGTTTTGGTTAGGGTTAGGATTTGAATGGATTTAGGTTAGGTTTAGGGTTCTGGATAGGGTGAAATTTTGGTTAAAGGTGAGGGTTCGGTTTAGGTTTAGGGTTAGAGTTTTTGTTAGGGGTTAGGGTTAGGTTTGAGCTTATGGTAGGTTTAAAGTCTGGGTTAAGGTTAGGTTAGGGTTATGTTCAGGGTTAGGATTAGGATTCCGTTTAGGGTGAGGGTTAGGATCAGAGTTATTGTAAGGGTTAGTTTTAGGTTGACATGTGCGCCAAGGTTAAGATTATGGTTTGGTTTAGGGGTAGGGATAGGTTTAGTGTTAGGGTGAGCTTTAGTTTAGGGATAGGGTGAAGTTTAAGATAGAGTGAGGTTTAGGGTTAGGGTTATGGCTAAGGTTTGGTTTAGTTTTCAGGTTAATGTTAAGGTTGTGTTTCGTGTTAGGGTTAAGTTTACGGGTTCTGTTTACTTTTAGGGTGAGGGTTAGATTTTAGGTTAGGGTTAAGTTTAGTGTTAGGGTTCGGGTTAGGGTGACGGTTTGTGTTAGGCTTTGTGGTTGGGGTGAGGGTTAGGTTTAGGGTTAGGGTTGGGTAGGGTTCGGATTATGGTTATGGTAAGGTGTTAGGGGTTAGAGATTTAGTTTAGGGTGAGGGTTTGGGTGAGTGTCTCGGTTAGTCACTGTGGTTCTGGTCATGCTTAGTTTTGGTTTATGGTTAGGGTTAGGTTTATGATCAGGTTTAGGGTTAGTGTTAGAGTTAGGGTTAAGCTTTAGGTAAGGCTTTGGTGTTTGGGGTTAGGGTTTAGGTAAGGCTTTGGTGTTTGGGGTTAGGGTTTGGGTTGGGGTTAGGGTTTGGGTTCGGGTTAGAGTTATCGTTACGGCTTAGGGTTTCTCGTTAGTGTTAGTGTTAGGGTTAGACAGAGCATTAGGGTTAGGGTTGGAGGATACGGTTAGGGGTTAGGGTGACGGTTATGGTTAGTTTTATGGTTAAGGTGAGGGTTTAGGGTAAGTGTTATGTTTAAGGTTAGAGTTAGGGTTAGGGTTAGGTGTAGCGTAAATTTTCGGTTTAGGTTCAGGTTTTGAATTAGAGTTAGTGTTCTATTTAAGATCAAGGTTAGACTTAGGGTTAGGGTTAGGATTAGGTCTAGACTTAGGTTCAGGGCTAATGTAAGGCTTAGTTTTAGGGTTAGAGGTGGAGTAGCATTATGACTAGAGTTTGGTTTAAGGTTAGGGTTTGGGTTAGGTTTAGGTTTAGGGTTAAAGTTAGGGTTAGGGTTGGATGAAGTTTAGGATGGGGTGAGGGTTATTCTTATGGTTAGGGCTAGAGTTTGATTTTGTGTTCAGGTTAGTGTTAAGGTTAGGCTTAGGGTTCGGGTTCGGGTTCGGAATTTCGTTTAGGGTTAGTGTTAGGTTTAGATTCAGGGTTAGAGTGACATTTCGGTTCAGGGGGAGGGTTAAGATAAGGGTTAGGATTACGGTGAGGATTATACTTAGTGTTAGAGGTTAGGTTTACGGTTAGGATAGGGTTAAGTTTAGGGTTCATGTTAGGGTTAGTGTTAGATTAGGGTTACTGTTCGTGTTTGGGTTAGGCTTAGGGATAAGTTTAGGGATAGCTTTAGGTTTAGGGTTGGGGATAGGTTTAGGGGTTAGGGTGAGAGTTAGCATTAGGTTTACAGTTAAGGTGAGGGTTTAGGGTAAGTGCTATGGTTAGGGTTAGTGTTAGAGTTAGGGTTAGGGTGAATTTTCAGTTAATAGTGAGGGTTAGGGTAAGGGTTAGGGTTAAGGTTTAGGTTAGATTTAGGATTAAGATTAGTGTTAGGGTTAGGTTTAGGGTCCGGGTTAGGGTAGGGGTAAGGTTAGGGTTAAGGCTAGGTTTACGGTCAGGGGTAGGGCTAGGTTAGGCTTAGGATTAGGTTTAGAGTTAGAGTTAGTGCTAGGGGTTAGGGTTAGGTTTAGGGTTAGGTTTAGAGTTATTGTTAGGGTTCGGGTAGAGTTAAGGTTAGGGTTAAGTTTAAAGTTAGGTAAGGGTTACGTTTAGGTCAGGGTTAGGGTTATTATTAGAGATAGGGTTAGGTTTAGAGAAAGGGTTAGGGTTCGTGTGAGGGTTAGTGTTAGGTTTACAGTTAAGCTGATGTTTTACAGTGTTACGGTTAGGGTCAGGGTTAGAGTTAGGTTTAGGGTTAGGTTTAGGTGTAGGGCTTGAGTGAGGCGATAGTTTAGGGTTAGATTTAGGGTGAAGGTTAAGATTAGTGTTAGTGTAAATATTAGAGTTAGGCGTTTGTGTTAAGGTTATGATCAGGTTAAGTTTAGGTTTCGAGTTAGAGTTAGGGTTAGGTTTTGGTGTTTGTGTTAATGTTAGGGTCAGGATTAGGGTAGCTTTAGGGTTAGGGTTTGGTTTAGGGTTAGGGTTAGGGTGAAGTTGAAGTTAAGGGTCAGGGTTGAGCTTAGACTTAGCATTAGGGTTTAGGGTTAGGGTTAAGGTTAGGATAGGTTTTAGGGTTAAGATTAGTTTTAGGCTTAGGTTAAGTGTTAGGGTTAAGTCATGGTTAGGTTTAGGGCTAGTTTAAGGTTAGAGGTAAGGTTAGCTTAAGGGTAGTGTTTAGGTTTCGACGTTAGTGTGAGGGTTAGTGCTAGGTTTCCATTTGAGCTGAGTGTGTAGGGTAAGTTCTAGGGTTAGAATTAGGGTTAGAGATAGAGTTAGGGTCAGGGTTCGGGTTAAGTTTAGGGTTAGGGTTAGGTTTATGGTTAGGATTAGGGTTAGGGTCAGAGTTGGGGGATATTTAGTATTATGTTTCGTGTTAGGGTTTCGGTTAGGGTGAAGTTTATGTTAAGTGTGAGGGTTAGGGTTCGGGTTAGTTTTAGGGGTGGGTTCAGGTTAGGGTCAGGGATAGGGTTTGGGTTAGGTTTAGGGTTAGGGTTAGGGTTAGAGTTAGGTTTAGGGTTAGCTTTAGTTTTGGTTAGGGTTAGGATTTGAATGGATTTAGGTTAGGTTTAGGGTTCTGGATAGGGTGAAATTTTGGTTAAAGGTGAGGGTTCGGTTTAGGTTTAGGGTTAGAGTTTTTGTTAGGGGTTAGGGTTAGGTTTGAGCTTATGGTAGGTTTAAAGTCTGGGTTAAGGTTAGGTTAGGGTTATGTTCAGGGTTAGGATTAGGATTCCGTTTAGGGTGAGGGTTAGGATCAGAGTTATTGTAAGGGTTAGTTTTAGGTTGACATGTGCGCCAAGGTTAAGATTATGGTTTGGTTTAGGGGTAGGGATAGGTTTAGTGTTAGGGTGAGCTTTAGTTTAGGGATAGGGTGAAGTTTAAGATAGAGTGAGGTTTAGGGTTAGGGTTATGGCTAAGGTTTGGTTTAGTTTTCAGGTTAATGTTAAGGTTGTGTTTCGTGTTAGGGTTAAGTTTACGGGTTCTGTTTACTTTTAGGGTGAGGGTTAGATTTTAGGTTAGGGTTAAGTTTAGTGTTAGGGTTCGGGTTAGGGTGACGGTTTGTGTTAGGCTTTGTGGTTGGGGTGAGGGTTAGGTTTAGGGTTAGGGTTGGGTAGGGTTCGGATTATGGTTATGGTAAGGTGTTAGGGGTTAGAGATTTAGTTTAGGGTGAGGGTTTGGGTGAGTGTCTCGGTTAGTCACTGTGGTTCTGGTCATGCTTAGTTTTGGTTTATGGTTAGGGTTAGGTTTATGATCAGGTTTAGGGTTAGTGTTAGAGTTAGGGTTAAGCTTTAGGTAAGGCTTTGGTGTTTGGGGTTAGGGTTTAGGTAAGGCTTTGGTGTTTGGGGTTAGGGTTTGGGTTGGGGTTAGGGTTTGGGTTCGGGTTAGAGTTATCGTTACGGCTTAGGGTTTCTCGTTAGTGTTAGTGTTAGGGTTAGACAGAGCATTAGGGTTAGGGTTGGAGGATACGGTTAGGGGTTAGGGTGACGGTTATGGTTAGTTTTATGGTTAAGGTGAGGGTTTAGGGTAAGTGTTATGTTTAAGGTTAGAGTTAGGGTTAGGGTTAGGTGTAGCGTAAATTTTCGGTTTAGGTTCAGGTTTTGAATTAGAGTTAGTGTTCTATTTAAGATCAAGGTTAGACTTAGGGTTAGGGTTAGGATTAGGTCTAGACTTAGGTTCAGGGCTAATGTAAGGCTTAGTTTTAGGGTTAGAGGTGGAGTAGCATTATGACTAGAGTTTGGTTTAAGGTTAGGGTTTGGGTTAGGTTTAGGTTTAGGGTTAAAGTTAGGGTTAGGGTTGGATGAAGTTTAGGATGGGGTGAGGGTTATTCTTATGGTTAGGGCTAGAGTTTGATTTTGTGTTCAGGTTAGTGTTAAGGTTAGGCTTAGGGTTCGGGTTCGGGTTCGGAATTTCGTTTAGGGTTAGTGTTAGGTTTAGATTCAGGGTTAGAGTGACATTTCGGTTCAGGGGGAGGGTTAAGATAAGGGTTAGGATTACGGTGAGGATTATACTTAGTGTTAGAGGTTAGGTTTACGGTTAGGATAGGGTTAAGTTTAGGGTTCATGTTAGGGTTAGTGTTAGATTAGGGTTACTGTTCGTGTTTGGGTTAGGCTTAGGGATAAGTTTAGGGATAGCTTTAGGTTTAGGGTTGGGGATAGGTTTAGGGGTTAGGGTGAGAGTTAGCATTAGGTTTACAGTTAAGGTGAGGGTTTAGGGTAAGTGCTATGGTTAGGGTTAGTGTTAGAGTTAGGGTTAGGGTGAATTTTCAGTTAATAGTGAGGGTTAGGGTAAGGGTTAGGGTTAAGGTTTAGGTTAGATTTAGGATTAAGATTAGTGTTAGGGTTAGGTTTAGGGTCCGGGTTAGGGTAGGGGTAAGGTTAGGGTTAAGGCTAGGTTTACGGTCAGGGGTAGGGCTAGGTTAGGCTTAGGGTTAGGTTTAGAGTTAGAGTTAGTGCTAGGGGTTAGGGTTAGGTTTAGGGTTAGGTTTAGAGTTATTGTTAGGGTTCGGGTAGAGTTAAGGTTAGGGTTAAGTTTAAAGTTAGGTAAGGGTTACGTTTAGGTCAGGGTTAGGGTTATTATTAGAGATAGGGTTAGGTTTAGAGAAAGGGTTAGGGTTCGTGTGAGGGTTAGTGTTAGGTTTACAGTTAAGCTGATGTTTTACAGTGTTACGGTTAGGGTCAGGGTTAGAGTTAGGTTTAGGGTTAGGTTTAGGTGTAGGGCTTGAGTGAGGCGATAGTTTAGGGTTAGATTTAGGGTGAAGGTTAAGATTAGTGTTAGTGTAAATATTAGAGTTAGGCGTTTGTGTTAAGGTTATGATCAGGTTAAGTTTAGGTTTCGAGTTAGAGTTAGGGTTAGGTTTTGGTGTTTGTGTTAATGTTAGGGTCAGGATTAGGGTAGCTTTAGGGTTAGGGTTTGGTTTAGGGTTAGGGTTAGGGTGAAGTTGAAGTTAAGGGTCAGGGTTGAGCTTAGACTTAGCATTAGGGTTTAGGGTTAGGGTTAAGGTTAGGATAGGTTTTAGGGTTAAGATTAGTTTTAGGGTTAGGTTAAGTGTTAGGGTTAAGTCATGGTTAGGTTTAGGGCTAGTTTAAGGTTAGAGGTAAGGTTAGCTTAAGGGTAGTGTTTAGGTTTCGACGTTAGTGTGAGGGTTAGTGCTAGGTTTCCATTTGAGCTGAGTGTGTAGGGTAAGTTCTAGGGTTAGAATTAGGGTTAGAGATAGAGTTAGGGTCAGGGTTCGGGTTAAGTTTAGGGTTAGGGTTAGGTTTATGGTTAGGATTAGGGTTAGGGTCAGAGTTGGGGGATATTTAGTATTATGTTTCGTGTTAGGGTTTCGGTTAGGGTGAAGTTTATGTTAAGTGTGAGGGTTAGGGTTCGGGTTAGTTTTAGGGGTGGGTTCAGGTTAGGGTCAGGGATAGGGTTTGGGTTAGGTTTAGGGTTAGGGTTAGGGTTAGAGTTAGGTTTAGGGTTAGCTTTAGTTTTGGTTAGGGTTAGGATTTGAATGGATTTAGGTTAGGTTTAGGGTTCTGGATAGGGTGAAATTTTGGTTAAAGGTGAGGGTTCGGTTTAGGTTTAGGGTTAGAGTTATTGTTAGGGGTTAGGGTTAGGTTTGAGCTTATGGTAGGTTCAAAGTCTGGATTAAGGTTAGGTTAGGGTTATGGTCAGGGTTAGGATTAGGATTCCGTTTAGGGTGAGGGTTAGGATCAGAGTTATTGTAAGGGTTAGTTTTAGGTTGACATGTGCGCCAAGGTTAAGGTTATGGTTTGGTTTAGGGGTAGGGATAGGTTTAGTGTTAGGGTGAGCTTTAGTTTAGGGATAGGGTGAAGTTTAAGATAGAGTGAGGTTTAGGGTTAGGGTTATGGCTAAGGTTTGGTTTAGTTTTCAGGTTAATGTTAAGGTTGTGTTTCGTGTTAGGGTTAAGTTTACGGGTTCTGTTTACTTTTAGGGTGAGGGTTAGATTTTAGGTTAGGGTTAAGTTTAGTGTTAGGATTCGCGTTAGGGTGACGGTTTGTGTCAGGCTTTGTGGTTGGGGTGAGGGTTAGGTTTAGGGTTAGGGTTGGGTAGGGTTCGGATTATGGTTATGGTAAGGTGTTAGGGGTTAGAGATTTAGTTTAGGGTGAGGGTTTGGGTGAGTGTCTCGGTTAGTCACTGTGGTTCTGGTCATGCTTAGTTTTGGTTTATGGTTAGGGTTAGGTTTATGATCAGGTTTAGGGTTAGTGTTAGAGTTAGGGTTAAGCTTTAGGTAAGGCTTTGGTGTTTGGGGTTAGGGTTTAGGTAAGGCTTTGGTGTTTGGGGTTAGGGTTTGGGTTGGGGTTAGGGTTTGGGTTCGGGTTAGAGTTATCGTTACGGCTTAGGGTTTCTCGTTAGTGTTAGGGTTAGGGTTAGGCAGAGCATTAGGGTTAGGGTTGGAGGATACGGTTAGGGGTTAGGGTGACGGTTATGGTTAGTTTTATGGTTAAGGTGAGGGTTTAGGGTAAGTGTTATGTTTAAGGTTTGAGTTATGGTTAGGGTTAGGTGTAGCGTAAGTTTTCGGTTTAGGTTCAGGTTTTGAATTAGAGTTAGTGTTCTATTTAAGATCAAGGTTAGACTTAGGGTTAGGGTTAGGATTAGGTCTAGACTTAGGTTCAGGGCTAATGTAAGGCTTAGTTTTAGGGTTAGAGGTGGAGTAGCATTATGACTAGAGTTTGGTTTAAGGTTAGGGTTTGGGTTAGGTTTCGGTTTAGGGTTAAAGTTAGGGTTAGGGTTGGATGAAGTTTAGGATGGGGTGAGGGTTATTCTTATGGTTAGGGCTAGAGTTTGATTTTGTGTTCAGGTTAGTGTTAATGTTAGGCTTAGGGTTCGGGTTCGGGTTCGGAATTTCGTTTAGGGTTAGTGTTAGGTTTAGATTCAGGGTTAGAGTGACATTTCGGTTCAGGGTGAGAGTTAAGATAAGGGTTAGGATTACGGTGAGGGTTATACTTAGTGTTAGGGGTTAGGTTTACGGTTAGGATAGGGTTAAGTTTAGGGTTCATGTTAGGGGTAGTGTTAGATTAGGGTTACTGTTCGTGTTTGGGTTAGGCTTAGGGATAAGTTTAGGGATAGCTTTAGGTTTAGGGTTGGGGATAGGTTTAGGGGTTAGGGTGAGAGTTAGCATTAGGTTTACAGTTAAGGTGAGGGTTTAGGGTAAGTGCTATGGTTAGGGTTAGTGTTAGAGTTAGGGTTAGGGTGAATTTTCAGTTAATAGTGAGGGTTAGGGTAAGGGTTAGGGTTAAGGTTTAGGTTAGATTTAGGATTAAGATTAGTGTTAGGGTTAGGTTTAGGGTCCGGGTTAGGGTAGGGGTAAGGTTAGGGTTAAGGCTAGGTTTACGGTCAGGGGTAGGGCTAGGTTAGGGTTAGGGTTAGGTTTAGAGTTAGAGTTAGTGCTAGGGGTTAGGGTTAGGTTTAGGGTTAGGTTTAGAGTTATTGTTAGGGTTCGGGTAGAGTTAAGGTTAGGGTTAAGTTTAAAGTTAGGTAAGGGTTACGTTTAGGTCAGGGTTAGGGTTATTATTAGAGATAGGGTTAGGTTTAGAGAAAGGGTTAGGGTTCGTGTGAGGGTTAGTGTTAGGTTTACAGTTAAGCTGATGTTTTACAGTGTTACGGTTAGGGTCAGGGTTAGAGTTAGGTTTAGGGTTAGGTTTAGGTGTAGGGCTTGAGTGAGGCGATAGTTTAGGGTTAGATTTAGGGTGAAGGTTAAGATTAGTGTTAGTGTAAATATTAGAGTTAGGCGTTTGTGTTAAGGTTATGATCAGGTTAAGTTTAGGTTTCGAGTTAGAGTTAGGGTTAGGTTTTGGTGTTTGTGTTAATGTTAGGGTCAGGATTAGGGTAGCTTTAGGGTTAGGGTTTGGTTTAGGGTTAGGGTTAGGGTGAAGTTGAAGTTAAGGGTCAGGGTTGAGCTTAGACTTAGCATTAGGGTTTAGGGTTAGGGTTAAGGTTAGGATAGGTTTTAGGGTTAAGATTAGTTTTAGGCTTAGGTTAAGTGTTAGGGTTAAGTCATGGTTAGGTTTAGGGCTAGTTTAAGGTTAGAGGTAAGGTTAGCTTAAGGGTAGTGTTTAGGTTTCGACGTTAGTGTGAGGGTTAGTGCTAGGTTTCCATTTGAGCTGAGTGTGTAGGGTAAGTTCTAGGGTTAGAATTAGGGTTAGAGATAGAGTTAGGGTCAGGGTTCGGGTTAAGTTTAGGGTTAGGGTTAGGTTTATGGTTAGGATTAGGGTTAGGGTCAGAGTTGGGGGATATTTAGTATTATGTTTCGTGTTAGGGTTTCGGTTAGGGTGAAGTTTATGTTAAGTGTGAGGGTTAGGGTTCGGGTTAGTTTTAGGGGTGGGTTCAGGTTAGGGTCAGGGATAGGGTTTGGGTTAGGTTTAGGGTTAGGGTTAGGGTTAGAGTTAGGTTTAGGGTTAGCTTTAGTTTTGGTTAGGGTTAGGATTTGAATGGATTTAGGTTAGGTTTAGGGTTCTGGATAGGGTGAAATTTTGGTTAAAGGTGAGGGTTCGGTTTAGGTTTAGGGTTAGAGTTTTTGTTAGGGGTTAGGGTTAGGTTTGAGCTTATGGTAGGTTTAAAGTCTGGGTTAAGGTTAGGTTAGGGTTATGTTCAGGGTTAGGATTAGGATTCCGTTTAGGGTGAGGGTTAGGATCAGAGTTATTGTAAGGGTTAGTTTTAGGTTGACATGTGCGCCAAGGTTAAGATTATGGTTTGGTTTAGGGGTAGGGATAGGTTTAGTGTTAGGGTGAGCTTTAGTTTAGGGATAGGGTGAAGTTTAAGATAGAGTGAGGTTTAGGGTTAGGGTTATGGCTAAGGTTTGGTTTAGTTTTCAGGTTAATGTTAAGGTTGTGTTTCGTGTTAGGGTTAAGTTTACGGGTTCTGTTTACTTTTAGGGTGAGGGTTAGATTTTAGGTTAGGGTTAAGTTTAGTGTTAGGGTTCGGGTTAGGGTGACGGTTTGTGTTAGGCTTTGTGGTTGGGGTGAGGGTTAGGTTTAGGGTTAGGGTTGGGTAGGGTTCGGATTATGGTTATGGTAAGGTGTTAGGGGTTAGAGATTTAGTTTAGGGTGAGGGTTTGGGTGAGTGTCTCGGTTAGTCACTGTGGTTCTGGTCATGCTTACTTTTGGTTTATGGTTAGGGTTAGGTTTATGATCAGGTTTAGGGTTAGTGTTAGAGTTAGGGTTAAGCTTTAGGTAAGGCTTTGGTGTTTGGGGTTAGGGTTTAGGTAAGGCTTTGGTGTTTGGGGTTAGGGTTTGGGTTGGGGTTAGGGTTTGGGTTCGGGTTAGAGTTATCGTTACGGCTTAGGGTTTCTCGTTAGTGTTAGTGTTAGGGTTAGACAGAGCATTAGGGTTAGGGTTGGAGGATACGGTTAGGGGTTAGGGTGACGGTTATGGTTAGTTTTATGGTTAAGGTGAGGGTTTAGGGTAAGTGTTATGTTTAAGGTTAGAGTTAGGGTTAGGGTTAGGTGTAGCGTAAATTTTCGGTTTAGGTTCAGGTTTTGAATTAGAGTTAGTGTTCTATTTAAGATCAAGGTTAGACTTAGGGTTAGGGTTAGGATTAGGTCTAGACTTAGGTTCAGGGCTAATGTAAGGCTTAGTTTTAGGGTTAGAGGTGGAGTAGCATTATGACTAGAGTTTGGTTTAAGGTTAGGGTTTGGGTTAGGTTTAGGTTTAGGGTTAAAGTTAGGGTTAGGGTTGGATGAAGTTTAGGATGGGGTGAGGGTTATTCTTATGGTTAGGGCTAGAGTTTGATTTTGTGTTCAGGTTAGTGTTAAGGTTAGGCTTAGGGTTCGGGTTCGGGTTCGGAATTTCGTTTAGGGTTAGTGTTAGGTTTAGATTCAGGGTTAGAGTGACATTTCGGTTCAGGGGGAGGGTTAAGATAAGGGTTAGGATTACGGTGAGGATTATACTTAGTGTTAGAGGTTAGGTTTACGGTTAGGATAGGGTTAAGTTTAGGGTTCATGTTAGGGTTAGTGTTAGATTAGGGTTACTGTTCGTGTTTGGGTTAGGCTTAGGGATAAGTTTAGGGATAGCTTTAGGTTTAGGGTTGGGGATAGGTTTAGGGGTTAGGGTGAGAGTTAGCATTAGGTTTACAGTTAAGGTGAGGGTTTAGGGTAAGTGCTATGGTTAGGGTTAGTGTTAGAGTTAGGGTTAGGGTGAATTTTCAGTTAATAGTGAGGGTTAGGGTAAGGGTTAGGGTTAAGGTTTAGGTTAGATTTAGGATTAAGATTAGTGTTAGGGTTAGGTTTAGGGTCCGGGTTAGGGTAGGGGTAAGGTTAGGGTTAAGGCTAGGTTTACGGTCAGGGGTAGGGCTAGGTTAGGCTTAGGGTTAGGTTTAGAGTTAGAGTTAGTGCTAGGGGTTAGGGTTAGGTTTAGGGTTAGGTTTAGAGTTATTGTTAGGGTTCGGGTAGAGTTAAGGTTAGGGTTAAGTTTAAAGTTAGGTAAGGGTTACGTTTAGGTCAGGGTTAGGGTTATTATTAGAGATAGGGTTAGGTTTAGAGAAAGGGTTAGGGTTCGTGTGAGGGTTAGTGTTAGGTTTACAGTTAAGCTGATGTTTTACAGTGTTACGGTTAGGGTCAGGGTTAGAGTTAGGTTTAGGGTTAGGTTTAGGTGTAGGGCTTGAGTGAGGCGATAGTTTAGGGTTAGATTTAGGGTGAAGGTTAAGATTAGTGTTAGTGTAAATAGTAGAGTTAGGCGTTTGTGTTAAGGTTATGATCAGGTTAAGTTTAGGTTTCGAGTTAGAGTTAGGGTTAGGTTTTGGTGTTTGTGTTAATGTTAGGGTCAGGATTAGGGTAGCTTTAGGGTTAGGGTTTGGTTTAGGGTTAGGGTTAGGGTGAAGTTGAAGTTAAGGGTCAGGGTTGAGCTTAGACTTAGCATTAGGGTTTAGGGTTAGGGTTAAGGTTAGGATAGGTTTTAGGGTTAAGATTAGTTTTAGGCTTAGGTTAAGTGTTAGGGTTAAGTCATGGTTAGGTTTAGGGCTAGTTTAAGGTTAGAGGTAAGGTTAGCTTAAGGGTAGTGTTTAGGTTTCGACGTTAGTGTGAGGGTTAGTGCTAGGTTTCCATTTGAGCTGAGTGTGTAGGGTAAGTTCTAGGGTTAGAATTAGGGTTAGAGATAGAGTTAGGGTCAGGGTTCGGGTTAAGTTTAGGGTTAGGGTTAGGTTTATGGTTAGGATTAGGGTTAGGGTCAGAGTTGGGGGATATTTAGTATTATGTTTCGTGTTAGGGTTTCGGTTAGGGTGAAGTTTATGTTAAGTGTGAGGGTTAGGGTTCGGGTTAGTTTTAGGGGTGGGTTCAGGTTAGGGTCAGGGATAGGGTTTGGGTTAGGTTTAGGGTTAGGGTTAGGGTTAGAGTTAGGTTTAGGGTTAGCTTTAGTTTTGGTTAGGGTTAGGATTTGAATGGATTTAGGTTAGGTTTAGGGTTCTGGATAGGGTGAAATTTTGGTTAAAGGTGAGGGTTCGGTTTAGGTTTAGGGTTAGAGTTATTGTTAGGGGTTAGGGTTAGGTTTGAGCTTATGGTAGGTTCAAAGTCTGGATTAAGGTTAGGTTAGGGTTATGGTCAGGGTTAGGATTAGGATTCCGTTTAGGGTGAGGGTTAGGATCAGAGTTATTGTAAGGGTTAGTTTTAGGTTGACATGTGCGCCAAGGTTAAGGTTATGGTTTGGTTTAGGGGTAGGGATAGGTTTAGTGTTAGGGTGAGCTTTAGTTTAGGGATAGGGTGAAGTTTAAGATAGAGTGAGGTTTAGGGTTAGGGTTATGGCTAAGGTTTGGTTTAGTTTTCAGGTTAATGTTAAGGTTGTGTTTCGTGTTAGGGTTAAGTTTACGGGTTCTGTTTACTTTTAGGGTGAGGGTTAGATTTTAGGTTAGGGTTAAGTTTAGTGTTAGGATTCGCGTTAGGGTGACGGTTTGTGTCAGGCTTTGTGGTTGGGGTGAGGGTTAGGTTTAGGGTTAGGGTTGGGTAGGGTTCGGATTATGGTTATGGTAAGGTGTTAGGGGTTAGAGATTTAGTTTAGGGTGAGGGTTTGGGTGAGTGTCTCGGTTAGTCACTGTGGTTCTGGTCATGCTTAGTTTTGGTTTATGGTTAGGGTTAGGTTTATGATCAGGTTTAGGGTTAGTGTTAGAGTTAGGGTTAAGCTTTAGGTAAGGCTTTGGTGTTTGGGGTTAGGGTTTAGGTAAGGCTTTGGTGTTTGGGGTTAGGGTTTGGGTTGGGGTTAGGGTTTGGGTTCGGGTTAGAGTTATCGTTACGGCTTAGGGTTTCTCGTTAGTGTTAGGGTTAGGGTTAGGCAGAGCATTAGGGTTAGGGTTGGAGGATACGGTTAGGGGTTAGGGTGACGGTTATGGTTAGTTTTATGGTTAAGGTGAGGGTTTAGGGTAAGTGTTATGTTTAAGGTTTGAGTTATGGTTAGGGTTAGGTGTAGCGTAAGTTTTCGGTTTAGGTTCAGGTTTTGAATTAGAGTTAGTGTTCTATTTAAGATCAAGGTTAGACTTAGGGTTAGGGTTAGGATTAGGTCTAGACTTAGGTTCAGGGCTAATGTAAGGCTTAGTTTTAGGGTTAGAGGTGGAGTAGCATTATGACTAGAGTTTGGTTTAAGGTTAGGGTTTGGGTTAGGTTTCGGTTTAGGGTTAAAGTTAGGGTTAGGGTTGGATGAAGTTTAGGATGGGGTGAGGGTTATTCTTATGGTTAGGGCTAGAGTTTGATTTTGTGTTCAGGTTAGTGTTAATGTTAGGCTTAGGGTTCGGGTTCGGGTTCGGAATTTCGTTTAGGGTTAGTGTTAGGTTTAGATTCAGGGTTAGAGTGACATTTCGGTTCAGGGTGAGAGTTAAGATAAGGGTTAGGATTACGGTGAGGGTTATACTTAGTGTTAGGGGTTAGGTTTACGGTTAGGATAGGGTTAAGTTTAGGGTTCATGTTAGGGGTAGTGTTAGATTAGGGTTACTGTTCGTGTTTGGGTTAGGCTTAGGGATAAGTTTAGGGATAGCTTTAGGTTTAGGGTTGGGGATAGGTTTAGGGGTTAGGGTGAGAGTTAGCATTAGGTTTACAGTTAAGGTGAGGGTTTAGGGTAAGTGCTATGGTTAGGGTTAGTGTTAGAGTTAGGGTTAGGGTGAATTTTCAGTTAATAGTGAGGGTTAGGGTAAGGGTTAGGGTTAAGGTTTAGGTTAGATTTAGGATTAAGATTAGTGTTAGGGTTAGGTTTAGGGTCCGGGTTAGGGTAGGGGTAAGGTTAGGGTTAAGGCTAGGTTTACGGTCAGGGGTAGGGCTAGGTTAGGGTTAGGGTTAGGTTTAGAGTTAGAGTTAGTGCTAGGGGTTAGGGTTAGGTTTAGGGTTAGGTTTAGAGTTATTGTTAGGGTTAGGGTAGAATTAAGGTTAGGGTTAAGTTTAAAGTTAGGTAAGGGTTACGTTTAGGTCAGGGTTAGGGTTATTATTAGAGATAGGGTTAGGTTTAGAGAAAGGGTTAGGGTTCGTGTGAGGGTTAGTGTTAGGTTTACAGTTAAGCTGATGTTTTACAGTGTTACGGTTAGGGTCAGGGTTAGAGTTAGGTTTAGGGTTAGGTTTAGGTGTAGGGCTTGAGTGAGGCGATAGTTTAGGGTTAGATTTAGGGTGAAGGTTAAGATTAGTGTTAGTGTAAATATTAGAGTTAGGCGTTTGTGTTAAGGTTATGATCAGGTTAAGTTTAGGTTTCGAGTTAGAGTTAGGGTTAGGTTTTGGTGTTTGTGTTAATGTTAGGGTCAGGATTAGGGTAGCTTTAGGGTTAGGGTTTGGTTTAGGGTTAGGGTTAGGGTGAAGTTGAAGTTAAGGGTCAGGGTTGAGCTTAGACTTAGCATTAGGGTTTAGGGTTAGGGTTAAGGTTAGGATAGGTTTTAGGGTTAAGATTAGTTTTAGGCTTAGGTTAAGTGTTAGGGTTAAGTCATGGTTAGGTTTAGGGCTAGTTTAAGGTTAGAGGTAAGGTTAGCTTAAGGGTAGTGTTTAGGTTTCGACGTTAGTGTGAGGGTTAGTGCTAGGTTTCCATTTGAGCTGAGTGTGTAGGGTAAGTTCTAGGGTTAGAATTAGGGTTAGAGATAGAGTTAGGGTCAGGGTTCGGGTTAAGTTTAGGGTTAGGGTTAGGTTTATGGTTAGGATTAGGGTTAGGGTCAGAGTTGGGGGATATTTAGTATTATGTTTCGTGTTAGGGTTTCGGTTAGGGTGAAGTTTATGTTAAGTGTGAGGGTTAGGGTTCGGGTTAGTTTTAGGGGTGGGTTCAGGTTAGGGTCAGGGATAGGGTTTGGGTTAGGTTTAGGGTTAGGGTTAGGGTTAGAGTTAGGTTTAGGGTTAGCTTTAGTTTTGGTTAGGGTTAGGATTTGAATGGATTTAGGTTAGGTTTAGGGTTCTGGATAGGGTGAAATTTTGGTTAAAGGTGAGGGTTCGGTTTAGGTTTAGGGTTAGAGTTTTTGTTAGGGGTTAGGGTTAGGTTTGAGCTTATGGTAGGTTTAAAGTCTGGGTTAAGGTTAGGTTAGGGTTATGTTCAGGGTTAGGATTAGGATTCCGTTTAGGGTGAGGGTTAGGATCAGAGTTATTGTAAGGGTTAGTTTTAGGTTGACATGTGCGCCAAGGTTAAGATTATGGTTTGGTTTAGGGGTAGGGATAGGTTTAGTGTTAGGGTGAGCTTTAGTTTAGGGATAGGGTGAAGTTTAAGATAGAGTGAGGTTTAGGGTTAGGGTTATGGCTAAGGTTTGGTTTAGTTTTCAGGTTAATGTTAAGGTTGTGTTTCGTGTTAGGGTTAAGTTTACGGGTTCTGTTTACTTTTAGGGTGAGGGTTAGATTTTAGGTTAGGGTTAAGTTTAGTGTTAGGGTTCGGGTTAGGGTGACGGTTTGTGTTAGGCTTTGTGGTTGGGGTGAGGGTTAGGTTTAGGGTTAGGGTTGGGTAGGGTTCGGATTATGGTTATGGTAAGGTGTTAGGGGTTAGAGATTTAGTTTAGGGTGAGGGTTTGGGTGAGTGTCTCGGTTAGTCACTGTGGTTCTGGTCATGCTTAGTTTTGGTTTATGGTTAGGGTTAGGTTTATGATCAGGTTTAGGGTTAGTGTTAGAGTTAGGGTTAAGCTTTAGGTAAGGCTTTGGTGTTTGGGGTTAGGGTTTAGGTAAGGCTTTGGTGTTTGGGGTTAGGGTTTGGGTTGGGGTTAGGGTTTGGGTTCGGGTTAGAGTTATCGTTACGGCTTAGGGTTTCTCGTTAGTGTTAGTGTTAGGGTTAGACAGAGCATTAGGGTTAGGGTTGGAGGATACGGTTAGGGGTTAGGGTGACGGTTATGGTTAGTTTTATGGTTAAGGTGAGGGTTTAGGGTAAGTGTTATGTTTAAGGTTAGAGTTAGGGTTAGGGTTAGGTGTAGCGTAAATTTTCGGTTTAGGTTCAGGTTTTGAATTAGAGTTAGTGTTCTATTTAAGATCAAGGTTAGACTTAGGGTTAGGGTTAGGATTAGGTCTAGACTTAGGTTCAGGGCTAATGTAAGGCTTAGTTTTAGGGTTAGAGGTGGAGTAGCATTATGACTAGAGTTTGGTTTAAGGTTAGGGTTTGGGTTAGGTTTAGGTTTAGGGTTAAAGTTAGGGTTAGGGTTGGATGAAGTTTAGGATGGGGTGAGGGTTATTCTTATGGTTAGGGCTAGAGTTTGATTTTGTGTTCAGGTTAGTGTTAAGGTTAGGCTTAGGGTTCGGGTTCGGAATTTCGTTTAGGGTTAGTGTTAGGTTTAGATTCAGGGTTAGAGTGACATTTCGGTTCAGGGGGAGGGTTAAGATAAGGGTTAGGATTACGGTGAGGATTATACTTAGTGTTAGAGGTTAGGTTTACGGTTAGGATAGGGTTAAGTTTAGGGTTCATGTTAGGGTTAGTGTTAGATTAGGGTTACTGTTCGTGTTTGGGTTACGCTTAGGGATAAGTTTAGGGATAGCTTTAGGTTTAGGGTTGGGGATAGGTTTAGGGGTTAGGGTGAGAGTTAGCATTAGGTTTACAGTTAAGGTGAGGGTTTAGGGTAAGTGCTATGGTTAGGGTTAGTGTTAGAGTTAGGGTTAGGGTGAATTTTCAGTTAATAGTGAGGGTTAGGGTTAAGGTTTAGGTTAGATTTAGGATTAAGATTAGTGTTAGGGTTAGGTTTAGGGTCCGGGTTAGGGTAGGGGTAAGGTTAGGGTTAAGGCTAGGTTTACGGTCAGGGGTAGGGCTAGGTTAGGCTTAGGGTTAGGTTTAGAGTTAGAGTTAGTGCTAGGGGTTAGGGTTAGGTTTAGGGTTAGGTTTAGAGTTATTGTTAGGGTTCGGGTAGAGTTAAGGTTAGGGTTAAGTTTAAAGTTAGGTAAGGGTTACGTTTAGGTCAGGGTTAGGGTTATTATTAGAGATAGGGTTAGGTTTAGAGAAAGGGTTAGGGTTCGTGTGAGGGTTAGTGTTAGGTTTACAGTTAAGCTGATGTTTTACAGTGTTACGGTTAGGGTCAGGGTTAGAGTTAGGTTTAGGGTTAGGTTTAGGTGTAGGGCTTGAGTGAGGCGATAGTTTAGGGTTAGATTTAGGGTGAAGGTTAAGATTAGTGTTAGTGTAAATATTAGAGTTAGGCGTTTGTGTTAAGGTTATGATCAGGTTAAGTTTAGGTTTCGAGTTAGAGTTAGGGTTAGGTTTTGGTGTTTGTGTTAATGTTAGGGTCAGGATTAGGGTAGCTTTAGGGTTAGGGTTTGGTTTAGGGTTAGGGTTAGGGTGAAGTTGAAGTTAAGGGTCAGGGTTGAGCTTAGACTTAGCATTAGGGTTTAGGGTTAGGGTTAAGGTTAGGATAGGTTTTAGGGTTAAGATTAGTTTTAGGCTTAGGTTAAGTGTTAGGGTTAAGTCATGGTTAGGTTTAGGGCTAGTTTAAGGTTAGAGGTAAGGTTAGCTTAAGGGTAGTGTTTAGGTTTCGACGTTAGTGTGAGGGTTAGTGCTAGGTTTCCATTTGAGCTGAGTGTGTAGGGTAAGTTCTAGGGTTAGAATTAGGGTTAGAGATAGAGTTAGGGTCAGGGTTCGGGTTAAGTTTAGGGTTAGGGTTAGGTTTATGGTTAGGATTAGGGTTAGGGTCAGAGTTGGGGGATATTTAGTATTATGTTTCGTGTTAGGGTTTCGGTTAGGGTGAAGTTTATGTTAAGTGTGAGGGTTAGGGTTCGGGTTAGTTTTAGGGGTGGGTTCAGGTTAGGGTCAGGGATAGGGTTTGGGTTAGGTTTAGGGTTAGGGTTAGGGTTAGGGTTAGGTTTAGGGTTAGCTTTAGTTTTGGTTAGGGTTAGGATTTGAATGGATTTAGGTTAGGTTTAGGGTTCTGGATAGGGTGAAATTTTGGTTAAAGGTGAGGGTTCGGTTTAGGTTTAGGGTTAGAGTTATTGTTAGGGGTTAGGGTTAGGTTTGAGCTTATGGTAGGTTCAAAGTCTGGATTAAGGTTAGGTTAGGGTTATGGTCAGGGTTAGGATTAGGATTCCGTTTAGGGTGAGGGTTAGGATCAGAGTTATTGTAAGGGTTAGTTTTAGGTTGACATGTGCGCCAAGGTTAAGGTTATGGTTTGGTTTAGGGGTAGGGATAGGTTTAGTGTTAGGGTGAGCTTTAGTTTAGGGATAGGGTGAAGTTTAAGATAGAGTGAGGTTTAGGGTTAGGGTTATGGCTAAGGTTTGGTTTAGTTTTCAGGTTAATGTTAAGGTTGTGTTTCGTGTTAGGGTTAAGTTTACGGGTTCTGTTTACTTTTAGGGTGAGGGTTAGATTTTAGGTTAGGGTTAAGTTTAGTGTTAGGATTCGCGTTAGGGTGACGGTTTGTGTCAGGCTTTGTGGTTGGGGTGAGGGTTAGGTTTAGGGTTAGGGTTGGGTAGGGTTCGGATTATGGTTATGGTAAGGTGTTAGGGGTTAGAGATTTAGTTTAGGGTGAGGGTTTGGGTGAGTGTCTCGGTTAGTCACTGTGGTTCTGGTCATGCTTAGTTTTGGTTTATGGTTAGGGTTAGGTTTATGATCAGGTTTAGGGTTAGTGTTAGAGTTAGGGTTAAGCTTTAGGTAAGGCTTTGGTGTTTGGGGTTAGGGTTTAGGTAAGGCTTTGGTGTTTGGGGTTAGGGTTTGGGTTGGGGTTAGGGTTTGGGTTCGGGTTAGAGTTATCGTTACGGCTTAGGGTTTCTCGTTAGTGTTAGTGTTAGGGTTAGACAGAGCATTAGGGTTAGGGTTGGAGGATACGGTTAGGGGTTAGGGTGACGGTTATGGTTAGTTTTATGGTTAAGGTGAGGGTTTAGGGTAAGTGTTATGTTTAAGGTTAGAGTTAGGGTTAGGGTTAGGTGTAGCGTAAATTTTCGGTTTAGGTTCAGGTTTTGAATTAGAGTTAGTGTTCTATTTAAGATCAAGGTTAGACTTAGGGTTAGGGTTAGGATTAGGTCTAGACTTAGGTTCAGGGCTAATGTAAGGCTTAGTTTTAGGGTTAGAGGTGGAGTAGCATTATGACTAGAGTTTGGTTTAAGGTTAGGGTTTGGGTTAGGTTTAGGTTTAGGGTTAAAGTTAGGGTTAGGGTTGGATGAAGTTTAGGATGGGGTGAGGGTTATTCTTATGGTTAGGGCTAGAGTTTGATTTTGTGTTCAGGTTAGTGTTAAGGTTAGGCTTAGGGTTCGGGTTCGGGTTCGGAATTTCGTTTAGGGTTAGTGTTAGGTTTAGATTCAGGGTTAGAGTGACATTTCGGTTCAGGGGGAGGGTTAAGATAAGGGTTAGGATTACGGTGAGGATTATACTTAGTGTTAGAGGTTAGGTTTACGGTTAGGATAGGGTTAAGTTTAGGGTTCATGTTAGGGTTAGTGTTAGATTAGGGTTACTGTTCGTGTTTGGGTTAGGCTTAGGGATAAGTTTAGGGATAGCTTTAGGTTTAGGGTTGGGGATAGGTTTAGGGGTTAGGGTGAGAGTTAGCATTAGGTTTACAGTTAAGGTGAGGGTTTAGGGTAAGTGCTATGGTTAGGGTTAGTGTTAGAGTTAGGGTTAGGGTGAATTTTCAGTTAATAGTGAGGGTTAGGGTAAGGGTTAGGGTTAAGGTTTAGGTTAGATTTAGGATTAAGATTAGTGTTAGGGTTAGGTTTAAGGTCCGGGTTAGGGTAGGGGTAAGGTTAGGGTTAAGGCTAGGTTTACGGTCAGGGGTAGGGCTAGGTTAGGGTTAGGGTTAACTTTAGAGTTAGAGTTAGTGCTAGGGGTTAGGGTTAGGTTTAGGGTTAGGTTTAGAGTTATTGTTAGGGTTAGGGTAGAGTTAAGGTTAGGGTTAAGTTTAAAGTTAGGTAAGGGTTACGTTTAGGTCAGGGTTAGGGTTATTATTAGAGATAGGGTTAGGTTTAGAGAAAGGGTTAGGGTTCGTGTGAGGGTTAGTGTTAGGTTTACAGTTAAGCTGATGTTTTACAGTGTTACGGTTAGGGTCAGGGTTAGAGTTAGGTTTAGGGTTAGGTTTAGGTGTAGGGCTTGAGTGAGGCGATAGTTCAGGGTTAGATTTAGGGTGAAGGTTAAGATTAGTGTTAGTGTAAATATTAGAGTTAGGCGTTTGTGTTAAGGTTATGATCAGGTTAAGTTTAGGTTTAGAGTTATAGTGAGGGTTAGGGTTAGGTTTTGGTGTTTGTGTTAATGTTAGGGTCAGGATTAGGGTAGCTTTAGGGTTAGGGTTTGGTTTAGGGTTAGGGTTAGGGTGAAGTTGAAGTTAAGGGTCAGGGTTGAGCTTAGTCTTAGCATTAGGGTTTAGGGTTAGGGTTAAGGTTAGGATAGGTTTTAGGGTTAAGATTAGTTTTAGGGTTAGGGTAAGTGTTAGGCTTAAGTCATGGTTAGGTTTAGGGCTAGTTTAAGGTTAGAGGTAAGGTTAGCTTAAGGGTAGTGTTTAGGTTTCGACGTTAGTGTGAGGGTTAGTGCTAGGTTTCCATTTCAGCTGAGTGTGTAGGGTAAGTTTTAGGGTTAGAATTAGGGTTAGAGATAGAGTTAGGGTCAGGGTTCGCGTTAAGTTTAGGGTTAGGGTTAGGTTTATGGTTAGAATTAGGGTTAGGGTCAGAGTTGGGGGATATTTAGTATTATGTTTCGTGTTAGGGTTTCGGTTAGGGTGAAGTTTATGTTAAGTGTGAGGGTTAGGGTTCGGGTTAGTTTTAGGGGTTGGGTTCAGTTTAGGCTCAGGGATAGGGTTTGGGTTAGGTTTAGGGTTCGGGTTAGGGTTAGGGTTAGAGTTAGGTCTAGGGTTAGCTTTAGTTTTGGTTAGGGTTAGGATTTGAATGGATTTAGGTTAGGTTTAGGGTTCTGGATAGGGTGAAATTTTGGTTAAAGGTGAGGGTTCGGTTTAGGTTTAGGGTTAGAGTTTTTGTTAGGGGTTAGGGTTAGGTTTGAGCTTATGGTAGGTTTAAAGTCTGGGTTAAGGTTAGGTTAGGGTTATGTTCAGGGTTAGGATTAGGATTCCGTTTAGGGTGAGGGTTAGGATCAGAGTTATTGTAAGGGTTAGTTTTAGGTTGACATGTGCGCCAAGGTTAAGATTATGGTTTGGTTTAGGGGTAGGGATAGGTTTAGTGTTAGGGTGAGCTTTAGTTTAGGGATAGGGTGAAGTTTAAGATAGAGTGAGGTTTAGGGTTAGGGTTATGGCTAAGGTTTGGTTTAGTTTTCAGGTTAATGTTAAGGTTGTGTTTCGTGTTAGGGTTAAGTTTACGGGTTCTGTTTACTTTTAGGGTGAGGGTTAGATTTTAGGTTAGGGTTAAGTTTAGTGTTAGGGTTCGGGTTAGGGTGACGGTTTGTGTTAGGCTTTGTGGTTGGGGTGAGGGTTAGGTTTAGGGTTAGGGTTGGGTAGGGTTCGGATTATGGTTATGGTAAGGTGTTAGGGGTTAGAGATTTAGTTTAGGGTGAGGGTTTGGGTGAGTGTCTCGGTTAGTCACTGTGGTTCTGGTCATGCTTACTTTTGGTTTATGGTTAGGGTTAGGTTTATGATCAGGTTTAGGGTTAGTGTTAGAGTTAGGGTTAAGCTTTAGGTAAGGCTTTGGTGTTTGGGGTTAGGGTTTAGGTAAGGCTTTGGTGTTTGGGGTTAGGGTTTGGGTTGGGGTTAGGGTTTGGGTTCGGGTTAGAGTTATCGTTACGGCTTAGGGTTTCTCGTTAGTGTTAGTGTTAGGGTTAGACAGAGCATTAGGGTTAGGGTTGGAGGATACGGTTAGGGGTTAGGGTGACGGTTATGGTTAGTTTTATGGTTAAGGTGAGGGTTTAGGGTAAGTGTTATGTTTAAGGTTTGAGTTATGGTTAGGGTTAGGTGTAGCGTAAGTTTTCGGTTTAGGTTCAGGTTTTGAATTAGAGTTAGTGTTCTATTTAAGATCAAGGTTAGACTTAGGGTTAGGGTTAGGATTAGGTCTAGACTTAGGTTCAGGGCTAATGTAAGGCTTAGTTTTAGGGTTAGAGGTGGAGTAGCATTATGACTAGAGTTTGGTTTAAGGTTAGGGTTTGGGTTAGGTTTCGGTTTAGGGTTAAAGTTAGGGTTAGGGTTGGATGAAGTTTAGGATGGGGTGAGGGTTATTCTTATGGTTAGGGCTAGAGTTTGATTTTGTGTTCAGGTTAGTGTTAATGTTAGGCTTAGGGTTCGGGTTCGGGTTCGGAATTTCGTTTAGGGTTAGTGTTAGGTTTAGATTCAGGGTTAGAGTGACATTTCGGTTCAGGGTGAGAGTTAAGATAAGGGTTAGGATTACGGTGAGGGTTATACTTAGTGTTAGGGGTTAGGTTTACGGTTAGGATAGGGTTAAGTTTAGGGTTCATGTTAGGGGTAGTGTTAGATTAGGGTTACTGTTCGTGTTTGGGTTAGGCTTAGGGATAAGTTTAGGGATAGCTTTAGGTTTAGGGTTGGGGATAGGTTTAGGGGTTAGGGTGAGAGTTAGCATTAGGTTTACAGTTAAGGTGAGGGTTTAGGGTAAGTGCTATGGTTAGGGTTAGTGTTAGAGTTAGGGTTAGGGTGAATTTTCAGTTAATAGTGAGGGTTAGGGTAAGGGTTAGGGTTAAGGTTTAGGTTAGATTTAGGATTAAGATTAGTGTTAGGGTTAGGTTTAGGGTCCGGGTTAGGGTAGGGGTAAGGTTAGGGTTAAGGCTAGGTTTATGGTCAGGGGTAGGGCTAGGTTAGGGTTAGGGTTAGCTTTAGAGTTAGAGTTAGTGCTAGGGGTTAGGGTTAGGTTTAGGGTTAGGTTTAGAGTTATTGTTAGGGTTAGGGTAGAGTTAAGGTTAGGGTTAAGTTTAAAGTTAGGTAAGGGTTACGTTTAGGTCAGGGTTAGGGTTATTATTAGAGATAGGGTTAGGTTTAGAGAAAGGGTTAGGGTTCGTGTGAGGGTTAGTGTTAGGTTTACAGTTAAGCTGATGTTTTACAGTGTTACGGTTAGGGTCAGGGTTAGAGTTAGGTTTAGGGTTAGGTTTAGGTGTAGGGCTTGAGTGAGGCGATAGTTTAGGGTTAGATTTAGGGTGAAGGTTAAGATTAGTGTTAGTGTAAATATTAGAGTTAGGCGTTTGTGTTAAGGTTATGATCAGGTTAAGTTTAGGTTTAGAGTTAGTGTTAGGGTTAGGTTTTGGTGTTTGTGTTAATGTTAGGGTCAGGATTAGGGTAGCTTTAGGGTTAGGGTTTGGTTTAGGGTTAGGGTTAGGGTGAAGTTGAAGTTAAGGGTCAGGGTTGAGCTTAGACTTAGCATTAGGGTTTAGGGTTAGGGTTAAGGTTAGGATAGGTTTTAGGGTTAAGATTAGTTTTAGGGTTAGGTTAAGTGTTAGGGTTAAGTCATGGTTAGGTTTAGGGCTAGTTTAAGGTTAGAGGTAAGGTTAGCTTAAGGGTAGTGTTTAGGTTTCGACGTTAGTGTGAGGGTTAGTGCTAGGTTTCCATTTGAGCTGAGTGTGTAGGGTAAGTTCTAGGGTTAGAATTAGGGTTAGAGATAGAGTTAGGGTCAGGGTTCGGGTTAAGTTTAGGGTTAGGGTTAGGTTTATGGTTAGGATTAGGGTTAGGGTCAGAGTTGGGGGATATTTAGTATTATGTTTCGTGTTAGGGTTTCGGTTAGGGTGAAGTTTATGTTAAGTGTGAGGGTTAGGGTTCGGGTTAGTTTTAGGGGTGGGTTCAGGTTAGGGTCAGGGATAGGGTTTGGGTTAGGTTTAGGGTTAGGGTTAGGGTTAGAGTTAGGTTTAGGGTTAGCTTTAGTTTTGGTTAGGGTTAGGATTTGAATGGATTTAGGTTAGGTTTAGGGTTCTGGATAGGGTGAAATTTTGGTTAAAGGTGAGGGTTCGGTTTAGGTTTAGGGTTAGAGTTATTGTTAGGGGTTAGGGTTAGGTTTGAGCTTATGGTAGGTTTAAAGTCTGGATTAAGGTTAGGTTAGGGTTATGGTCAGGGTTAGGATTAGGATTCCGTTTAGGGTGAGGGTTAGGATCAGAGTTATTGTAAGGGTTAGTTTTAGGTTGACATGTGCGCCAAGGTTAAGGTTATGGTTTGGTTTAGGGGTAGGGATAGGTTTAGTGTTAGGGTGAGCTTTAGTTTAGGGATAGGGTGAAGTTTAAGATAGAGTGAGGTTTAGGGTTAGGGTTATGGCTAAGGTTTGGTTTAGTTTTCAGGTTAATGTTAAGGTTGTGTTTCGTGTTAGGGTTAAGTTTACGGGTTCTGTTTACTTTTAGGGTGAGGGTTAGATTTTAGGTTAGGGTTAAGTTTAGTGTTAGGATTCGCGTTAGGGTGACGGTTTGTGTAAGGCTTTGTGGTTGGGGTGAGGGTTAGGTTTAGGGTTAGGGTTGGGTAGGGTTCGGATTATGGTTATGGTAAGGTGTTAGGGGTTAGAGATTTAGTTTAGGGTGAGGGTTTGGGTGAGTGTCTCGGTTAGTCACTGTGGTTCTGGTCATGCTTAGTTTTGGTTTATGGTTAGGGTTAGGTTTATGATCAGGTTTAGGGTTAGTGTTAGAGTTAGGGTTAAGCTTTAGGTAAGGCTTTGGTGTTTGGGGTTAGGGTTTAGGTAAGGCTTTGGTGTTTGGGGTTAGGGTTTGGGTTGGGGTTAGGGTTTGGGTTCGGGTTAGAGTTATCGTTACGGCTTAGGGTTTCTCGTTAGTGTTAGGGTTAGGGTTAGGCAGAGCATTAGGGTTAGGGTTGGAGGATACGGTTAGGGGTTAGGGTGAGGGTTATGGTTAGTTTTATGGTTAAGGTGAGGGTTTAGGGTAAGTGTTATGTTTAAGGTTAGAGTTAGGGTTAGGGTTAGGTGTAGCGTAAGTTTTCGGTTTAGGTTCAGGTTTTGAATTAGAGTTAGTGTTCTATTTAAGATCAAGGTTAGACTTAGGGTTAGGGTTAGGATTAGGTCTAGACTTAGGTTCAGGGCTAATGTAAGGCTTAGTTTTAGGGTTAGAGGTGGAGTAGCATTATGACTAGAGTTTGGTTTAAGGTTAGGGTTTGGGTTAGGTTTCGGTTTAGGGTTAAAGTTAGGGTTAGGGTTGGATGAAGTTTAGGATGGGGTGAGGGTTATTCTTATGGTTAGGGCTAGAGTTTGATTTTGTGTTCAGATTAGTGTTAAGGTTAGGCTTAGGGTTCGGGTTCGGGTTCGGAATTTCGTTTAGGGTTAGTGTTAGGTTTAGATTCAGGGTTAGAGTGACATTTCGGTTCAGGGTGAGAGTTAAGATAAGGGTTAGGATTACGGTGAGGGTTATACTTAGTGTTAGAGGTTAGGTTTACGGTTAGGATAGGGTTAAGTTTAGGGTTCATGTTAGGGTTAGTGTTAGATTAGGGTTACTGTTCGTGTTTGGGTTAGGCTTAGGGATAAGTTTAGGGATAGCTTTAGGTTTAGGGTTGGGGATAGGTTTAGGGGTTAGGGTGAGAGTTAGCATTAGGTTTACAGTTAAGGTGAGGGTTTAGGGTAAGTGCTATGGTTAGGGTTAGTGTTAGAGTTAGGGTTAGGGTGAATTTTCAGTTAATAGTGAGGGTTAGGGTAAGGGTTAGGGTTAAGGTTTAGGTTAGATTTAGGATTAAGATTAGTGTTAGGGTTAGGTTTAGGGTCCGGGTTAGGGTAGGGGTAAGGTTAGGGTTAAGGCTAGGTTTACGGTCAGGGGTAGGGCTAGGTTAGGGTTAGGGTTAGCTTTAGAGTTAGAGTTAGTGCTAGGGGTTAGGGTTAGGTTTAGGGTTAGGTTTAGAGTTATTGTTAGGGTTAGGGTAGAGTTAAGGTTAGGGTTAAGTTTAAAGTTAGGTAAGGGTTACGTTTAGGTCAGGGTTAGGGTTATTATTAGAGATAGGGTTAGGTTTAGAGAAAGGGTTAGGGTTCGTGTGAGGGTTAGTGTTAGGTTTACAGTTAAGCTGATGTTTTACAGTGTTACGGTTAGGGTCAGGGTTAGAGTTAGGTTTAGGTGTAGGGCTTGAGTGAGGCGATAGTTTAGGGTTAGATTTAGGGTGAAGGTTAAGATTAGTGTTAGTGTAAATATTAGAGTTAGGCGTTTGTGTTAAGGTTATGATCAGGTTAAGTTTAGGTTTCGAGTTAGAGTTAGGGTTAGGTTTTGGTGTTTGTGTTAATGTTAGGGTCAGGATTAGGGTAGCTTTAGGGTTAGGGTTTGGTTTAGGGTTAGGGTTAGGGTGAAGTTGAAGTTAAGGGTCAGGGTTGAGCTTAGACTTAGCATTAGGGTTTAGGGTTAGGGTTAAGGTTAGGATAGGTTTTAGGGTTAAGATTAGTTTTAGGGTTAGGTTAAGTGTTAGGGTTAAGTCATGGTTAGGTTTAGGGCTAGTTTAAGGTTAGAGGTAAGGTTAGCTTAAGGGTAGTGTTTAGGTTTCGACGTTAGTGTGAGGGTTAGTGCTAGGTTTCCATTTGAGCTGAGTGTGTAGGGTAAGTTCTAGGGTTAGAATTAGGGTTAGAGATAGAGTTAGGGTCAGGGTTCGGGTTAAGTTTAGGGTTAGGGTTAGGTTTATGGTTAGGATTAGGGTTAGGGTCAGAGTTGGGGGATATTTAGTATTATGTTTCGTGTTAGGGTTTCGGTTAGGGTGAAGTTTATGTTAAGTGTGAGGGTTAGGGTTCGGGTTAGTTTTAGGGGTGGGTTCAGGTTAGGGTCAGGGATAGGGTTTGGGTTAGGTTTAGGGTTAGGGTTAGGGTTAGAGTTAGGTTTAGGGTTAGCTTTAGTTTTGGTTAGGGTTAGGATTTGAATGGATTTAGGTTAGGTTTAGGGTTCTGGATAGGGTGAAATTTTGGTTAAAGGTGAGGGTTCGGTTTAGGTTTAGGGTTAGAGTTATTGTTAGGGGTTAGGGTTAGGTTTGAGCTTATGGTAGGTTTAAAGTCTGGATTAAGGTTAGGTTAGGGTTATGGTCAGGGTTAGGATTAGGATTCCGTTTAGGGTGAGGGTTAGGATCAGAGTTATTGTAAGGGTTAGTTTTAGGTTGACATGTGCGCCAAGGTTAAGGTTATGGTTTGGTTTAGGGGTAGGGATAGGTTTAGTGTTAGGGTGAGCTTTAGTTTAGGGATAGGGTGAAGTTTAAGATAGAGTGAGGTTTAGGGTTAGGGTTATGGCTAAGGTTTGGTTTAGTTTTCAGGTTAATGTTAAGGTTGTGTTTCGTGTTAGGGTTAAGTTTACGGGTTCTGTTTACTTTTAGGGTGAGGGTTAGATTTTAGGTTAGGGTTAAGTTTAGTGTTAGGATTCGCGTTAGGGTGACGGTTTGTGTCAGGCTTTGTGGTTGGGGTGAGGGTTAGGTTTAGGGTTAGGGTTGGGTAGGGTTCGGATTATGGTTATGGTAAGGTGTTAGGGGTTAGAGATTTAGTTTAGGGTGAGGGTTTGGGTGAGTGTCTCGGTTAGTCACTGTGGTTCTGGTCATGCTTAGTTTTGGTTTATGGTTAGGGTTAGGTTTATGATCAGGTTTAGGGTTAGTGTTAGAGTTAGGGTTAAGCTTTAGGTAAGGCTTTGGTGTTTGGGGTTAGGGTTTAGGTAAGGCTTTGGTGTTTGGGGTTAGGGTTTGGGTTGGGGTTAGGGTTTGGGTTCGGGTTAGAGTTATCGTTACGGCTTAGGGTTTCTCGTTAGTGTTAGGGTTAGGGTTAGGCAGAGCATTAGGGTTAGGGTTGGAGGATACGGTTAGGGGTTAGGGTGAGGGTTATGGTTAGTTTTATGGTTAAGGTGAGGGTTTAGGGTAAGTGTTATGTTTAAGGTTAGAGTTAGGGTTAGGGTTAGGTGTAGCGTAAGTTTTCGGTTTAGGTTCAGGTTTTGAATTAGAGTTAGTGTTCTATTTAAGATCAAGGTTAGACTTAGGGTTAGGGTTAGGATTAGGTCTAGACTTAGGTTCAGGGCTAATGTAAGGCTTAGTTTTAGGGTTAGAGGTGGAGTAGCATTATGACTAGAGTTTGGTTTAAGGTTAGGGTTTGGGTTAGGTTTCGGTTTAGGGTTAAAGTTAGGGTTAGGGTTGGATGAAGTTTAGGATGGGGTGAGGGTTATTCTTATGGTTAGGGCTAGAGTTTGATTTTGTGTTCAGGTTAGTGTTAAGGTTAGGCTTAGGGTTCGGGTTCGGGTTCGGAATTTCGTTTAGGGTTAGTGTTAGGTTTAGATTCAGGGTTAGAGTGACATTTCGGTTCAGGGTGAGAGTTAAGATAAGGGTTAGGATTACGGTGAGGGTTATACTTAGTGTTAGGGGTTAGGTTTACGGTTAGGATAGGGTTAAGTTTAGGGTTCATGTTAGGGGTAGTGTTAGATTAGGGTTACTGTTCGTGTTTGGGTTAGGCTTAGGGATAAGTTTAGGGATAGCTTTAGGTTTAGGGTTGGGGATAGGTTTAGGGGTTAGGGTGAGAGTTAGCATTAGGTTTACAGTTAAGGTGAGGGTTTAGGGTAAGTGCTATGGTTAGGGTTAGTGTTAGAGTTAGGGTTAGGGTGAATTTTCAGTTAATAGTGAGGGTTAGGGTAAGGGTTAGGGTTAAGGTTTAGGTTAGATTTAGGATTAAGATTAGTGTTAGGGTTAGGTTTAGGGTCCGGGTTAGGGTAGGGGTAAGGTTAGGGTTAAGGCTAGGTTTACGGTCAGGGGTAGGGCTAGGTTAGGCTTAGGGTTAGGTTTAGAGTTAGAGTTAGTGCTAGGGGTTAGGGTTAGGTTTAGGGTTAGGTTTAGAGTTATTGTTAGGGTTCGGGTAGAGTTAAGGTTAGGGTTAAGTTTAAAGTTAGGTAAGGGTTACGTTTAGGTCAGGGTTAGGGTTATTATTAGAGATAGGGTTAGGTTTAGAGAAAGGGTTAGGGTTCGTGTGAGGGTTAGTGTTAGGTTTACAGTTAAGCTGATGTTTTACAGTGTTACGGTTAGGGTCAGGGTTAGAGTTAGGTTTAGGGTTAGGTTTAGGTGTAGGGCTTGAGTGAGGCGATAGTTTAGGGTTAGATTTAGGGTGAAGGTTAAGATTAGTGTTAGTGTAAATATTAGAGTTAGGCGTTTGTGTTAAGGTTATGATCAGGTTAAGTTTAGGTTTCGAGTTAGAGTTAGGGTTAGGTTTTGGTGTTTGTGTTAATGTTAGGGTCAGGATTAGGGTAGCTTTAGGGTTAGGGTTTGGTTTAGGGTTAGGGTTAGGGTGAAGTTGAAGTTAAGGGTCAGGGTTGAGCTTAGACTTAGCATTAGGGTTTAGGGTTAGGGTTAAGGTTAGGATAGGTTTTAGGGTTAAGATTAGTTTTAGGGTTAGGTTAAGTGTTAGGGTTAAGTCATGGTTAGGTTTAGGGCTAGTTTAAGGTTAGAGGTAAGGTTAGCTTAAGGGTAGTGTTTAGGTTTCGACGTTAGTGTGAGGGTTAGTGCTAGGTTTCCATTTGAGCTGAGTGTGTAGGGTAAGTTCTAGGGTTAGAATTAGGGTTAGAGATAGAGTTAGGGTCAGGGTTCGGGTTAAGTTTAGGGTTAGGGTTAGGTTTATGGTTAGGATTAGGGTTAGGGTCAGAGTTGGGGGATATTTAGTATTATGTTTCGTGTTAGGGTTTCGGTTAGGGTGAAGTTTATGTTAAGTGTGAGGGTTAGGGTTCGGGTTAGTTTTAGGGGTGGGTTCAGGTTAGGGTCAGGGATAGGGTTTGGGTTAGGTTTAGGGTTAGGGTTAGGGTTAGAGTTAGGTTTAGGGTTAGCTTTAGTTTTGGTTAGGGTTAGGATTTGAATGGATTTAGGTTAGGTTTAGGGTTCTGGATAGGGTGAAATTTTGGTTAAAGGTGAGGGTTCGGTTTAGGTTTAGGGTTAGAGTTTTTGTTAGGGGTTAGGGTTAGGTTTGAGCTTATGGTAGGTTTAAAGTCTGGGTTAAGGTTAGGTTAGGGTTATGTTCAGGGTTAGGATTAGGATTCCGTTTAGGGTGAGGGTTAGGATCAGAGTTATTGTAAGGGTTAGTTTTAGGTTGACATGTGCGCCAAGGTTAAGATTATGGTTTGGTTTAGGGGTAGGGATAGGTTTAGTGTTAGGGTGAGCTTTAGTTTAGGGATAGGGTGAAGTTTAAGATAGAGTGAGGTTTAGGGTTAGGGTTATGGCTAAGGTTTGGTTTAGTTTTCAGGTTAATGTTAAGGTTGTGTTTCGTGTTAGGGTTAAGTTTACGGGTTCTGTTTACTTTTAGGGTGAGGGTTAGATTTTAGGTTAGGGTTAAGTTTAGTGTTAGGATTCGCGTTAGGGTGACGGTTTGTGTCAGGCTTTGTGGTTGGGGTGAGGGTTAGGTTTAGGGTTAGGGTTGGGTAGGGTTCGGATTATGGTTATGGTAAGGTGTTAGGGGTTAGAGATTTAGTTTAGGGTGAGGGTTTGGGTGAGTGTCTCGGTTAGTCACTGTGGTTCTGGTCATGCTTAGTTTTGGTTTATGGTTAGGGTTAGGTTTATGATCAGGTTTAGGGTTAGTGTTAGAGTTAGGGTTAAGCTTTAGGTAAGGCTTTGGTGTTTGGGGTTAGGGTTTAGGTAAGGCTTTGGTGTTTGGGGTTAGGGTTTGGGTTGGGGTTAGGGTTTGGGTTCGGGTTAGAGTTATCGTTACGGCTTAGGGTTTCTCGTTAGTGTTAGGGTTAGGGTTAGGCAGAGCATTAGGGTTAGGGTTGGAGGATACGGTTAGGGGTTAGGGTGAGGGTTATGGTTAGTTTTATGGTTAAGGTGAGGGTTTAGGGTAAGTGTTATGTTTAAGGTTAGAGTTAGGGTTAGGGTTAGGTGTAGCGTAAGTTTTCGGTTTAGGTTCAGGTTTTGAATTAGAGTTAGTGTTCTATTTAAGATCAAGGTTAGACTTAGGGTTAGGGTTAGGATTAGGTCTAGACTTAGGTTCAGGGCTAATGTAAGGCTTAGTTTTAGGGTTAGAGGTGGAGTAGCATTATGACTAGAGTTTGGTTTAAGGTTAGGGTTTGGGTTAGGTTTCGGTTTAGGGTTAAAGTTAGGGTTAGGGTTGGATGAAGTTTAGGATGGGGTGAGGGTTATTCTTATGGTTAGGGCTAGAGTTTGATTTTGTGTTCAGGTTAGTGTTAAGGTTAGGCTTAGGGTTCGGGTTCGGGTTCGGAATTTCGTTTAGGGTTAGTGTTAGGTTTAGATTCAGGGTTAGAGTGACATTTCGGTTCAGGGTGAGAGTTAAGATAAGGGTTAGGATTACGGTGAGGGTTATACTTAGTGTTAGGGGTTAGGTTTACGGTTAGGATAGGGTTAAGTTTAGGGTTCATGTTAGGGGTAGTGTTAGATTAGGGTTACTGTTCGTGTTTGGGTTAGGCTTAGGGATAAGTTTAGGGATAGCTTTAGGTTTAGGGTTGGGGATAGGTTTAGGGGTTAGGGTGAGAGTTAGCATTAGGTTTACAGTTAAGGTGAGGGTTTAGGGTAAGTGCTATGGTTAGGGTTAGTGTTAGAGTTAGGGTTAGGGTGAATTTTCAGTTAATAGTGAGGGTTAGGGTAAGGGTTAGGGTTAAGGTTTAGGTTAGATTTAGGATTAAGATTAGTGTTAGGGTTAGGTTTAGGGTCCGGGTTAGGGTAGGGGTAAGGTTAGGGTTAAGGCTAGGTTTACGGTCAGGGGTAGGGCTAGGTTAGGCTTAGGGTTAGGTTTAGAGTTAGAGTTAGTGCTAGGGGTTAGGGTTAGGTTTAGGGTTAGGTTTAGAGTTATTGTTAGGGTTCGGGTAGAGTTAAGGTTAGGGTTAAGTTTAAAGTTAGGTAAGGGTTACGTTTAGGTCAGGGTTAGGGTTATTATTAGAGATAGGGTTAGGTTTAGAGAAAGGGTTAGGGTTCGTGTGAGGGTTAGTGTTAGGTTTACAGTTAAGCTGATGTTTTACAGTGTTACGGTTAGGGTCAGGGTTAGAGTTAGGTTTAGGGTTAGGTTTAGGTGTAGGGCTTGAGTGAGGCGATAGTTTAGGGTTAGATTTAGGGTGAAGGTTAAGATTAGTGTTAGTGTAAATATTAGAGTTAGGCGTTTGTGTTAAGGTTATGATCAGGTTAAGTTTAGGTTTCGAGTTAGAGTTAGGGTTAGGTTTTGGTGTTTGTGTTAATGTTAGGGTCAGGATTAGGGTAGCTTTAGGGTTAGGGTTTGGTTTAGGGTTAGGGTTAGGGTGAAGTTGAAGTTAAGGGTCAGGGTTGAGCTTAGACTTAGCATTAGGGTTTAGGGTTAGGGTTAAGGTTAGGATAGGTTTTAGGGTTAAGATTAGTTTTAGGGTTAGGTTAAGTGTTAGGGTTAAGTCATGGTTAGGTTTAGGGCTAGTTTAAGGTTAGAGGTAAGGTTAGCTTAAGGGTAGTGTTTAGGTTTCGACGTTAGTGTGAGGGTTAGTGCTAGGTTTCCATTTGAGCTGAGTGTGTAGGGTAAGTTCTAGGGTTAGAATTAGGGTTAGAGATAGAGTTAGGGTCAGGGTTCGGGTTAAGTTTAGGGTTAGGGTTAGGTTTATGGTTAGGATTAGGGTTAGGGTCAGAGTTGGGGGATATTTAGTATTATGTTTCGTGTTAGGGTTTCGGTTAGGGTGAAGTTTATGTTAAGTGTGAGGGTTAGGGTTCGGGTTAGTTTTAGGGGTGGGTTCAGGTTAGGGTCAGGGATAGGGTTTGGGTTAGGTTTAGGGTTAGGGTTAGGGTTAGAGTTAGGTTTAGGGTTAGCTTTAGTTTTGGTTAGGGTTAGGATTTGAATGGATTTAGGTTAGGTTTAGGGTTCTGGATAGGGTGAAATTTTGGTTAAAGGTGAGGGTTCGGTTTAGGTTTAGGGTTAGAGTTTTTGTTAGGGGTTAGGGTTAGGTTTGAGCTTATGGTAGGTTTAAAGTCTGGGTTAAGGTTAGGTTAGGGTTATGTTCAGGGTTAGGATTAGGATTCCGTTTAGGGTGAGGGTTAGGATCAGAGTTATTGTAAGGGTTAGTTTTAGGTTGACATGTGCGCCAAGGTTAAGATTATGGTTTGGTTTAGGGGTAGGGATAGGTTTAGTGTTAGGGTGAGCTTTAGTTTAGGGATAGGGTGAAGTTTAAGATAGAGTGAGGTTTAGGGTTAGGGTTATGGCTAAGGTTTGGTTTAGTTTTCAGGTTAATGTTAAGGTTGTGTTTCGTGTTAGGGTTAAGTTTACGGGTTCTGTTTACTTTTAGGGTGAGGGTTAGATTTTAGGTTAGGGTTAAGTTTAGTGTTAGGATTCGCGTTAGGGTGACGGTTTGTGTCAGGCTTTGTGGTTGGGGTGAGGGTTAGGTTTAGGGTTAGGGTTGGGTAGGGTTCGGATTATGGTTATGGTAAGGTGTTAGGGGTTAGAGATTTAGTTTAGGGTGAGGGTTTGGGTGAGTGTCTCGGTTAGTCACTGTGGTTCTGGTCATGCTTAGTTTTGGTTTATGGTTAGGGTTAGGTTTATGATCAGGTTTAGGGTTAGTGTTAGAGTTAGGGTTAAGCTTTAGGTAAGGCTTTGGTGTTTGGGGTTAGGGTTTAGGTAAGGCTTTGGTGTTTGGGGTTAGGGTTTGGGTTGGGGTTAGGGTTTGGGTTCGGGTTAGAGTTATCGTTACGGCTTAGGGTTTCTCGTTAGTGTTAGGGTTAGGGTTAGGCAGAGCATTAGGGTTAGGGTTGGAGGATACGGTTAGGGGTTAGGGTGAGGGTTATGGTTAGTTTTATGGTTAAGGTGAGGGTTTAGGGTAAGTGTTATGTTTAAGGTTAGAGTTAGGGTTAGGGTTAGGTGTAGCGTAAGTTTTCGGTTTAGGTTCAGGTTTTGAATTAGAGTTAGTGTTCTATTTAAGATCAAGGTTAGACTTAGGGTTAGGGTTAGGATTAGGTCTAGACTTAGGTTCAGGGCTAATGTAAGGCTTAGTTTTAGGGTTAGAGGTGGAGTAGCATTATGACTAGAGTTTGGTTTAAGGTTAGGGTTTGGGTTAGGTTTCGGTTTAGGGTTAAAGTTAGGGTTAGGGTTGGATGAAGTTTAGGATGGGGTGAGGGTTATTCTTATGGTTAGGGCTAGAGTTTGATTTTGTGTTCAGGTTAGTGTTAAGGTTAGGCTTAGGGTTCGGGTTCGGGTTCGGAATTTCGTTTAGGGTTAGTGTTAGGTTTAGATTCAGGGTTAGAGTGACATTTCGGTTCAGGGTGAGAGTTAAGATAAGGGTTAGGATTACGGTGAGGGTTATACTTAGTGTTAGGGGTTAGGTTTACGGTTAGGATAGGGTTAAGTTTAGGGTTCATGTTAGGGGTAGTGTTAGATTAGGGTTACTGTTCGTGTTTGGGTTAGGCTTAGGGATAAGTTTAGGGATAGCTTTAGGTTTAGGGTTGGGGATAGGTTTAGGGGTTAGGGTGAGAGTTAGCATTAGGTTTACAGTTAAGGTGAGGGTTTAGGGTAAGTGCTATGGTTAGGGTTAGTGTTAGAGTTAGGGTTAGGGTGAATTTTCAGTTAATAGTGAGGGTTAGGGTAAGGGTTAGGGTTAAGGTTTAGGTTAGATTTAGGATTAAGATTAGTGTTAGGGTTAGGTTTAGGGTCCGGGTTAGGGTAGGGGTAAGGTTAGGGTTAAGGCTAGGTTTACGGTCAGGGGTAGGGCTAGGTTAGGCTTAGGGTTAGGTTTAGAGTTAGAGTTAGTGCTAGGGGTTAGGGTTAGGTTTAGGGTTAGGTTTAGAGTTATTGTTAGGGTTCGGGTAGAGTTAAGGTTAGGGTTAAGTTTAAAGTTAGGTAAGGGTTACGTTTAGGTCAGGGTTAGGGTTATTATTAGAGATAGGGTTAGGTTTAGAGAAAGGGTTAGGGTTCGTGTGAGGGTTAGTGTTAGGTTTACAGTTAAGCTGATGTTTTACAGTGTTACGGTTAGGGTCAGGGTTAGAGTTAGGTTTAGGGTTAGGTTTAGGTGTAGGGCTTGAGTGAGGCGATAGTTTAGGGTTAGATTTAGGGTGAAGGTTAAGATTAGTGTTAGTGTAAATATTAGAGTTAGGCGTTTGTGTTAAGGTTATGATCAGGTTAAGTTTAGGTTTCGAGTTAGAGTTAGGGTTAGGTTTTGGTGTTTGTGTTAATGTTAGGGTCAGGATTAGGGTAGCTTTAGGGTTAGGGTTTGGTTTAGGGTTAGGGTTAGGGTGAAGTTGAAGTTAAGGGTCAGGGTTGAGCTTAGACTTAGCATTAGGGTTTAGGGTTAGGGTTAAGGTTAGGATAGGTTTTAGGGTTAAGATTAGTTTTAGGGTTAGGTTAAGTGTTAGGGTTAAGTCATGGTTAGGTTTAGGGCTAGTTTAAGGTTAGAGGTAAGGTTAGCTTAAGGGTAGTGTTTAGGTTTCGACGTTAGTGTGAGGGTTAGTGCTAGGTTTCCATTTGAGCTGAGTGTGTAGGGTAAGTTCTAGGGTTAGAATTAGGGTTAGAGATAGAGTTAGGGTCAGGGTTCGGGTTAAGTTTAGGGTTAGGGTTAGGTTTATGGTTAGGATTAGGGTTAGGGTCAGAGTTGGGGGATATTTAGTATTATGTTTCGTGTTAGGGTTTCGGTTAGGGTGAAGTTTATGTTAAGTGTGAGGGTTAGGGTTCGGGTTAGTTTTAGGGGTGGGTTCAGGTTAGGGTCAGGGATAGGGTTTGGGTTAGGTTTAGGGTTAGGGTTAGGGTTAGAGTTAGGTTTAGGGTTAGCTTTAGTTTTGGTTAGGGTTAGGATTTGAATGGATTTAGGTTAGGTTTAGGGTTCTGGATAGGGTGAAATTTTGGTTAAAGGTGAGGGTTCGGTTTAGGTTTAGGGTTAGAGTTTTTGTTAGGGGTTAGGGTTAGGTTTGAGCTTATGGTAGGTTTAAAGTCTGGGTTAAGGTTAGGTTAGGGTTATGTTCAGGGTTAGGATTAGGATTCCGTTTAGGGTGAGGGTTAGGATCAGAGTTATTGTAAGGGTTAGTTTTAGGTTGACATGTGCGCCAAGGTTAAGATTATGGTTTGGTTTAGGGGTAGGGATAGGTTTAGTGTTAGGGTGAGCTTTAGTTTAGGGATAGGGTGAAGTTTAAGATAGAGTGAGGTTTAGGGTTAGGGTTATGGCTAAGGTTTGGTTTAGTTTTCAGGTTAATGTTAAGGTTGTGTTTCGTGTTAGGGTTAAGTTTACGGGTTCTGTTTACTTTTAGGGTGAGGGTTAGATTTTAGGTTAGGGTTAAGTTTAGTGTTAGGATTCGCGTTAGGGTGACGGTTTGTGTCAGGCTTTGTGGTTGGGGTGAGGGTTAGGTTTAGGGTTAGGGTTGGGTAGGGTTCGGATTATGGTTATGGTAAGGTGTTAGGGGTTAGAGATTTAGTTTAGGGTGAGGGTTTGGGTGAGTGTCTCGGTTAGTCACTGTGGTTCTGGTCATGCTTAGTTTTGGTTTATGGTTAGGGTTAGGTTTATGATCAGGTTTAGGGTTAGTGTTAGAGTTAGGGTTAAGCTTTAGGTAAGGCTTTGGTGTTTGGGGTTAGGGTTTAGGTAAGGCTTTGGTGTTTGGGGTTAGGGTTTGGGTTGGGGTTAGGGTTTGGGTTCGGGTTAGAGTTATCGTTACGGCTTAGGGTTTCTCGTTAGTGTTAGGGTTAGGGTTAGGCAGAGCATTAGGGTTAGGGTTGGAGGATACGGTTAGGGGTTAGGGTGAGGGTTATGGTTAGTTTTATGGTTAAGGTGAGGGTTTAGGGTAAGTGTTATGTTTAAGGTTAGAGTTAGGGTTAGGGTTAGGTGTAGCGTAAGTTTTCGGTTTAGGTTCAGGTTTTGAATTAGAGTTAGTGTTCTATTTAAGATCAAGGTTAGACTTAGGGTTAGGGTTAGGATTAGGTCTAGACTTAGGTTCAGGGCTAATGTAAGGCTTAGTTTTAGGGTTAGAGGTGGAGTAGCATTATGACTAGAGTTTGGTTTAAGGTTAGGGTTTGGGTTAGGTTTCGGTTTAGGGTTAAAGTTAGGGTTAGGGTTGGATGAAGTTTAGGATGGGGTGAGGGTTATTCTTATGGTTAGGGCTAGAGTTTGATTTTGTGTTCAGGTTAGTGTTAAGGTTAGGCTTAGGGTTCGGGTTCGGGTTCGGAATTTCGTTTAGGGTTAGTGTTAGGTTTAGATTCAGGGTTAGAGTGACATTTCGGTTCAGGGTGAGAGTTAAGATAAGGGTTAGGATTACGGTGAGGGTTATACTTAGTGTTAGGGGTTAGGTTTACGGTTAGGATAGGGTTAAGTTTAGGGTTCATGTTAGGGGTAGTGTTAGATTAGGGTTACTGTTCGTGTTTGGGTTAGGCTTAGGGATAAGTTTAGGGATAGCTTTAGGTTTAGGGTTGGGGATAGGTTTAGGGGTTAGGGTGAGAGTTAGCATTAGGTTTACAGTTAAGGTGAGGGTTTAGGGTAAGTGCTATGGTTAGGGTTAGTGTTAGAGTTAGGGTTAGGGTGAATTTTCAGTTAATAGTGAGGGTTAGGGTAAGGGTTAGGGTTAAGGTTTAGGTTAGATTTAGGATTAAGATTAGTGTTAGGGTTAGGTTTAGGGTCCGGGTTAGGGTAGGGGTAAGGTTAGGGTTAAGGCTAGGTTTACGGTCAGGGGTAGGGCTAGGTTAGGCTTAGGGTTAGGTTTAGAGTTAGAGTTAGTGCTAGGGGTTAGGGTTAGGTTTAGGGTTAGGTTTAGAGTTATTGTTAGGGTTCGGGTAGAGTTAAGGTTAGGGTTAAGTTTAAAGTTAGGTAAGGGTTACGTTTAGGTCAGGGTTAGGGTTATTATTAGAGATAGGGTTAGGTTTAGAGAAAGGGTTAGGGTTCGTGTGAGGGTTAGTGTTAGGTTTACAGTTAAGCTGATGTTTTACAGTGTTACGGTTAGGGTCAGGGTTAGAGTTAGGTTTAGGGTTAGGTTTAGGTGTAGGGCTTGAGTGAGGCGATAGTTTAGGGTTAGATTTAGGGTGAAGGTTAAGATTAGTGTTAGTGTAAATATTAGAGTTAGGCGTTTGTGTTAAGGTTATGATCAGGTTAAGTTTAGGTTTCGAGTTAGAGTTAGGGTTAGGTTTTGGTGTTTGTGTTAATGTTAGGGTCAGGATTAGGGTAGCTTTAGGGTTAGGGTTTGGTTTAGGGTTAGGGTTAGGGTGAAGTTGAAGTTAAGGGTCAGGGTTGAGCTTAGACTTAGCATTAGGGTTTAGGGTTAGGGTTAAGGTTAGGATAGGTTTTAGGGTTAAGATTAGTTTTAGGGTTAGGTTAAGTGTTAGGGTTAAGTCATGGTTAGGTTTAGGGCTAGTTTAAGGTTAGAGGTAAGGTTAGCTTAAGGGTAGTGTTTAGGTTTCGACGTTAGTGTGAGGGTTAGTGCTAGGTTTCCATTTGAGCTGAGTGTGTAGGGTAAGTTCTAGGGTTAGAATTAGGGTTAGAGATAGAGTTAGGGTCAGGGTTCGGGTTAAGTTTAGGGTTAGGGTTAGGTTTATGGTTAGGATTAGGGTTAGGGTCAGAGTTGGGGGATATTTAGTATTATGTTTCGTGTTAGGGTTTCGGTTAGGGTGAAGTTTATGTTAAGTGTGAGGGTTAGGGTTCGGGTTAGTTTTAGGGGTGGGTTCAGGTTAGGGTCAGGGATAGGGTTTGGGTTAGGTTTAGGGTTAGGGTTAGGGTTAGAGTTAGGTTTAGGGTTAGCTTTAGTTTTGGTTAGGGTTAGGATTTGAATGGATTTAGGTTAGGTTTAGGGTTCTGGATAGGGTGAAATTTTGGTTAAAGGTGAGGGTTCGGTTTAGGTTTAGGGTTAGAGTTTTTGTTAGGGGTTAGGGTTAGGTTTGAGCTTATGGTAGGTTTAAAGTCTGGGTTAAGGTTAGGTTAGGGTTATGTTCAGGGTTAGGATTAGGATTCCGTTTAGGGTGAGGGTTAGGATCAGAGTTATTGTAAGGGTTAGTTTTAGGTTGACATGTGCGCCAAGGTTAAGATTATGGTTTGGTTTAGGGGTAGGGATAGGTTTAGTGTTAGGGTGAGCTTTAGTTTAGGGATAGGGTGAAGTTTAAGATAGAGTGAGGTTTAGGGTTAGGGTTATGGCTAAGGTTTGGTTTAGTTTTCAGGTTAATGTTAAGGTTGTGTTTCGTGTTAGGGTTAAGTTTACGGGTTCTGTTTACTTTTAGGGTGAGGGTTAGATTTTAGGTTAGGGTTAAGTTTAGTGTTAGGGTTCGGGTTAGGGTGACGGTTTGTGTTAGGCTTTGTGGTTGGGGTGAGGGTTAGGTTTAGGGTTAGGGTTGGGTAGGGTTCGGATTATGGTTATGGTAAGGTGTTAGGGGTTAGAGATTTAGTTTAGGGTGAGGGTTTGGGTGAGTGTCTCGGTTAGTCACTGTGGTTCTGGTCATGCTTAGTTTTGGTTTATGGTTAGGGTTAGGTTTATGATCAGGTTTAGGGTTAGTGTTAGAGTTAGGGTTAAGCTTTAGGTAAGGCTTTGGTGTTTGGGGTTAGGGTTTAGGTAAGGCTTTGGTGTTTGGGGTTAGGGTTTGGGTTGGGGTTAGGGTTTGGGTTCGGGTTAGAGTTATCGTTACGGCTTAGGGTTTCTCGTTAGTGTTAGTGTTAGGGTTAGACAGAGCATTAGGGTTAGGGTTGGAGGATACGGTTAGGGGTTAGGGTGACGGTTATGGTTAGTTTTATGGTTAAGGTGAGGGTTTAGGGTAAGTGTTATGTTTAAGGTTTGAGTTATGCTTAGGGTTAGGTGTAGCGTAAGTTTTCGGTTTAGGTTCAGGTTTTGAATTAGAGTTAGTGTTCTATTTAAGATCAAGGTTAGACTTAGGGTTAGGGTTAGGATTAGGTCTAGACTTAGGTTCAGGGCTAATGTAAGGCTTAGTTTTAGGGTTAGAGGTGGAGTAGCATTATGACTAGAGTTTGGTTTAAGGTTAGGGTTTGGGTTAGGTTTCGGTTTAGGGTTAAAGTTAGGGTTAGGGTTGGATGAAGTTTAGGATGGGGTGAGGGTTATTCTTATGGTTAGGGCTAGAGTTTGATTTTGTGTTCAGGTTAGTGTTAAGGTTAGGCTTAGGGTTCGGGTTCGGGTTCGGAATTTCGTTTAGGGTTAGTGTTAGGTTTAGATTCAGGGTTAGAGTGACATTTCGGTTCAGGGTGAGAGTTAAGATAAGGGTTAGGATTACGGTGAGGGTTATACTTAGTGTTAGGGGTTAGGTTTACGGTTAGGATAGGGTTAAGTTTAGGGTTCATGTTAGGGGTAGTGTTAGATTAGGGTTACTGTTCGTGTTTGGGTTAGGCTTAGGGATAAGTTTAGGGATAGCTTTAGGTTTAGGGTTGGGGATAGGTTTAGGGGTTAGGGTGAGAGTTAGCATTAGGTTTACAGTTAAGGTGAGGGTTTAGGGTAAGTGCTATGGTTAGGGTTAGTGTTAGAGTTAGGGTTAGGGTGAATTTTCAGTTAATAGTGAGGGTTAGGGTAAGGGTTAGGGTTAAGGTTTAGGTTAGATTTAGGATTAAGATTAGTGTTAGGGTTAGGTTTAGGGTCCGGGTTAGGGTAGGGGTAAGGTTAGGGTTAAGGCTAGGTTTACGGTCAGGGGTAGGGCTAGGTTAGGGTTAGGGTTAGGTTTAGAGTTAGAGTTAGTGCTAGGGGTTAGGGTTAGGTTTAGGGTTAGGTTTAGAGTTATTGTTAGGGTTAGGGTAGAGTTAAGGTTAGGGTTAAGTTTAAAGTTAGGTAAGGGTTACGTTTAGGTCAGGGTTAGGGTTATTATTAGAGATAGGGTTAGGTTTAGAGAAAGGGTTAGGGTTCGTGTGAGGGTTAGTGTTAGGTTTACAGTTAAGCTGATGTTTTACAGTGTTACGGTTAGGGTCAGGGTTAGAGTTAGGTTTAGGGTTAGGTTTAGGTGTAGGGCTTGAGTGAGGCGATAGTTTAGGGTTAGATTTAGGGTGAAGGTTAAGATTAGTGTTAGTGTAAATATTAGAGTTAGGCGTTTGTGTTAAGGTTATGATCAGGTTAAGTTTAGGTTTCGAGTTAGAGTTAGGGTTAGGTTTTGGTGTTTGTGTTAATGTTAGGGTCAGGATTAGGGTAGCTTTAGGGTTAGGGTTTGGTTTAGGGTTAGGGTTAGGGTGAAGTTGAAGTTAAGGGTCAGGGTTGAGCTTAGACTTAGCATTAGGGTTTAGGGTTAGGGTTAAGGTTAGGATAGGTTTTAGGGTTAAGATTAGTTTTAGGGTTAGGTTAAGTGTTAGGGTTAAGTCATGGTTAGGTTTAGGGCTAGTTTAAGGTTAGAGGTAAGGTTAGCTTAAGGGTAGTGTTTAGGTTTCGACGTTAGTGTGAGGGTTAGTGCTAGGTTTCCATTTGAGCTGAGTGTGTAGGGTAAGTTCTAGGGTTAGAATTAGGGTTAGAGATAGAGTTAGGGTCAGGGTTCGGGTTAAGTTTAGGGTTAGGGTTAGGTTTATGGTTAGGATTAGGGTTAGGGTCAGAGTTGGGGGATATTTAGTATTACGTTTCGTGTTAGGGTTTCGGTTAGGGTGAAGTTTATGTTAAGTGTGAGGGTTAGGGTTCGGGTTAGTTTTAGGGGTGGGTTCAGGTTAGGGTCAGGGATAGGGTTTGGGTTAGGTTTAGGGTTATGGTTAGGGTTAGAGTTAGGTTTAGGGTTAGCTTTAGTTTTGGTTAGGGTTAGGATTTGAATGGATTTAGGTTAGGTTTAGGGTTCTGGATAGGGTGAAATTTTGGTTAAAGGTGAGGGTTCGGTTTAGGTTTAGGGTTAGAGTTTTTGTTAGGGGTTAGGGTTAGGTTTGAGCTTATGGTAGGTTTAAAGTCTGGGTTAAGGTTAGGTTAGGGTTATGTTCAGGGTTAGGATTAGGATTCCGTTTAGGGTGAGGGTTAGGATCAGAGTTATTGTAAGGGTTAGTTTTAGGTTGACATGTGCGCCAAGGTTAAGATTATGGTTTGGTTTAGGGGTAGGGATAGGTTTAGTGTTAGGGTGAGCTTTAGTTTAGGGATAGGGTGAAGTTTAAGATAGAGTGAGGTTTAGGGTTAGGGTTATGGCTAAGGTTTGGTTTAGTTTTCAGGTTAATGTTAAGGTTGTGTTTCGTGTTAGGGTTAAGTTTACGGGTTCTGTTTACTTTTAGGGTGAGGGTTAGATTTTAGGTTAGGGTTAAGTTTAGTGTTAGGGTTCGGGTTAGGGTGACGGTTTGTGTTAGGCTTTGTGGTTGGGGTGAGGGTTAGGTTTAGGGTTAGGGTTGGGTAGGGTTCGGATTATGGTTATGGTAAGGTGTTAGGGGTTAGAGATTTAGTTTAGGGTGAGGGTTTGGGTGAGTGTCTCGGTTAGTCACTGTGGTTCTGGTCATGCTTAGTTTTGGTTTATGGTTAGGGTTAGGTTTATGATCAGGTTTAGGGTTAGTGTTAGAGTTAGGGTTAAGCTTTAGGTAAGGCTTTGGTGTTTGGGGTTAGGGTTTAGGTAAGGCTTTGGTGTTTGGGGTTAGGGTTTGGGTTGGGGTTAGGGTTTGGGTTCGGGTTAGAGTTATCGTTACGGCTTAGGGTTTCTCGTTAGTGTTAGTGTTAGGGTTAGACAGAGCATTAGGGTTAGGGTTGGAGGATACGGTTAGGGGTTAGGGTGACGGTTATGGTTAGTTTTATGGTTAAGGTGAGGGTTTAGGGTAAGTGTTATGTTTAAGGTTAGAGTTAGGGTTAGGGTTAGGTGTAGCGTAAATTTTCGGTTTAGGTTCAGGTTTTGAATTAGAGTTAGTGTTCTATTTAAGATCAAGGTTAGACTTAGGGTTAGGGTTAGGATTAGGTCTAGACTTAGGTTCAGGGCTAATGTAAGGCTTAGTTTTAGGGTTAGAGGTGGAGTAGCATTATGACTAGAGTTTGGTTTAAGGTTAGGGTTTGGGTTAGGTTTAGGTTTAGGGTTAAAGTTAGGGTTAGGGTTGGATGAAGTTTAGGATGGGGTGAGGGTTATTCTTATGGTTAGGGCTAGAGTTTGATTTTGTGTTCAGGTTAGTGTTAAGGTTAGGCTTAGGGTTCGGGTTCGGGTTCGGAATTTCGTTTAGGGTTAGTGTTAGGTTTAGATTCAGGGTTAGAGTGACATTTCGGTTCAGGGGGAGGGTTAAGATAAGGGTTAGGATTACGGTGAGGATTATACTTAGTGTTAGAGGTTAGGTTTACGGTTAGGATAGGGTTAAGTTTAGGGTTCATGTTAGGGTTAGTGTTAGATTAGGGTTACTGTTCGTGTTTGGGTTAGGCTTAGGGATAAGTTTAGGGATAGCTTTAGGTTTAGGGTTGGGGATAGGTTTAGGGGTTAGGGTGAGAGTTAGCATTAGGTTTACAGTTAAGGTGAGGGTTTAGGGTAAGTGCTATGGTTAGGGTTAGTGTTAGAGTTAGGGTTAGGGTGAATTTTCAGTTAATAGTGAGGGTTAGGGTAAGGGTTAGGGTTAAGGTTTAGGTTAGATTTAGGATTAAGATTAGTGTTAGGGTTAGGTTTAGGGTCCGGGTTAGGGTAGGGGTAAGGTTAGGGTTAAGGCTAGGTTTACGGTCAGGGGTAGGGCTAGGTTAGGGTTAGGGTTAGCTTTAGAGTTAGAGTTAGTGCTAGGGGTTAGGGTTAGGTTTAGGGTTAGGTTTAGAGTTATTGTTAGGGTTCGGGTAGAGTTAAGGTTAGGGTTAAGTTTAAAGTTAGGTAAGGGTTACGTTTAGGTCAGGGTTAGGGTTATTATTAGAGATAGGGTTAGGTTTAGAGAAAGGGTTAGGGTTCGTGTGAGGGTTAGTGTTAGATTTACAGTTAAGCTGATGTTTTACAGTGTTACGGTTAGGGTCAGGGTTAGAGTTAGGTTTAGGTGTAGGGCTTGAGTGAGGCGATAGTTTAGGGTTAGATTTAGGGTGAAGGTTAAGATTAGTGTTAGTGTAAATATTAGAGTTAGGCGTTTGTGTTAAGGTTATGATCAGGTTAAGTTTAGGTTTCGAGTTAGAGTTAGGGTTAGGTTTTGGTGTTTGTGTTAATGTTAGGGTCAGGATTAGGGTAGCTTTAGGGTTAGGGTTTGGTTTAGGGTTAGGGTTAGGGTGAAGTTGAAGTTAAGGGTCAGGGTTGAGCTTAGACTTAGCATTAGGGTTTAGGGTTAGGGTTAAGGTTAGGATAGGTTTTAGGGTTAAGATTAGTTTTAGGGTTAGGTTAAGTGTTAGGGTTAAGTCATGGTTAGGTTTAGGGCTAGTTTAAGGTTAGAGGTAAGGTTAGCTTAAGGGTAGTGTTTAGGTTTCGACGTTAGTGTGAGGGTTAGTGCTAGGTTTCCATTTGAGCTGAGTGTGTAGGGTAAGTTCTAGGGTTAGAATTAGGGTTAGAGATAGAGTTAGGGTCAGGGTTCGGGTTAAGTTTAGGGTTAGGGTTAGGTTTATGGTTAGGATTAGGGTTAGGGTCAGAGTTGGGGGATATTTAGTATTACGTTTCGTGTTAGGGTTTCGGTTAGGGTGAAGTTTATGTTAAGTGTGAGGGTTAGGGTTCGGGTTAGTTTTAGGGGTGGGTTCAGGTTAGGGTCAGGGATAGGGTTTGGGTTAGGTTTAGGGTTAGGGTTAGGGTTAGAGTTAGGTTTAGGGTTAGCTTTAGTTTTGGTTAGGGTTAGGATTTGAATGGATTTAGGTTAGGTTTAGGGTTCTGGATAGGGTGAAATTTTGGTTAAAGGTGAGGGTTCGGTTTAGGTTTAGGGTTAGAGTTATTGTTAGGGGTTAGGGTTAGGTTTGAGCTTATGGTAGGTTTAAAGTCTGGATTAAGGTTAGGTTAGGGTTATGGTCAGGGTTAGGATTAGGATTCCGTTTAGGGTGAGGGTTAGGATCAGAGTTATTGTAAGGGTTAGTTTTAGGTTGACATGTGCGCCAAGGTTAAGGTTATGGTTTGGTTTAGGGGTAGGGATAGGTTTAGTGTTAGGGTGAGCTTTAGTTTAGGGATAGGGTGAAGTTTAAGATAGAGTGAGGTTTAGGGTTAGGGTTATGGCTAAGGTTTGGTTTAGTTTTCAGGTTAATGTTAAGGTTGTGTTTCGTGTTAGGGTTAAGTTTACGGGTTCTGTTTACTTTTAGGGTGAGGGTTAGATTTTAGGTTAGGGTTAAGTTTAGTGTTAGGATTCGCGTTAGGGTGACGGTTTGTGTCAGGCTTTGTGGTTGGGGTGAGGGTTAGGTTTAGGGTTAGGGTTGGGTAGGGTTCGGATTATGGTTATGGTAAGGTGTTAGGGGTTAGAGATTTAGTTTAGGGTGAGGGTTTGGGTGAGTGTCTCGGTTAGTCACTGTGGTTCTGGTCATGCTTAGTTTTGGTTTATGGTTAGGGTTAGGTTTATGATCAGGTTTAGGGTTAGTGTTAGAGTTAGGGTTAAGCTTTAGGTAAGGCTTTGGTGTTTGGGGTTAGGGTTTAGGTAAGGCTTTGGTGTTTGGGGTTAGGGTTTGGGTTGGGGTTAGGGTTTGGGTTCGGGTTAGAGTTATCGTTACGGCTTAGGGTTTCTCGTTAGTGTTAGGGTTAGGGTTAGGCAGAGCATTAGGGTTAGGGTTGGAGGATACGGTTAGGGGTTAGGGTGAGGGTTATGGTTAGTTTTATGGTTAAGGTGAGGGTTTAGGGTAAGTGTTATGTTTAAGGTTAGAGTTAGGGTTAGGGTTAGGTGTAGCGTAAGTTTTCGGTTTAGGTTCAGGTTTTGAATTAGAGTTAGTGTTCTATTTAAGATCAAGGTTAGACTTAGGGTTAGGGTTAGGATTAGGTCTAGACTTAGGTTCAGGGCTAATGTAAGGCTTAGTTTTAGGGTTAGAGGTGGAGTAGCATTATGACTAGAGTTTGGTTTAAGGTTAGGGTTTGGGTTAGGTTTCGGTTTAGGGTTAAAGTTAGGGTTAGGGTTGGATGAAGTTTAGGATGGGGTGAGGGTTATTCTTATGGTTAGGGCTAGAGTTTGATTTTGTGTTCAGGTTAGTGTTAAGGTTAGGCTTAGGGTTCGGGTTCGGGTTCGGAATTTCGTTTAGGGTTAGTGTTAGGTTTAGTTTCAGGGTTAGAGTGACATTTCGGTTCAGGGTGAGAGTTAAGATAAGGGTTAGGATTACGGTGAGGGTTATACTTAGTGTTAGGGGTTAGGTTTACGGTTAGGATAGGGTTAAGTTTAGGGTTCATGTTAGGGGTAGTGTTAGATTAGGGTTACTGTTCGTGTTTGGGTTAGGCTTAGGGATAAGTTTAGGGATAGCTTTAGGTTTAGGGTTGGGGATAGGTTTAGGGGTTAGGGTGAGAGTTAGCATTAGGTTTACAGTTAAGGTGAGGGTTTAGGGTAAGTGCTATGGTTAGGGTTAGTGTTAGAGTTAGGGTTAGGGTGAATTTTCAGTTAATAGTGAGGGTTAGGGTAAGGGTTAGGGTTAAGGTTTAGGTTAGATTTAGGATTAAGATTAGTGTTAGGGTTAGGTTTTTGGTCCGGGTTAGGGTAGGGGTAAGGTTAGGGTTAAGGCTAGGTTTACGGTCAGGGGTAGGGCTAGGTTAGGCTTAGGGTTAGGTTTAGAGTTAGAGTTAGTGCTAGGGGTTAGGGTTAGGTTTAGGGTTAGGTTTAGAGTTATTGTTAGGGTTCGGGTAGAGTTAAGGTTAGGGTTAAGTTTAAAGTTAGGTAAGGGTTACGTTTAGGTCAGGGTTAGGGTTATTATTAGAGATAGGGTTAGGTTTAGAGAAAGGGTTAGGGTTCGTGTGAGGGTTAGTGTTAGGTTTACAGTTAAGCTGATGTTTTACAGTGTTACGGTTAGGGTCAGGGTTAGAGTTAGGTTTAGGGTTAGGTTTAGGTGTAGGGCTTGAGTGAGGCGATAGTTTAGGGTTAGATTTAGGGTGAAGGTTAACATTAGTGTTAGTGTAAATATTAGAGTTAGGCGTTTGTGTTAAGGTTATGATCAGGTTAAGTTTAGGTTTCGAGTTAGAGTTAGGGTTAGGTTTTGGTGTTTGTGTTAATGTTAGGGTCAGGATTAGGGTAGCTTTAGGGTTAGGGTTTGGTTTAGGGTTAGGGTTAGGGTGAAGTTGAAGTTAAGGGTCAGGGTTGAGCTTAGACTTAGCATTAGGGTTTAGGGTTAGGGTTAAGGTTAGGATAGGTTTTAGGGTTAAGATTAGTTTTAGGGTTAGGTTAAGTGTTAGGGTTAAGTCATGGTTAGGTTTAGGGCTAGTTTAAGGTTAGAGGTAAGGTTAGCTTAAGGGTAGTGTTTAGGTTTCGACGTTAGTGTGAGGGTTAGTGCTAGGTTTCCATTTGAGCTGAGTGTGTAGGGTAAGTTCTAGGGTTAGAATTAGGGTTAGAGATAGAGTTAGGGTCAGGGTTCGGGTTAAGTTTAGGGTTAGGGTTAGGTTTATGGTTAGGATTAGGGTTAGGGTCAGAGTTGGGGGATATTTAGTATTACGTTTCGTGTTAGGGTTTCGGTTAGGGTGAAGTTTATGTTAAGTGTGAGGGTTAGGGTTCGGGTTAGTTTTAGGGGTGGGTTCAGGTTAGGGTCAGGGATAGGGTTTGGGTTAGGTTTAGGGTTAGGGTTAGGGTTAGAGTTAGGTTTAGGGTTAGCTTTAGTTTTGGTTAGGGTTAGGATTTGAATGGATTTAGGTTAGGTTTAGGGTTCTGGATAGGGTGAAATTTTGGTTAAAGGTGAGGGTTCGGTTTAGGTTTAGGGTTAGAGTTATTGTTAGGGGTTAGGGTTAGGTTTGAGCTTATGGTAGGTTTAAAGTCTGGATTAAGGTTAGGTTAGGGTTATGGTCAGGGTTAGGATTAGGATTCCGTTTAGGGTGAGGGTTAGGATCAGAGTTATTGTAAGGGTTAGTTTTAGGTTGACATGTGCGCCAAGGTTAAGGTTATGGTTTGGTTTAGGGGTAGGGATAGGTTTAGTGTTAGGGTGAGCTTTAGTTTAGGGATAGGGTGAAGTTTAAGATAGAGTGAGGTTTAGGGTTAGGGTTATGGCTAAGGTTTGGTTTAGTTTTCAGGTTAATGTTAAGGTTGTGTTTCGTGTTAGGGTTAAGTTTACGGGTTCTGTTTACTTTTAGGGTGAGGGTTAGATTTTAGGTTAGGGTTAAGTTTAGTGTTAGGATTCGCGTTAGGGTGACGGTTTGTGTCAGGCTTTGTGGTTGGGGTGAGGGTTAGGTTTAGGGTTAGGGTTGGGTAGGGTTCGGATTATGGTTATGGTAAGGTGTTAGGGGTTAGAGATTTAGTTTAGGGTGAGGGTTTGGGTGAGTGTCTCGGTTAGTCACTGTGGTTCTGGTCATGCTTAGTTTTGGTTTATGGTTAGGGTTAGGTTTATGATCAGGTTTAGGGTTAGTGTTAGAGTTAGGGTTAAGCTTTAGGTAAGGCTTTGGTGTTTGGGGTTAGGGTTTAGGTAAGGCTTTGGTGTTTGGGGTTAGGGTTTGGGTTGGGGTTAGGGTTTGGGTTCGGGTTAGAGTTATCGTTACGGCTTAGGGTTTCTCGTTAGTGTTAGGGTTAGGGTTAGGCAGAGCATTAGGGTTAGGGTTGGAGGATACGGTTAGGGGTTAGGGTGAGGGTTATGGTTAGTTTTATGGTTAAGGTGAGGGTTTAGGGTAAGTGTTATGTTTAAGGTTAGAGTTAGGGTTAGGGTTAGGTGTAGCGTAAGTTTTCGGTTTAGGTTCAGGTTTTGAATTAGAGTTAGTGTTCTATTTAAGATCAAGGTTAGACTTAGGGTTAGGGTTAGGATTAGGTCTAGACTTAGGTTCAGGGCTAATGTAAGGCTTAGTTTTAGGGTTAGAGGTGGAGTAGCATTATGACTAGAGTTTGGTTTAAGGTTAGGGTTTGGGTTAGGTTTCGGTTTAGGGTTAAAGTTAGGGTTAGGGTTGGATGAAGTTTAGGATGGGGTGAGGGTTATTCTTATGGTTAGGGCTAGAGTTTGATTTTGTGTTCAGGTTAGTGTTAAGGTTAGGCTTAGGGTTCGGGTTCGGGTTCGGAATTTCGTTTAGGGTTAGTGTTAGGTTTAGATTCAGGGTTAGAGTGACATTTCGGTTCAGGGTGAGAGTTAAGATAAGGGTTAGGATTACGGTGAGGGTTATACTTAGTGTTAGGGGTTAGGTTTACGGTTAGGATAGGGTTAAGTTTAGGGTTCATGTTAGGGGTAGTGTTAGATTAGGGTTACTGTTCGTGTTTGGGTTAGGCTTAGGGATAAGTTTAGGGATAGCTTTAGGTTTAGGGTTGGGGATAGGTTTAGGGGTTAGGGTGAGAGTTAGCATTAGGTTTACAGTTAAGGTGAGGGTTTAGGGTAAGTGCTATGGTTAGGGTTAGTGTTAGAGTTAGGGTTAGGGTGAATTTTCAGTTAATAGTGAGGGTTAGGGTAAGGGTTAGGGTTAAGGTTTAGGTTAGATTTAGGATTAAGATTAGTGTTAGGGTTAGGTTTTTGGTCCGGGTTAGGGTAGGGGTAAGGTTAGGGTTAAGGCTAGGTTTACGTTCAGGGGTAGGGCTAGGTTAGGCTTAGGGTTAGGTTTAGAGTTAGAGTTAGTGCTAGGGGTTAGGGTTAGGTTTAGGGTTAGGTTTAGAGTTATTGTTAGGGTTCGGGTAGAGTTAAGGTTAGGGTTAAGTTTAAAGTTAGGTAAGGGTTACGTTTAGGTCAGGGTTAGGGTTATTATTAGAGATAGGGTTAGGTTTAGAGAAAGGGTTAGGGTTCGTGTGAGGGTTAGTGTTAGGTTTACAGTTAAGCTGATGTTTTACAGTGTTACGGTTAGGGTCAGGGTTAGAGTTAGGTTTAGGGTTAGGTTTAGGTGTAGGGCTTGAGTGAGGCGATAGTTTAGGGTTAGATTTAGGGTGAAGGTTAAGATTAGTGTTAGTGTAAATATTAGAGTTAGGCGTTTGTGTTAAGGTTATGATCAGGTTAAGTTTAGGTTTCGAGTTAGAGTTAGGGTTAGGTTTTGGTGTTTGTGTTAATGTTAGGGTCAGGATTAGGGTAGCTTTAGGGTTAGGGTTTGGTTTAGGGTTAGGGTTAGGGTGAAGTTGAAGTTAAGGGTCAGGGTTGAGCTTAGACTTAGCATTAGGGTTTAGGGTTAGGGTTAAGGTTAGGATAGGTTTTAGGGTTAAGATTAGTTTTAGGGTTAGGTTAAGTGTTAGGGTTAAGTCATGGTTAGGTTTAGGGCTAGTTTAAGGTTAGAGGTAAGGTTAGCTTAAGGGTAGTGTTTAGGTTTCGACGTTAGTGTGAGGGTTAGTGCTAGGTTTCCATTTGAGCTGAGTGTGTAGGGTAAGTTCTAGGGTTAGAATTAGGGTTAGAGATAGAGTTAGGGTCAGGGTTCGGGTTAAGTTTAGGGTTAGGGTTAGGTTTATGGTTAGGATTAGGGTTAGGGTCAGAGTTGGGGGATATTTAGTATTACGTTTCGTGTTAGGGTTTCGGTTAGGGTGAAGTTTATGTTAAGTGTGAGGGTTAGGGTTCGGGTTAGTTTTAGGGGTGGGTTCAGGTTAGGGTCAGGGATAGGGTTTGGGTTAGGTTTAGGGTTAGGGTTAGGGTTAGAGTTAGGTTTAGGGTTAGCTTTAGTTTTGGTTAGGGTTAGGATTTGAATGGATTTAGGTTAGGTTTAGGGTTCTGGATAGGGTGAAATTTTGGTTAAAGGTGAGGGTTCGGTTTAGGTTTAGGGTTAGAGTTATTGTTAGGGGTTAGGGTTAGGTTTGAGCTTATGGTAGGTTTAAAGTCTGGATTAAGGTTAGGTTAGGGTTATGGTCAGGGTTAGGATTAGGATTCCGTTTAGGGTGAGGGTTAGGATCAGAGTTATTGTAAGGGTTAGTTTTAGGTTGACATGTGCGCCAAGGTTAAGGTTATGGTTTGGTTTAGGGGTAGGGATAGGTTTAGTGTTAGGGTGAGCTTTAGTTTAGGGATAGGGTGAAGTTTAAGATAGAGTGAGGTTTAGGGTTAGGGTTATGGCTAAGGTTTGGTTTAGTTTTCAGGTTAATGTTAAGGTTGTGTTTCGTGTTAGGGTTAAGTTTACGGGTTCTGTTTACTTTTAGGGTGAGGGTTAGATTTTAGGTTAGGGTTAAGTTTAGTGTTAGGATTCGCGTTAGGGTGACGGTTTGTGTCAGGCTTTGTGGTTGGGGTGAGGGTTAGGTTTAGGGTTAGGGTTGGGTAGGGTTCGGATTATGGTTATGGTAAGGTGTTAGGGGTTAGAGATTTAGTTTAGGGTGAGGGTTTGGGTGAGTGTCTCGGTTAGTCACTGTGGTTCTGGTCATGCTTAGTTTTGGTTTATGGTTAGGGTTAGGTTTATGATCAGGTTTAGGGTTAGTGTTAGAGTTAGGGTTAAGCTTTAGGTAAGGCTTTGGTGTTTGGGGTTAGGGTTTAGGTAAGGCTTTGGTGTTTGGGGTTAGGGTTTGGGTTGGGGTTAGGGTTTGGGTTCGGGTTAGAGTTATCGTTACGGCTTAGGGTTTCTCGTTAGTGTTAGGGTTAGGGTTAGGCAGAGCATTAGGGTTAGGGTTGGAGGATACGGTTAGGGGTTAGGGTGAGGGTTATGGTTAGTTTTATGGTTAAGGTGAGGGTTTAGGGTAAGTGTTATGTTTAAGGTTAGAGTTAGGGTTAGGGTTAGGTGTAGCGTAAGTTTTCGGTTTAGGTTCAGGTTTTGAATTAGAGTTAGTGTTCTATTTAAGATCAAGGTTAGACTTAGGGTTAGGGTTAGGATTAGGTCTAGACTTAGGTTCAGGGCTAATGTAAGGCTTAGTTTTAGGGTTAGAGGTGGAGTAGCATTATGACTAGAGTTTGGTTTAAGGTTAGGGTTTGGGTTAGGTTTCGGTTTAGGGTTAAAGTTAGGGTTAGGGTTGGATGAAGTTTAGGATGGGGTGAGGGTTATTCTTATGGTTAGGGCTAGAGTTTGATTTTGTGTTCAGGTTAGTGTTAAGGTTAGGCTTAGGGTTCGGGTTCGGGTTCGGAATTTCGTTTAGGGTTAGTGTTAGGTTTAGATTCAGGGTTAGAGTGACATTTCGGTTCAGGGTGAGAGTTAAGATAAGGGTTAGGATTACGGTGAGGGTTATACTTAGTGTTAGGGGTTAGGTTTACGGTTAGGATAGGGTTAAGTTTAGGGTTCATGTTAGGGGTAGTGTTAGATTAGGGTTACTGTTCGTGTTTGGGTTAGGCTTAGGGATAAGTTTAGGGATAGCTTTAGGTTTAGGGTTGGGGATAGGTTTAGGGGTTAGGGTGAGAGTTAGCATTAGGTTTACAGTTAAGGTGAGGGTTTAGGGTAAGTGCTATGGTTAGGGTTAGTGTTAGAGTTAGGGTTAGGGTGAATTTTCAGTTAATAGTGAGGGTTAGGGTAAGGGTTAGGGTTAAGGTTTAGGTTAGATTTAGGATTAAGATTAGTGTTAGGGTTAGGTTTTTGGTCCGGGTTAGGGTAGGGGTAAGGTTAGGGTTAAGGCTAGGTTTACGGTCAGGGGTAGGGCTAGGTTAGGCTTAGGGTTAGGTTTAGAGTTAGAGTTAGTGCTAGGGGTTAGGGTTAGGTTTAGGGTTAGGTTTAGAGTTATTGTTAGGGTTCGGGTAGAGTTAAGGTTAGGGTTAAGTTTAAAGTTAGGTAAGGGTTACGTTTAGGTCAGGGTTAGGGTTATTATTAGAGATAGGGTTAGGTTTAGAGAAAGGGTTAGGGTTCGTGTGAGGGTTAGTGTTAGGTTTACAGTTAAGCTGATGTTTTACAGTGTTACGGTTAGGGTCAGGGTTAGAGTTAGGTTTAGGGTTAGGTTTAGGTGTAGGGCTTGAGTGAGGCGATAGTTTAGGGTTAGATTTAGGGTGAAGGTTAAGATTAGTGTTAGTGTAAATATTAGAGTTAGGCGTTTGTGTTAAGGTTATGATCAGGTTAAGTTTAGGTTTCGAGTTAGAGTTAGGGTTAGGTTTTGGTGTTTGTGTTAATGTTAGGGTCAGGATTAGGGTAGCTTTAGGGTTAGGGTTTGGTTTAGGGTTAGGGTTAGGGTGAAGTTGAAGTTAAGGGTCAGGGTTGAGCTTAGACTTAGCATTAGGGTTTAGGGTTAGGGTTAAGGTTAGGATAGGTTTTAGGGTTAAGATTAGTTTTAGGGTTAGGTTAAGTGTTAGGGTTAAGTCATGGTTAGGTTTAGGGCTAGTTTAAGGTTAGAGGTAAGGTTAGCTTAAGGGTAGTGTTTAGGTTTCGACGTTAGTGTGAGGGTTAGTGCTAGGTTTCCATTTGAGCTGAGTGTGTAGGGTAAGTTCTAGGGTTAGAATTAGGGTTAGAGATAGAGTTAGGGTCAGGGTTCGGGTTAAGTTTAGGGTTAGGGTTAGGTTTATGGTTAGGATTAGGGTTAGGGTCAGAGTTGGGGGATATTTAGTATTACGTTTCGTGTTAGGGTTTCGCTTAGGGTGAAGTTTATGTTAAGTGTGAGGGTTAGGGTTCGGGTTAGTTTTAGGGGTGGGTTCAGGTTAGGGTCAGGGATAGGGTTTGGGTTAGGTTTAGGGTTAGGGTTAGGGTTAGAGTTAGGTTTAGGGTTAGCTTTAGTTTTGGTTAGGGTTAGGATTTGAATGGATTTAGGTTAGGTTTAGGGTTCTGGATAGGGTGAAATTTTGGTTAAAGGTGAGGGTTCGGTTTAGGTTTAGGGTTAGAGTTTTTGTTAGGGGTTAGGGTTAGGTTTGAGCTTATGGTAGGTTTAAAGTCTGGGTTAAGGTTAGGTTAGGGTTATGTTCAGGGTTAGGATTAGGATTCCGTTTAGGGTGAGGGTTAGGATCAGAGTTATTGTAAGGGTTAGTTTTAGGTTGACATGTGCGCCAAGGTTAAGATTATGGTTTGGTTTAGGGGTAGGGATAGGTTTAGTGTTAGGGTGAGCTTTAGTTTAGGGATAGGGTGAAGTTTAAGATAGAGTGAGGTTTAGGGTTAGGGTTATGGCTAAGGTTTGGTTTAGTTTTCAGGTTAATGTTAAGGTTGTGTTTCGTGTTAGGGTTAAGTTTACGGGTTCTGTTTACTTTTAGGGTGAGGGTTAGATTTTAGGTTAGGGTTAAGTTTAGTGTTAGGGTTCGGGTTAGGGTGACGGTTTGTGTTAGGCTTTGTGGTTGGGGTGAGGGTTAGGTTTAGGGTTAGGGTTGGGTAGGGTTCGGATTATGGTTATGGTAAGGTGTTAGGGGTTAGAGATTTAGTTTAGGGTGAGGGTTTGGGTGAGTGTCTCGGTTAGTCACTGTGGTTCTGGTCATGCTTAGTTTTGGTTTATGGTTAGGGTTAGGTTTATGATCAGGTTTAGGGTTAGTGTTAGAGTTAGGGTTAAGCTTTAGGTAAGGCTTTGGTGTTTGGGGTTAGGGTTTAGGTAAGGCTTTGGTGTTTGGGGTTAGGGTTTGGGTTGGGGTTAGGGTTTGGGTTCGGGTTAGAGTTATCGTTACGGCTTAGGGTTTCTCGTTAGTGTTAGTGTTAGGGTTAGACAGAGCATTAGGGTTAGGGTTGGAGGATACGGTTAGGGGTTAGGGTGACGGTTATGGTTAGTTTTATGGTTAAGGTGAGGGTTTAGGGTAAGTGTTATGTTTAAGGTTAGAGTTAGGGTTAGGGTTAGGTGTAGCGTAAATTTTCGGTTTAGGTTCAGGTTTTGAATTAGAGTTAGTGTTCTATTTAAGATCAAGGTTAGACTTAGGGTTAGGGTTAGGATTAGGTCTAGACTTAGGTTCAGGGCTAATGTAAGGCTTAGTTTTAGGGTTAGAGGTGGAGTAGCATTATGACTAGAGTTTGGTTTAAGGTTAGGGTTTGGGTTAGGTTTAGGTTTAGGGTTAAAGTTAGGGTTAGGGTTGGATGAAGTTTAGGATGGGGTGAGGGTTATTCTTATGGTTAGGGCTAGAGTTTGATTTTGTGTTCAGGTTAGTGTTAAGGTTAGGCTTAGGGTTCGGGTTCGGGTTCGGAATTTCGTTTAGGGTTAGTGTTAGGTTTAGATTCAGGGTTAGAGTGACATTTCGGTTCAGGGGGAGGGTTAAGATAAGGGTTAGGATTACGGTGAGGATTATACTTAGTGTTAGAGGTTAGGTTTACGGTTAGGATAGGGTTAAGTTTAGGGTTCATGTTAGGGTTAGTGTTAGATTAGGGTTACTGTTCGTGTTTGGGTTAGGCTTAGGGATAAGTTTAGGGATAGCTTTAGGTTTAGGGTTGGGGATAGGTTTAGGGGTTAGGGTGAGAGTTAGCATTAGGTTTACAGTTAAGGTGAGGGTTTAGGGTAAGTGCTATGGTTAGGGTTAGTGTTAGAGTTAGGGTTAGGGTGAATTTTCAGTTAATAGTGAGGGTTAGGGTAAGGGTTAGGGTTAAGGTTTAGGTTAGATTTAGGATTAAGATTAGTGTTAGGGTTAGGTTTAGGGTCCGGGTTAGGGTAGGGGTAAGGTTAGGGTTAAGGCTAGGTTTACGGTCAGGGGTAGGGCTAGGTTAGGCTTAGGGTTAGGTTTAGAGTTAGAGTTAGTGCTAGGGGTTAGGGTTAGGTTTAGGGTTAGGTTTAGAGTTATTGTTAGGGTTCGGGTAGAGTTAAGGTTAGGGTTAAGTTTAAAGTTAGGTAAGGGTTACGTTTAGGTCAGGGTTAGGGTTATTATTAGAGATAGGGTTAGGTTTAGAGAAAGGGTTAGGGTTCGTGTGAGGGTTAGTGTTAGGTTTACAGTTAAGCTGATGTTTTACAGTGTTACGGTTAGGGTCAGGGTTAGAGTTAGGTTTAGGGTTAGGTTTAGGTGTAGGGCTTGAGTGAGGCGATAGTTTAGGGTTAGATTTAGGGTGAAGGTTAAGATTAGTGTTAGTGTAAATATTAGAGTTAGGCGTTTGTGTTAAGGTTATGATCAGGTTAAGTTTAGGTTTCGAGTTAGAGTTAGGGTTAGGTTTTGGTGTTTGTGTTAATGTTAGGGTCAGGATTAGGGTAGCTTTAGGGTTAGGGTTTGGTTTAGGGTTAGGGTTAGGGTGAAGTTGAAGTTAAGGGTCAGGGTTGAGCTTAGACTTAGCATTAGGGTTTAGGGTTAGGGTTAAGGTTAGGATAGGTTTTAGGGTTAAGATTAGTTTTAGGCTTAGGTTAAGTGTTAGGGTTAAGTCATGGTTAGGTTTAGGGCTAGTTTAAGGTTAGAGGTAAGGTTAGCTTAAGGGTAGTGTTTAGGTTTCGACGTTAGTGTGAGGGTTAGTGCTAGGTTTCCATTTGAGCTGAGTGTGTAGGGTAAGTTCTAGGGTTAGAATTAGGGTTAGAGATAGAGTTAGGGTCAGGGTTCGGGTTAAGTTTAGGGTTAGGGTTAGGTTTATGGTTAGGATTAGGGTTAGGGTCAGAGTTGGGGGATATTTAGTATTATGTTTCGTGTTAGGGTTTCGGTTAGGGTGAAGTTTATGTTAAGTGTGAGGGTTAGGGTTCGGGTTAGCTTTAGGGGTGGGTTCAGGTTAGGGTCAGGGATAGGGTTTGGGTTAGGTTTAGGGTTAGGGTTAGGGTTAGAGTTAGGTTTAGGGTTAGCTTTAGTTTTGGTTAGGGTTAGGATTTGAATGGATTTAGGTTAGGTTTAGGGTTCTGGATAGGGTGAAATTTTGGTTAAAGGTGAGGGTTCGGTTTAGGTTTAGGGTTAGAGTTATTGTTAGGGGTTAGGGTTAGGTTTGAGCTTATGGTAGGTTCAAAGTCTGGATTAAGGTTAGGTTAGGGTTATGGTCAGGGTTAGGATTAGGATTCCGTTTAGGGTGAGGGTTAGGATCAGAGTTATTGTAAGGGTTAGTTTTAGGTTGACATGTGCGCCAAGGTTAAGGTTATGGTTTGGTTTAGGGGTAGGGATAGGTTTAGTGTTAGGGTGAGCTTTAGTTTAGGGATAGGGTGAAGTTTAAGATAGAGTGAGGTTTAGGGTTAGGGTTATGGCTAAGGTTTGGTTTAGTTTTCAGGTTAATGTTAAGGTTGTGTTTCGTGTTAGGGTTAAGTTTACGGGTTCTGTTTACTTTTAGGGTGAGGGTTAGATTTTAGGTTAGGGTTAAGTTTAGTGTTAGGGTTCGGGTTAGGGTGACGGTTTGTGTTAGGCTTTGTGGTTGGGGTGAGGGTTAGGTTTAGGGTTAGGGTTGGGTAGGGTTCGGATTATGGTTATGGTAAGGTGTTAGGGGTTAGAGATTTAGTTTAGGGTGAGGGTTTGGGTGAGTGTCTCGGTTAGTCACTGTGGTTCTGGTCATGCTTAGTTTTGGTTTATGGTTAGGGTTAGGTTTATGATCAGGTTTAGGGTTAGTGTTAGAGTTAGGGTTAAGCTTTAGGTAAGGCTTTGGTGTTTGGGGTTAGGGTTTGGGTTTGGGTTAGAGTTATCGTTACGGCTTAGGGCTTCTCGTTAGTGTTAGGGTTAGGGTTAGGCAGAGCATTAGGGTTAGGGTTGGAGGATACGGTTAGGGGTTAGGCTGAGGGTTATGGTTAGTTTTACGGTTAAGGTGAGGGTTTAGGGTAAGTGTTATGTTTAAGGTTAGAGTTAGGGTTAGGTTTAGGGTTAGGGTTAGGTGTAGCGTCAGTTTTCGGTTTCGGTTCAGGTTTCGAATTAGAGTTAGTGTTCTATTTAAGATCAAGGTTAGAGTTAGGGTTAGGGTTAGGATTAGGTCTACGGTTAGGATTAGGATTAGGTCTAGTCTTAGGTTCAGGGCTAATGTAAGGCTTAGTTTTAGGGTTAGAGGTGGAGTAGCGTTATGACTAGAGTTTGGTTTAAGGTTAGGGTTTGGGTTAGGTTTAGGTTTAGGGTTAAAGTGAGGGTTAGGGTTGGATGAAGTTTAGGATGGGGTGAGGGTTATTCTTTGGTTAGGGCTAGAGTTTGATTTTGTGTTCAGGTTAGTGTTAAGGTTAGGTTTAGGGTTCGGGTTCGGGTTGGGAATTTCGTTTAGGGTTAGTGTTAGGTTTAGGTTCAGGGTTAGAGTGACATTTCGGTTCAGGGTGAGGGTTAAGATAAGGGTTAGGATTACGGTGAGGATTATACTTAGTGTTAGAGGTTAGGTTTACGGTTAGGATAGGGTTAAGTTTAGGGTTAATGTTAGGGTTAGTGTTAGATTAGGGTTACTGTTCGTGTTTGGGTTAGGCTTAGGGATAAGTTTAGGGATAGCTTTAGGTTTAGGGTTGGGGATAGGCTTAGGGGTTAGGGTGAGGGTTAGCATTAGGTTTACAGTTAAGGTGAGGGTTTAGGGTAAGTGTTATGGTTAGGGTTAGTGTTAGAGTTAGGGTTAGGGTGAATTTTCATTTAATAGAGAGGGTTAGGGTAAGGGTTAGGGTTAAGGTTAAGGTTAGATTTAGGATTAAGATTAGTGTTAGGGTTAGGTTTTGGGTCAGGGTTAGGGTAGGGGTAAGGTTAGGGTTAAGGCTAGGTTTACGGTCAGGGGTAGGGCTAGGTTAGGGTTAGGGTTAGGTTTAGAGTTAGAGTTAGTGCTAGGGTTGAGGGTTAGGTTTAGGGTCAGGTTTAGAGTTATTGTTAGGGTTAGGGTTAGGATAGGGTTCAGGTTAGGGTTAAGTTTAAAGTTAGGTAAGGGTTACGTTTAGGTCAGGGTTAGGGTTATTATTAGAGATAGGGTTAGGTTTAGGGAAAGGGTTAGGGTTCGTGTGAGGGTTAGTGTTAGGTTTACAGTCAAGCTGATGTTTTACAGTGTTACGGTTAGGGTCAGGGTTAGAGTTAGTTTTAGGGTTAGGTTTAGGTATAGGGCTTGAGTGAGGGGATAGTTTAGGGTTAGATTTAGGGTGAAGGTTAAGATTAGTGTTAGTGTAAATATTAGAGTTAGGCGTTTGTTTTAAGGTTATGATCAGGTTAAGTTTAGGTTTAGAGTTAGTGTTAGGGTTAGGTTTTGGTGTTTGTGTTAATTTTAGGGTCAGGATTAGGGTAGCTCTAGGGTTAGGGTTTGGTTTAGGGTTAGGTTTAGGGTGAAGTTGAAGTTAAGGGTCAGGGTTGAGCTTAGTCTTAGCATTAGGGTTTAGGGTTAGGGTTAAGGTTAGGATAGGTTTTAGGGTTAAGATTATTTTTAGGGTTAGGGTAAGTGTTAGGGTTAAGTGTTGGTTAGGTTTAGGGCTCTGTTAAGGTTAGAGATAAGATTAGGTTAAGGGTAGGTTTAGGTTTCGATGTTAGTGTGAGGGTTAGGGCTAGGTTTCCATTTAAGCTGAGTGTGTAGGGTAAGTTTTATGGTTAGGATTAGGCTTAGAGATAGAGTTAGGGTCAGGGTTAGGTTTAAGTTTAGGGTTAGGGTTAGGTCTATGGTTAGGATTAGGGTTAGGGTCAGAGTTGGGGGATATTTAGTATTATGTTTCGTGTTAGGGTTTCGGTTAGGGTGAAGTTTATGTTAAGTGTGAGGGTTCGGGTTAGGGCCAGGTGTAGGCCTAGCGTGAGGGGATAGTTTATGGTTAGGTTTAGTTTTAGGGTTAGGCTTAGGTTTAGGGTGAAGGTTGAGACGAGGGTTAGGGTAAATATTAGAGTTAGGTGTTTGGGTTAAGGTTAGGATCAGGTTAGGGTTAGTGTTAGGGTTAGGTTTTGGTCTTTGGATTAATGTTAGGATCAGGATTAGGATTAGTTTAGGGTTACGGTTCGGTTTAGGGTTAGGGTTAGGGTGAAGTTTAAGTTAAGGGTGAGGGTTGAGCTTAGCCTTAGCGTTAGGGGTTAGAGTTAAGGTTAGGATTAGGTTTAGGGTTAAGATTAGTTTTAGGGTTAGGGTAAGTGTTAGGGTTAAGTCATGGTTAGGTTTAGGGCTAGTTTAAGGTTAGAGATAAGGTGAGCTTAAGGGTAAGGTTTAGGTTTCGACGTTAGTGTGAGGGTTAGTGCTAGGTTTCCATTTCAGCTGATTGTGTAGGGTAAGTTTTAGGGTTAGAATTAGGGTTAGAGATAGAGTTAGGGTCAGGGTTCGGGTTAAGTTTAGGGTTAGGGTTAGGTTTATGGTTAGGATTAGGGTTAGGGTCAGAGTTGGGGGATATTTAGTATTATGTTTCGTGTTAGGGTTTCAGTTAGGGTGAAGTCTATGTTAAGTGTGAGGGTTAGGGTTCGGGTTAGTTTTAGGGGTTGGGTTCAGGTTAGGGTCAGGGTTAGGGTTAGGGTTAGAGTTAGGTTTAGGGTTAGCTTTAGTTTTGGTTAGGGTTAGGATTTGAATGAATTTAGGTTAGGTTTAGGGTTCTGGATAGGGTGAAATTTTGGTTAAAGGTGAGGGTTCGGTTTAGGTTTAGGGTTAGAGTTATTGTTAGGGGTTAGGGTTAGGTTTGAGTTTATGGTAGGGTTAAAGTCGGGGTTAAGGTTAGGTTAGGGTTATGGTCAGGGTTAGGATTAGGATTCCGTTTAGGGTAAGGGTTAGGATCAGAGTTATTGTAAGGGTTAGTTTTAGGTTGACATGTGCGCCAAGGTTAAGGTTATGGTTTGGTTTGGGGTAGGGATACGTTTAGTGTTAGGGTGAGCTTTAGTTTAGGGATAGGGTGAAGTTTAAGATAGAGTGAGGTTTAGGGTTAGGGTTATGGCTAAGGTTTGGTTTAGTTTTCAGGTTAATGTTAAGGTTGTGTTTCGTGTTAGGGTTAAGTTTACGGGTTCCGTTTACTTTTAGGGTGAGGGTTAGATTTTAGGTTAGGGTTCAGTTTAGTGTTAGGGTTCGGGTTAGGGTGACGGTTTGTGTAAGGCTTTGTGGTTGTGGTGAGTGTTAGGTTTAGGGTTAGGGTTGGGTAGGGTTCGGATTATGGTTATGGTAAGGTGTTAGGGGTTAGAGTTTTAGTTTAGGGTGAGGGTTTGGGTGAGGGTCTCGGTTAGTCACTGTGGTTCTGGTCATGCTTAGTTTTGGTTTATGGTTAGGGTTAGGTTTATGATCAGGTTTAGGGTTAGAGTTAGGGTTAAGGTTTAGGTAAGGCTTTGGTGTTTGGGGTTAGGGTTTGGGTTTGGGTTAGAGTTATCGTTACGGCTTAGGGCTTCTCGTTAGTGTTAGGGTTAGGGTTAGGCAGAGCATTAGGGTTAGGGTTGGAGGATACGGTTGGGGTTAGGCTGAGGGTTATGGTTAGTTTTACGGTTAAGGTGAGGGTTTAGGGTAAGTGTTATGTTTAAGGTTAGAGTTAGGTTTAGGTTTAGGGTTAGGGTTAGGTGTAGCGTAAGTTTTCGGTTTCGGTTCAGGTTTCGAATTAGAGTTAGTGTTCTATTTAAGATCAAGGTTAGAGTTAGGGTTAGGGTTAGGATTAGGTCTACGGTTAGGATTAGGATTAGGTCTAGACTTAGGTTCAGGGCTAATGTAAGGCTTAGTTTTAGGGTTAGAGGTGGAGTAGCGTTATGACTAGAGTTTGGTTTAAGGTTAGGGTTTGGGTTAGGTTTCGGTTTAGGGTTAAAGTTAGGGTTAGGGTTGGATGAAGTTTAGGATGGGGTGAGGGTTATTCTTTGGTTAGGGCTAGAGTTTGATTTTGTGTTCAGGTTAGTGTTAAGGTTAGGTTTAGGGTTCGGGTTCGGGTTGGGAATTTCGTTTAGGGTTAGTGTTAGGTTTAGGTTCAGGGTTAGAGTGACATTTCGGTTCAGGGTGAGGGTTAAGATAAGGGTTAGGATTACGGTGAGGATTATACTTAGTGTTAGAGGTTAGGTTTACGGTTAGGATAGGGTTAAGTTTAGGGTTAATGTTAGGGTTAGTGTTAGATTAGGGTTACTGTTCGTGTTTGGGTTAGGCTTAGGGATAAGTTTAGGGATAGCTTTAGGTTTAGGGTTGGGGATAGGCTTAGGGGTTAGGGTGAGGGTTAGCATTAGGTTTACAGTTAAGGTGAGGGTTTAGGGTAAGTGTTATGGTTAGGGTTAGTGTTAGAGTTAGGGTTAGGGTGAATTTTCATTTAATAGAGAGGGTTAGGGTAAGGGTTAGGGTTAAGGTTAAGGTTAGATTTAGGATTAAGATTAGTGTTAGGGTTAGGTTTTGGGTCAGGGTTAGGGTAGGGGTAAGGTTAGGGTTAAGGCTAGGTTTACGGTCAGGGGTAGGGCTAGGTTAGGGTTAGGGTTAGGTTTAGAGTTAGAGTTAGTGCTAGGGTTGAGGGTTAGGTTTAGGGTCAGGTTTAGAGTTATTGTTAGGGTTAGGGTTAGGATAGGGTTCAGGTTAGGGTTAAGTTTAAAGTTAGGTAAGGGTTACGTTTAGGTCAGGGTTAGGGTTATTATTAGAGATAGGGTTAGGTTTAGGGAAAGGGTTAGGGTTCGTGTGAGGGTTAGTGTTAGGTTTACAGTCAAGCTGATGTTTTACAGTGTTACGGTTAGGGTCAGGGTTAGAGTTAGTTTTAGGGTTAGGTTTAGGTATAGGGCTTGAGTGAGGGGATAGTTTAGGGTTAGATTTAGGGTGAAGGTTAAGATTAGTGTTAGTGTAAATATTAGAGTTAGGCGTTTGTTTTAAGGTTATGATCAGGTTAAGTTTAGGTTTAGAGTTAGTGTTAGGGTTAGGTTTTGGTGTTTGTGTTAATTTTAGGGTCAGGATTAGGGTAGCTCTAGGGTTAGGGTTTGGTTTAGGGTTAGGTTTAGGGTGAAGTTGAAGTTAAGGGTCAGGGTTGAGCTTAGTCTTAGCATTAGGGTTTAGGGTTAGGGTTAAGGTTAGGATAGGTTTTAGGGTTAAGATTATTTTTAGGGTTAGGGTAAGTGTTAGGGTTAAGTGTTGGTTAGGTTTAGGGCTCTGTTAAGGTTAGAGATAAGATTAGGTTAAGGGTAGGTTTAGGTTTCGATGTTAGTGTGAGGGTTAGGGCTAGGTTTCCATTTAAGCTGAGTGTGTAGGGTAAGTTTTATGGTTAGGATTAGGCTTAGAGATAGAGTTAGGGTCAGGGTTAGGTTTAAGTTTAGGGTTAGGGTTAGGTCTATGGTTAGGATTAGGGTTAGGGTCAGAGTTGGGGGATATTTAGTATTATGTTTCGTGTTAGGGTTTCGGTTAGGGTGAAGTTTATGTTAAGTGTGAGGGTTCGGGTTAGGGCCAGGTGTAGGCCTAGAGTGAGGGGATAGTTTATGGTTAGGTTTAGTTTTAGGGTTAGGCTTAGGTTTAGGGTGAAGGTTGAGACGAGGGTTAGGGTAAATATTAGAGTTAGGTGTTTGGGTTAAGGTTAGGATCAGGTTAGGGTTAGTGTTAGGGTTAGGTTTTGGTCTTTGGATTAATGTTAGGATCAGGATTAGGATTAGTTTAGGGTTACGGTTCGGTTTAGGGTTAGGGTTAGGGTGAAGTTTAAGTTAAGGGTGAGGGTTGAGCTTAGCCTTAGCGTTAGGGGTTAGAGTTAAGGTTAGGATTAGGTTTAAGGTTAAGATTAGTTTTAGGGTTAGGGTAAGTGTTAGGGTTAAGTCATGGTTAGGTTTAGGGCTAGTTTAAGGTTAGAGATAAGGTGAGCTTAAGGGTAGGGTTTAGGTTTCGACGTTAGTGTGAGGGTTAGTGCTAGGTTTCCATTTCAGCTGATTGTGTAGGGTAAGTTTTAGGGTTAGAATTAGGGTTAGAGATAGAGTTAGGGACAGGGTTCGGGTTAAGTTTAGGGTTAGGGTTAGGTTTATGGTTAGGATTAGGGTTAGGGTCAGAGTTGGGGGATATTTAGTATTATGTTTCGTGTTAGGGTTTCAGTTAGGGTGAAGTTTATGTTAAGTGTGAGGGTTAGGGTTCGGGTTAGTTTTAGGGGTTGGGTTCAGGTTAGGGTCAGGGTTAGGGTTAGGGTTAGAGTTAGGTTTAGGGTTAGCTTTAGTTTTGGTTAGGGTTAGGATTTGAATGAATTTAGGTTAGGTTTAGGGTTCTGGATAGGGTGAAATTTTGGTTAAAGGTGAGGGTTCGGTTTAGGTTTAGGGTTAGAGTTATTGTTAGGGGTTAGGGTTAGGTTTGAGTTTATGGTAGGGTTAAAGTCGGGGTTAAGGTTAGGTTAGGGTTATGGTCAGGGTTAGGATTAGGATTCCGTTTAGGGTAAGGGTTAGGATCAGAGTTATTGTAAGGGTTAGTTTTAGGTTGACATGTGCGCCAAGGTTAAGGTTATGGTTTGGTTTGGGGTAGGGATACGTTTAGTGTTAGGGTGAGCTTTAGTTTAGGGATAGGGTGAAGTTTAAGATAGAGTGAGTTTTAGGGTTAGGGTTATGGCTAAGGTTTGGTTTAGTTTTCAGGTTAATGTTAAGGTTGTGTTTCGTGTTAGGGTTAAGTTTACGGGTTCCGTTTACTTTTAGGGTGAGGGTTAGATTTTAGGTTAGGGTTCAGTTTAGTGTTAGGGTTCGGGTTAGGGTGACGGTTTGTGTAAGGCTTTGTGGTTGTGGTGAGTGTTAGGTTTAGGGTTAGGGTTGGGTAGGGTTCGGATTATGGTTATGGTAAGGTGTTAGGGGTTAGAGTTTTAGTTTAGGGTGAGGGTTTGGGTGAGGGTCTCGGTTAGTCACTGTGGTTCTGGTCATGCTTAGTTTTGGTTTATGGTTAGGGTTAGGTTTATGATCAGGTTTAGGGTTAGAGTTAGGGTTAAGGTTTAGGTAAGGCTTTGGTGTTTGGGGTTAGGGTTTGGGTTTGGGTTAGAGTTATCGTTACGGCTTAGGGCTTCTCGTTAGTGTTAGGGTTAGGGTTAGGCAGAGCATTAGGGTTAGGGTTGGAGGATACGGTTGGGGTTAGGCTGAGGGTTATGGTTAGTTTTACGGTTAAGGTGAGGGTTTAGGGTAAGTGTTATGTTTAAGGTTAGAGTTAGGTTTAGGTTTAGGGTTAGGGTTAGGTGTAGCGTAAGTTTTCGGTTTCGGTTCAGGTTTCGAATTAGAGTTAGTGTTCTATTTAAGATCAAGGTTAGAGTTAGGGTTAGGGTTAGGATTAGGTCTACGGTTAGGATTAGGATTAGGTCTAGACTTAGGTTCAGGGCTAATGTAAGGCTTAGTTTTAGGGTTAGAGGTGGAGTAGCGTTATGACTAGAGTTTGGTTTAAGGTTAGGGTTTGGGTTAGGTTTAGGTTTAGGGTTAAAGTTAGGGTTAGGGTTGGATGAAGTTTAGGATGGGGTGAGGGTTATTCTTTGGTTAGGGCTAGAGTTTGATTTTGTGTTCAGGTTAGTGTTAAGGTTAGGTTTAGGGTTCGGGTTCGGGTTGGGAATTTCGTTTAGGGTTAGTGTTAGGTTTAGGTTCAGGGTTAGAGTGACATTTCGGTTCAGGGTGAGGGTTAAGATAAGGGTTAGGATTACGGTGAGGATTATACTTAGTGTTAGAGGTTAGGTTTACGGTTAGGATAGGGTTAAGTTTAGGGTTAATGTTAGGGTTAGTGTTAGATTAGGGTTACTGTTCGTGTTTGGGTTAGGCTTAGGGATAAGTTTAGGGATAGCTTTAGGTTTAGGGTTGGGGATAGGCTTAGGGGTTAGGGTGAGGGTTAGCATTAGGTTTACAGTTAAGGTGAGGGTTTAGGGTAAGTGTTATGGTTAGGGTTAGTGTTAGAGTTAGGGTTAGGGTGAATTTTCATTTAATAGAGAGGGTTAGGGTAAGGGTTAGGGTTAAGGTTAAGGTTAGATTTAGGATTAAGATTAGTGTTAGGGTTAGGTTTTGGGTCAGGGTTAGGGTAGGGGTAAGGTTAGGGTTAAGGCTAGGTTTACGGTCAGGGGTAGGGCTAGGTTAGGGTTAGGGTTAGGTTTAGAGTTAGAGTTAGTGCTAGGGTTGAGGGTTAGGTTTAGGGTCAGGTTTAGAGTTATTGTTAGGGTTAGGGTTAGGATAGGGTTCAGGTTAGGGTTAAGTTTAAAGTTAGGTAAGGGTTACGTTTAGGTCAGGGTTAGGGTTATTATTAGAGATAGGGTTAGGTTTAGGGAAAGGGTTAGGGTTCGTGTGAGGGTTAGTGTTAGGTTTACAGTCAAGCTGATGTTTTACAGTGTTACGGTTAGGGTCAGGGTTAGAGTTAGTTTTAGGGTTAGGTTTAGGTATAGGGCTTGAGTGAGGGGATAGTTTAGGGTTAGATTTAGGGTGAAGGTTAAGATTAGTGTTAGTGTAAATATTAGAGTTAGGCGTTTGTTTTAAGGTTATGATCAGGTTAAGTTTAGGTTTAGAGTTAGTGTTAGGGTTAGGTTTTGGTGTTTGTGTTAATTTTAGGGTCAGGATTAGGGTAGCTCTAGGGTTAGGGTTTGGTTTAGGGTTAGGTTTAGGGTGAAGTTGAAGTTAAGGGTCAGGGTTGAGCTTAGTCTTAGCATTAGGGTTTAGGGTTAGGGTTAAGGTTAGGATAGGTTTTAGGGTTAAGATTATTTTTAGGGTTAGGGTAAGTGTTAGGGTTAAGTGTTGGTTAGGTTTAGGGCTCTGTTAAGGTTAGAGATAAGATTAGGTTAAGGGTAGGTTTAGGTTTCGATGTTAGTGTGAGGGTTAGGGCTAGGTTTCCATTTAAGCTGAGTGTGTAGGGTAAGTTTTATGGTTAGGATTAGGCTTAGAGATAGAGTTAGGGTCAGGGTTAGGTTTAAGTTTAGGGTTAGGGTTAGGTCTATGGTTAGGATTAGGGTTAGGGTCAGAGTTGGGGGATATTTAGTATTATGTTTCGTGTTAGGGTTTCGGTTAGGGTGAAGTTTATGTTAAGTGTGAGGGTTCGGGTTAGGGCCAGGTGTAGGCCTAGAGTGAGGGGATAGTTTATGGTTAGGTTTAGTTTTAGGGTTAGGCTTAGGTTTAGGGTGAAGGTTGAGACGAGGGTTAGGGTAAATATTAGAGTTAGGTGTTTGGGTTAAGGTTAGGATCAGGTTAGGGTTAGTGTTAGGGTTAGGTTTTGGTCTTTGGATTAATGTTAGGATCAGGATTAGGATTAGTTTAGGGTTACGGTTCGGTTTAGGGTTAGGGTTAGGGTGAAGTTTAAGTTAAGGGTGAGGGTTGAGCTTAGCCTTAGCGTTAGGGGTTAGAGTTAAGGTTAGGATTAGGTTTAAGGTTAAGATTAGTTTTAGGGTTAGGGTAAGTGTTAGGGTTAAGTCATGGTTAGGTTTAGGGCTAGTTTAAGGTTAGAGATAAGGTGAGCTTAAGGGTAGGGTTTAGGTTTCGACGTTAGTGTGAGGGTTAGGGCTAGGTTTCCATTTCAGCTGATTGTGTAGGGTAAGTTTTAGGGTTAGAATTAGGGTTAGAGATAGAGTTAGGGTCAGGGTTCGGGTTAAGTTTAGGGTTAGGGTTAGGTTTATGGTTAGGATTAGGGTTAGGGTCAGAGTTGGGGGATATTTAGTATTATGTTTCGTGTTAGGGTTTCAGTTAGGGTGAAGTTTATGTTAAGTGTGAGGGTTAGGGTTCGGGTTAGTTTTAGGGGTTGGGTTCAGGTTAGGGTCAGGGTTAGGGTTAGGGTTAGAGTTAGGTTTAGGGTTAGCTTTAGTTTTGGTTAGGGTTAGGATTTGAATGAATTTAGGTTAGGTTTAGGGTTCTGGATAGGGTGAAATTTTGGTTAAAGGTGAGGGTTCGGTTTAGGTTTAGGGTTAGAGTTATTGTTAGGGGTTAGGGTTAGGTTTGAGTTTATGGTAGGGTTAAAGTCGGGGTTAAGGTTAGGTTAGGGTTATGGTCAGGGTTAGGATTAGGATTCCGTTTAGGGTAAGGGTTAGGATCAGAGTTATTGTAAGGGTTAGTTTTAGGTTGACATGTGCGCCAAGGTTAAGGTTATGGTTTGGTTTGGGGTAGGGATACGTTTAGTGTTAGGGTGAGCTTTAGTTTAGGGATAGGGTGAAGTTTAAGATAGAGTGAGTTTTAGGGTTAGGGTTATGGCTAAGGTTTGGTTTAGTTTTCAGGTTAATGTTAAGGTTGTGTTTCGTGTTAGGGTTAAGTTTACGGGTTCCGTTTACTTTTAGGGTGAGGGTTAGATTTTAGGTTAGGGTTCAGTTTAGTGTTAGGGTTCGGGTTAGGGTGACGGTTTGTGTAAGGCTTTGTGGTTGTGGTGAGTGTTAGGTTTAGGGTTAGGGTTGGGTAGGGTTCGGATTATGGTTATGGTAAGGTGTTAGGGGTTAGAGTTTTAGTTTAGGGTGAGGGTTTGGGTGAGGGTCTCGGTTAGTCACTGTGGTTCTGGTCATGCTTAGTTTTGGTTTATGGTTAGGGTTAGGTTTATGATCAGGTTTAGGGTTAGAGTTAGGGTTAAGGTTTAGGTAAGGCTTTGGTGTTTGGGGTTAGGGTTTGGGTTTGGGTTAGAGTTATCGTTACGGCTTAGGGCTTCTCGTTAGTGTTAGGGTTAGGGTTAGGCAGAGCATTAGGGTTAGGGTTGGAGGATACGGTTGGGGTTAGGCTGAGGGTTATGGTTAGTTTTACGGTTAAGGTGAGGGTTTAGGGTAAGTGTTATGTTTAAGGTTAGAGTTAGGTTTAGGTTTAGGGTTAGGGTTAGGTGTAGCGTAAGTTTTCGGTTTCGGTTCAGGTTTCGAATTAGAGTTAGTGTTCTATTTAAGATCAAGGTTAGAGTTAGGGTTAGGGTTAGGATTAGGTCTACGGTTAGGATTAGGATTAGGTCTAGACTTAGGTTCAGGGCTAATGTAAGGCTTAGTTTTAGGGTTAGAGGTGGAGTAGCGTTATGACTAGAGTTTGGTTTAAGGTTAGGGTTTGGGTTAGGTTTAGGTTTAGGGTTAAAGTTAGGGTTAGGGTTGGATGAAGTTTAGGATGGGGTGAGGGTTATTCTTTGGTTAGGGCTAGAGTTTGATTTTGTGTTCAGGTTAGTGTTAAGGTTAGGTTTAGGGTTCGGGTTCGGGTTGGGAATTTCGTTTAGGGTTAGTGTTAGGTTTAGGTTCAGGGTTAGAGTGACATTTCGGTTCAGGGTGAGGGTTAAGATAAGGGTTAGGATTACGGTGAGGATTATACTTAGTGTTAGAGGTTAGGTTTACGGTTAGGATAGGGTTAAGTTTAGGGTTAATGTTAGGGTTAGTGTTAGATTAGGGTTACTGTTCGTGTTTGGGTTAGGCTTAGGGATAAGTTTAGGGATAGCTTTAGGTTTAGGGTTGGGGATAGGCTTAGGGGTTAGGGTGAGGGTTAGCATTAGGTTTACAGTTAAGGTGAGGGTTTAGGGTAAGTGTTATGGTTAGGGTTAGTGTTAGAGTTAGGGTTAGGGTGAATTTTCATTTAATAGAGAGGGTTAGGGTAAGGGTTAGGGTTAAGGTTAAGGTTAGATTTAGGATTAAGATTAGTGTTAGGGTTAGGTTTTGGGTCAGGGTTAGGGTAGGGGTAAGGTTAGGGTTAAGGCTAGGTTTACGGTCAGGGGTAGGGCTAGGTTAGGGTTAGGGTTAGGTTTAGAGTTAGAGTTAGTGCTAGGGTTGAGGGTTAGGTTTAGGGTCAGGTTTAGAGTTATTGTTAGGGTTAGGGTTAGGATAGGGTTCAGGTTAGGGTTAAGTTTAAAGTTAGGTAAGGGTTACGTTTAGGTCAGGGTTAGGGTTATTATTAGAGATAGGGTTAGGTTTAGGGAAAGGGTTAGGGTTCGTGTGAGGGTTAGTGTTAGGTTTACAGTCAAGCTGATGTTTTACAGTGTTACGGTTAGGGTCAGGGTTAGAGTTAGTTTTAGGGTTAGGTTTAGGTATAGGGCTTGAGTGAGGGGATAGTTTAGGGTTAGATTTAGGGTGAAGGTTAAGATTAGTGTTAGTGTAAATATTAGAGTTAGGCGTTTGTTTTAAGGTTATGATCAGGTTAAGTTTAGGTTTAGAGTTAGTGTTAGGGTTAGGTTTTGGTGTTTGTGTTAATTTTAGGGTCAGGATTAGGGTAGCTCTAGGGTTAGGGTTTGGTTTAGGGTTAGGTTTAGGGTGAAGTTGAAGTTAAGGGTCAGGGTTGAGCTTAGTCTTAGCATTAGGGTTTAGGGTTAGGGTTAAGGTTAGGATAGGTTTTAGGGTTAAGATTATTTTTAGGGTTAGGGTAAGTGTTAGGGTTAAGTGTTGGTTAGGTTTAGGGCTCTGTTAAGGTTAGAGATAAGATTAGGTTAAGGGTAGGTTTAGGTTTCGATGTTAGTGTGAGGGTTAGGGCTAGGTTTCCATTTAAGCTGAGTGTGTAGGGTAAGTTTTATGGTTAGGATTAGGCTTAGAGATAGAGTTAGGGTCAGGGTTAGGTTTAAGTTTAGGGTTAGGGTTAGGTCTATGGTTAGGATTAGGGTTAGGGTCAGAGTTGGGGGATATTTAGTATTATGTTTCGTGTTAGGGTTTCGGTTAGGGTGAAGTTTATGTTAAGTGTGAGGGTTCGGGTTAGGGCCAGGTGTAGGCCTAGAGTGAGGGGATAGTTTATGGTTAGGTTTAGTTTTAGGGTTAGGCTTAGGTTTAGGGTGAAGGTTGAGACGAGGGTTAGGGTAAATATTAGAGTTAGGTGTTTGGGTTAAGGTTAGGATCAGGTTAGGGTTAGTGTTAGGGTTAGGTTTTGGTCTTTGGATTAATGTTAGGATCAGGATTAGGATTAGTTTAGGGTTACGGTTCGGTTTAGGGTTAGGGTTAGGGTGAAGTTTAAGTTAAGGGTGAGGGTTGAGCTTAGCCTTAGCGTTAGGGGTTAGAGTTAAGGTTAGGATTAGGTTTAAGGTTAAGATTAGTTTTAGGGTTAGGGTAAGTGTTAGGGTTAAGTCATGGTTAGGTTTAGGGCTAGTTTAAGGTTAGAGATAAGGTGAGCTTAAGGGTAGGGTTTAGGTTTCGACGTTAGTGTGAGGGTTAGTGCTAGGTTTCCATTTCAGCTGATTGTGTAGGGTAAGTTTTAGGGTTAGAATTAGGGTTAGAGATAGAGTTAGGGTCAGGGTTCGGGTTAAGTTTAGGGTTAGGGTTAGGTTTATGGTTAGGATTAGGGTTAGGGTCAGAGTTGGGGGATATTTAGTATTATGTTTCGTGTTAGGGTTTCAGTTAGGGTGAAGTTTATGTTAAGTGTGAGGGTTAGGGTTCGGGTTAGTTTTAGGGGTTGGGTTCAGGTTAGGGTCAGGGTTAGGGTTAGGGTTAGAGTTAGGTTTAGGGTTAGCTTTAGTTTTGGTTAGGGTTAGGATTTGAATGGATTTAGGTTAGGTTTAGGGTTCTGGATAGGGTGAAATTTTGGTTAAAGGTGAGGGTTCGGTTTAGGTTTAGGGTTAGAGTTATTGTTAGGGGTTAGGGTTAGGTTTGAGCTTATGGTAGGTTCAAAGTCTGGATTAAGGTTAGGTTAGGGTTATGGTCAGGGTTAGGATTAGGATTCCGTTTAGGGTGAGGGTTAGGATCAGAGTTATTGTAAGGGTTAGTTTTAGGTTGACATGTGCGCCAAGGTTAAGGTTATGGTTTGGTTTAGGGGTAGGGATAGGTTTAGTGTTAGGGTGAGCTTTAGTTTAGGGATAGGGTGAAGTTTAAGATAGAGTGAGGTTTAGGGTTAGGGTTATGGCTAAGGTTTGGTTTAGTTTTCAGGTTAATGTTAAGGTTGTGTTTCGTGTTAGGGTTAAGTTTACGGGTTCTGTTTACTTTTAGGGTGAGGGTTAGATTTTAGGTTAGGGTTAAGTTTAGTGTTAGGGTTCGGGTTAGGGTGACGGTTTGTGTTAGGCTTTGTGGTTGGGGTGAGGGTTAGGTTTAGGGTTAGGGTTGGGTAGGGTTCGGATTATGGTTATGGTAAGGTGTTAGGGGTTAGAGATTTAGTTTAGGGTGAGGGTTTGGGTGAGTGTCTCGGTTAGTCACTGTGGTTCTGGTCATGCTTAGTTTTGGTTTATGGTTAGGGTTAGGTTTATGATCAGGTTTAGGGTTAGTGTTAGAGTTAGGGTTAAGCTTTAGGTAAGGCTTTGGTGTTTGGGGTTAGGGTTTAGGTAAGGCTTTGGTGTTTGGGGTTAGGGTTTGGGTTGGGGTTAGGGTTTGGGTTCGGGTTAGAGTTATCGTTACGGCTTAGGGTTTCTCGTTAGTGTTAGTGTTAGGGTTAGACAGAGCATTAGGGTTAGGGTTGGAGGATACGGTTAGGGGTTAGGGTGACGGTTATGGTTAGTTTTATGGTTAAGGTGAGGGTTTAGGGTAAGTGTTATGTTTAAGGTTTGAGTTATGGTTAGGGTTAGGTGTAGCGTAAGTTTTCGGTTTAGGTTCAGGTTTTGAATTAGAGTTAGTGTTCTATTTAAGATCAAGGTTAGACTTAGGGTTAGGGTTAGGATTAGGTCTAGACTTAGGTTCAGGGCTAATGTAAGGCTTAGTTTTAGGGTTAGAGGTGGAGTAGCATTATGACTAGAGTTTGGTTTAAGGTTAGGGTTTGGGTTAGGTTTCGGTTTAGGGTTAAAGTTAGGGTTAGGGTTGGATGAAGTTTAGGATGGGGTGAGGGTTATTCTTATGGTTAGGGCTAGAGTTTGATTTTGTGTTCAGGTTAGTGTTAATGTTAGGCTTAGGGTTCGGGTTCGGGTTCGGAATTTCGTTTAGGGTTAGTGTTAGGTTTAGATTCAGGGTTAGAGTGACATTTCGGTTCAGGGTGAGAGTTAAGATAAGGGTTAGGATTACGGTGAGGGTTATACTTAGTGTTAGGGGTTAGGTTTACGGTTAGGATAGGGTTAATTTTAGGGTTCATGTTAGGGGTAGTGTTAGATTAGGGTTACTGTTCGTGTTTGGGTTAGGCTTAGGGATAAGTTTAGGGATAGCTTTAGGTTTAGGGTTGGGGATAGGTTTAGGGGTTAGGGTGAGAGTTAGCATTAGGTTTACAGTTAAGGTGAGGGTTTAGGGTAAGTGCTATGGTTAGGGTTAGTGTTAGAGTTAGGGTTAGGGTGAATTTTCAGTTAATAGTGAGGGTTAGGGTAAGGGTTAGGGTTAAGGTTTAGGTTAGATTTAGGATTAAGATTAGTGTTAGGGTTAGGTTTAGGGTCCGGGTTAGGGTAGGGGTAAGGTTAGGGTTAAGGCTAGGTTTACGGTCAGGGGTAGGGCTAGGTTAGGGTTAGGGTTAGCTTTAGAGTTAGAGTTAGTGCTAGGGGTTAGGGTTAGGTTTAGGGTTAGGTTTAGAGTTATTGTTAGGGTTAGGGTAGAGTTAAGGTTAGGGTTAAGTTTAAAGTTAGGTAAGGGTTACGTTTAGGTCAGGGTTAGGGTTATTATTAGAGATAGGGTTAGGTTTAGAGAAAGGGTTAGGGTTCGTGTGAGGGTTAGTGTTAGGTTTACAGTTAAGCTGATGTTTTACAGTGTTACGGTTAGGGTCAGGGTTAGAGTTAGGTTTAGGGTTAGGTTTAGGTGTAGGGCTTGAGTGAGGCGATAGTTTAGGGTTAGATTTAGGGTGAAGGTTAAGATTAGTGTTAGTGTAAATATTAGAGTTAGGCGTTTGTGTTAAGGTTATGATCAGGTTAAGTTTAGGTTTCGAGTTAGAGTTAGGGTTAGGTTTTGGTGTTTGTGTTAATGTTAGGGTCAGGATTAGGGTAGCTTTAGGGTTAGGGTTTGGTTTAGGGTTAGGGTTAGGGTGAAGTTGAAGTTAAGGGTCAGGGTTGAGCTTAGACTTAGCATTAGGGTTTAGGGTTAGGGTTAAGGTTAGGATAGGTTTTAGGGTTAAGATTAGTTTTAGGGTTAGGTTAAGTGTTAGGGTTAAGTCATGGTTAGGTTTAGGGCTAGTTTAAGGTTAGAGGTAAGGTTAGCTTAAGGGTAGTGTTTAGGTTTCGACGTTAGTGTGAGGGTTAGTGCTAGGTTTCCATTTGAGCTGAGTGTGTAGGGTAAGTTCTAGGGTTAGAATTAGGGTTAGAGATAGAGTTAGGGTCAGGGTTCGGGTTAAGTTTAGGGTTAGGGTTAGGTTTATGGTTAGGATTAGGGTTAGGGTCAGAGTTGGGGGATATTTAGTATTACGTTTCGTGTTAGGGTTTCGCTTAGGGTGAAGTTTATGTTAAGTGTGAGGGTTAGGGTTCGGGTTAGTTTTAGGGGTGGGTTCAGGTTAGGGTCAGGGATAGGGTTTGGGTTAGGTTTAGGGTTAGGGTTAGGGTTAGAGTTAGGTTTAGGGTTAGCTTTAGTTTTGGTTAGGGTTAGGATTTGAATGGATTTAGGTTAGGTTTAGGGTTCTGGATAGGGTGAAATTTTGGTTAAAGGTGAGGGTTCGGTTTAGGTTTAGGGTTAGAGTTTTTGTTAGGGGTTAGGGTTAGGTTTGAGCTTATGGTAGGTTTAAAGTCTGGGTTAAGGTTAGGTTAGGGTTATGTTCAGGGTTAGGATTAGGATTCCGTTTAGGGTGAGGGTTAGGATCAGAGTTATTGTAAGGGTTAGTTTTAGGTTGACATGTGCGCCAAGGTTAAGATTATGGTTTGGTTTAGGGGTAGGGATAGGTTTAGTGTTAGGGTGAGCTTTAGTTTAGGGATAGGGTGAAGTTTAAGATAGAGTGAGGTTTAGGGTTAGGGTTATGGCTAAGGTTTGGTTTAGTTTTCAGGTTAATGTTAAGGTTGTGTTTCGTGTTAGGGTTAAGTTTACGGGTTCTGTTTACTTTTAGGGTGAGGGTTAGATTTTAGGTTAGGGTTAAGTTTAGTGTTAGGGTTCGGGTTAGGGTGACGGTTTGTGTTAGGCTTTGTGGTTGGGGTGAGGGTTAGGTTTAGGGTTGGGTAGGGTTCGGATTATGGTTATGGTAAGGTGTTAGGGGTTAGAGATTTAGTTTAGGGTGAGGGTTTGGGTGAGTGTCTCGGTTAGTCACTGTGGTTCTGGTCATGCTTAGTTTTGGTTTATGGTTAGGGTTAGGTTTATGATCAGGTTTAGGGTTAGTGTTAGAGTTAGGGTTAAGCTTTAGGTAAGGCTTTGGTGTTTGGGGTTAGGGTTTAGGTAAGGCTTTGGTGTTTGGGGTTAGGGTTTGGGTTGGGGTTAGGGTTTGGGTTCGGGTTAGAGTTATCGTTACGGCTTAGGGTTTCTCGTTAGTGTTAGGGTTAGGGTTAGGCAGAGCATTAGGGTTAGGGTTGGAGGATACGGTTGGGGTTAGGCTGAGGGTTATGGTTAGTTTTACGGTTAAGGTGAGGGTTTAGGGTAAGTGTTATGTTTAAGGTTAGAGTTAGGTTTAGGTTTAGGGTTAGGGTTAGGTGTAGCGTAAGTTTTCGGTTTCGGTTCAGGTTTCGAATTAGAGTTAGTGTTCTATTTAAGATCAAGGTTAGAGTTAGGGTTAGGGTTAGGATTAGGTCTACGGTTAGGATTAGGATTAGGTCTAGACTTAGGTTCAGGGCTAATGTAAGGCTTAGTTTTAGGGTTAGAGGTGGAGTAGCGTTATGACTAGAGTTTGGTTTAAGGTTAGGGTTTGGGTTAGGTTTAGGTTTAGGGTTAAAGTTAGGGTTAGGGTTGGATGAAGTTTAGGATGGGGTGAGGGTTATTCTTTGGTTAGGGCTAGAGTTTGATTTTGTGTTCAGGTTAGTGTTAAGGTTAGGTTTAGGGTTCGGGTTCGGGTTGGGAATTTCGTTTAGGGTTAGTGTTAGGTTTAGGTTCAGGGTTAGAGTGACATTTCGGTTCAGGGTGAGGGTTAAGATAAGGGTTAGGATTACGGTGAGGATTATACTTAGTGTTAGAGGTTAGGTTTACGGTTAGGATAGGGTTAAGTTTAGGGTTAATGTTAGGGTTAGTGTTAGATTAGGGTTACTGTTCGTGTTTGGGTTAGGCTTAGGGATAAGTTTAGGGATAGCTTTAGGTTTAGGGTTGGGGATAGGCTTAGGGGTTAGGGTGAGGGTTAGCATTAGGTTTACAGTTAAGGTGAGGGTTTAGGGTAAGTGTTATGGTTAGGGTTAGTGTTAGAGTTAGGGTTAGGGTGAATTTTCATTTAATAGAGAGGGTTAGGGTAAGGGTTAGGGTTAAGGTTAAGGTTAGATTTAGGATTAAGATTAGTGTTAGGGTTAGGTTTTGGGTCAGGGTTAGGGTAGGGGTAAGGTTAGGGTTAAGGCTAGGTTTACGGTCAGGGGTAGGGCTAGGTTAGGGTTAGGGTTAGGTTTAGAGTTAGAGTTAGTGCTAGGGTTGAGGGTTAGGTTTAGGGTCAGGTTTAGAGTTATTGTTAGGGTTAGGGTTAGGATAGGGTTCAGGTTAGGGTTAAGTTTAAAGTTAGGTAAGGGTTACGTTTAGGTCAGGGTTAGGGTTATTATTAGAGATAGGGTTAGGTTTAGGGAAAGGGTTAGGGTTCGTGTGAGGGTTAGTGTTAGGTTTACAGTCAAGCTGATGTTTTACAGTGTTACGGTTAGGGTCAGGGTTAGAGTTAGTTTTAGGGTTAGGTTTAGGTATAGGGCTTGAGTGAGGGGATAGTTTAGGGTTAGATTTAGGGTGAAGGTTAAGATTAGTGTTAGTGTAAATATTAGAGTTAGGCGTTTGTTTTAAGGTTATGATCAGGTTAAGTTTAGGTTTAGAGTTAGTGTTAGGGTTAGGTTTTGGTGTTTGTGTTAATTTTAGGGTCAGGATTAGGGTAGCTCTAGGGTTAGGGTTTGGTTTAGGGTTAGGTTTAGGGTGAAGTTGAAGTTAAGGGTCAGGGTTGAGCTTAGTCTTAGCATTAGGGTTTAGGGTTAGGGTTAAGGTTAGGATAGGTTTTAGGGTTAAGATTATTTTTAGGGTTAGGGTAAGTGTTAGGGTTAAGTGTTGGTTAGGTTTAGGGCTCTGTTAAGGTTAGAGATAAGATTAGGTTAAGGGTAGGTTTAGGTTTCGATGTTAGTGTGAGGGTTAGGGCTAGGTTTCCATTTAAGCTGAGTGTGTAGGGTAAGTTTTATGGTTAGGATTAGGCTTAGAGATAGAGTTAGGGTCAGGGTTAGGTTTAAGTTTAGGGTTAGGGTTAGGTCTATGGTTAGGATTAGGGTTAGGGTCAGAGTTGGGGGATATTTAGTATTATGTTTCGTGTTAGGGTTTCGGTTAGGGTGAAGTTTATGTTAAGTGTGAGGGTTCGGGTTAGGGCCAGGTGTAGGCCTAGAGTGAGGGGATAGTTTATGGTTAGGTTTAGTTTTAGGGTTAGGCTTAGGTTTAGGGTGAAGGTTGAGACGAGGGTTAGGGTAAATATTAGAGTTAGGTGTTTGGGTTAAGGTTAGGATCAGGTTAGGGTTAGTGTTAGGGTTAGGTTTTGGTCTTTGGATTAATGTTAGGATCAGGATTAGGATTAGTTTAGGGTTACGGTTCGGTTTAGGGTTAGGGTTAGGGTGAAGTTTAAGTTAAGGGTGAGGGTTGAGCTTAGCCTTAGCGTTAGGGGTTAGAGTTAAGGTTAGGATTAGGTTTAAGGTTAAGATTAGTTTTAGGGTTAGGGTAAGTGTTAGGGTTAAGTCATGGTTAGGTTTAGGGCTAGTTTAAGGTTAGAGATAAGGTGAGCTTAAGGGTAGGGTTTAGGTTTCGACGTTAGTGTGAGGGTTAGTGCTAGGTTTCCATTTCAGCTGATTGTGTAGGGTAAGTTTTAGGGTTAGAATTAGGGTTAGAGATAGAGTTAGGGTCAGGGTTCGGGTTAAGTTTAGGGTTAGGGTTAGGTTTATGGTTAGGATTAGGGTTAGGGTCAGAGTTGGGGGATATTTAGTATTATGTTTCGTGTTAGGGTTTCAGTTAGGGTGAAGTTTATGTTAAGTGTGAGGGTTAGGGTTCGGGTTAGTTTTAGGGGTTGGGTTCAGGTTAGGGTCAGGGTTAGGGTTAGGGTTAGAGTTAGGTTTAGGGTTAGCTTTAGTTTTGGTTAGGGTTAGGATTTGAATGGATTTAGGTTAGGTTTAGGGTTCTGGATAGGGTGAAATTTTGGTTAAAGGTGAGGGTTCGGTTTAGGTTTAGGGTTAGAGTTATTGTTAGGGGTTAGGGTTAGGTTTGAGCTTATGGTAGGTTCAAAGTCTGGATTAAGGTTAGGTTAGGGTTATGGTCAGGGTTAGGATTAGGATTCCGTTTAGGGTGAGGGTTAGGATCAGAGTTATTGTAAGGGTTAGTTTTAGGTTGACATGTGCGCCAAGGTTAAGGTTATGGTTTGGTTTAGGGGTAGGGATAGGTTTAGTGTTAGGGTGAGCTTTAGTTTAGGGATAGGGTGAAGTTTAAGATAGAGTGAGGTTTAGGGTTAGGGTTATGGCTAAGGTTTGGTTTAGTTTTCAGGTTAATGTTAAGGTTGTGTTTCGTGTTAGGGTTAAGTTTACGGGTTCTGTTTACTTTTAGGGTGAGGGTTAGATTTTAGGTTAGGGTTAAGTTTAGTGTTAGGGTTCGGGTTAGGGTGACGGTTTGTGTTAGGCTTTGTGGTTGGGGTGAGGGTTAGGTTTAGGGTTAGGGTTGGGTAGGGTTCGGATTATGGTTATGGTAAGGTGTTAGGGGTTAGAGATTTAGTTTAGGGTGAGGGTTTGGGTGAGTGTCTCGGTTAGTCACTGTGGTTCTGGTCATGCTTAGTTTTGGTTTATGGTTAGGGTTAGGTTTATGATCAGGTTTAGGGTTAGTGTTAGAGTTAGGGTTAAGCTTTAGGTAAGGCTTTGGTGTTTGGGGTTAGGGTTTAGGTAAGGCTTTGGTGTTTGGGGTTAGGGTTTGGGTTGGGGTTAGGGTTTGGGTTCGGGTTAGAGTTATCGTTACGGCTTAGGGTTTCTCGTTAGTGTTAGTGTTAGGGTTAGACAGAGCATTAGGGTTAGGGTTGGAGGATACGGTTAGGGGTTAGGGTGACGGTTATGGTTAGTTTTATGGTTAAGGTGAGGGTTTAGGGTAAGTGTTATGTTTAAGGTTTGAGTTATGGTTAGGGTTAGGTGTAGCGTAAGTTTTCGGTTTAGGTTCAGGTTTTGAATTAGAGTTAGTGTTCTATTTAAGATCAAGGTTAGACTTAGGGTTAGGGTTAGGATTAGGTCTAGACTTAGGTTCAGGGCTAATGTAAGGCTTAGTTTTAGGGTTAGAGGTGGAGTAGCATTATGACTAGAGTTTGGTTTAAGGTTAGGGTTTGGGTTAGGTTTCGGTTTAGGGTTAAAGTTAGGGTTAGGGTTGGATGAAGTTTAGGATGGGGTGAGGGTTATTCTTATGGTTAGGGCTAGAGTTTGATTTTGTGTTCAGGTTAGTGTTAATGTTAGGCTTAGGGTTCGGGTTCGGGTTCGGAATTTCGTTTAGGGTTAGTGTTAGGTTTAGATTCAGGGTTAGAGTGACATTTCGGTTCAGGGTGAGAGTTAAGATAAGGGTTAGGATTACGGTGAGGGTTATACTTAGTGTTAGGGGTTAGGTTTACGGTTAGGATAGGGTTAATTTTAGGGTTCATGTTAGGGGTAGTGTTAGATTAGGGTTACTGTTCGTGTTTGGGTTAGGCTTAGGGATAAGTTTAGGGATAGCTTTAGGTTTAGGGTTGGGGATAGGTTTAGGGGTTAGGGTGAGAGTTAGCATTAGGTTTACAGTTAAGGTGAGGGTTTAGGGTAAGTGCTATGGTTAGGGTTAGTGTTAGAGTTAGGGTTAGGGTGAATTTTCAGTTAATAGTGAGGGTTAGGGTAAGGGTTAGGGTTAAGGTTTAGGTTAGATTTAGGATTAAGATTAGTGTTAGGGTTAGGTTTAGGGTCCGGGTTAGGGTAGGGGTAAGGTTAGGGTTAAGGCTAGGTTTACGGTCAGGGGTAGGGCTAGGTTAGGGTTAGGGTTAGCTTTAGAGTTAGAGTTAGTGCTAGGGGTTAGGGTTAGGTTTAGGGTTAGGTTTAGAGTTATTGTTAGGGTTAGGGTAGAGTTAAGGTTAGGGTTAAGTTTAAAGTTAGGTAAGGGTTACGTTTAGGTCAGGGTTAGGGTTATTATTAGAGATAGGGTTAGGTTTAGAGAAAGGGTTAGGGTTCGTGTGAGGGTTAGTGTTAGGTTTACAGTTAAGCTGATGTTTTACAGTGTTACGGTTAGGGTCAGGGTTAGAGTTAGGTTTAGGGTTAGGTTTAGGTGTAGGGCTTGAGTGAGGCGATAGTTTAGGGTTAGATTTAGGGTGAAGGTTAAGATTAGTGTTAGTGTAAATATTAGAGTTAGGCGTTTGTGTTAAGGTTATGATCAGGTTAAGTTTAGGTTTCGAGTTAGAGTTAGGGTTAGGTTTTGGTGTTTGTGTTAATGTTAGGGTCAGGATTAGGGTAGCTTTAGGGTTAGGGTTTGGTTTAGGGTTAGGGTTAGGGTGAAGTTGAAGTTAAGGGTCAGGGTTGAGCTTAGACTTAGCATTAGGGTTTAGGGTTAGGGTTAAGGTTAGGATAGGTTTTAGGGTTAAGATTAGTTTTAGGGTTAGGTTAAGTGTTAGGGTTAAGTCATGGTTAGGTTTAGGGCTAGTTTAAGGTTAGAGGTAAGGTTAGCTTAAGGGTAGTGTTTAGGTTTCGACGTTAGTGTGAGGGTTAGTGCTAGGTTTCCATTTGAGCTGAGTGTGTAGGGTAAGTTCTAGGGTTAGAATTAGGGTTAGAGATAGAGTTAGGGTCAGGGTTCGGGTTAAGTTTAGGGTTAGGGTTAGGTTTATGGTTAGGATTAGGGTTAGGGTCAGAGTTGGGGGATATTTAGTATTACGTTTCGTGTTAGGGTTTCGCTTAGGGTGAAGTTTATGTTAAGTGTGAGGGTTAGGGTTCGGGTTAGTTTTAGGGGTGGGTTCAGGTTAGGGTCAGGGATAGGGTTTGGGTTAGGTTTAGGGTTAGGGTTAGGGTTAGAGTTAGGTTTAGGGTTAGCTTTAGTTTTGGTTAGGGTTAGGATTTGAATGGATTTAGGTTAGGTTTAGGGTTCTGGATAGGGTGAAATTTTGGTTAAAGGTGAGGGTTCGGTTTAGGTTTAGGGTTAGAGTTTTTGTTAGGGGTTAGGGTTAGGTTTGAGCTTATGGTAGGTTTAAAGTCTGGGTTAAGGTTAGGTTAGGGTTATGTTCAGGGTTAGGATTAGGATTCCGTTTAGGGTGAGGGTTAGGATCAGAGTTATTGTAAGGGTTAGTTTTAGGTTGACATGTGCGCCAAGGTTAAGATTATGGTTTGGTTTAGGGGTAGGGATAGGTTTAGTGTTAGGGTGAGCTTTAGTTTAGGGATAGGGTGAAGTTTAAGATAGAGTGAGGTTTAGGGTTAGGGTTATGGCTAAGGTTTGGTTTAGTTTTCAGGTTAATGTTAAGGTTGTGTTTCGTGTTAGGGTTAAGTTTACGGGTTCTGTTTACTTTTAGGGTGAGGGTTAGATTTTAGGTTAGGGTTAAGTTTAGTGTTAGGGTTCGGGTTAGGGTGACGGTTTGTGTTAGGCTTTGTGGTTGGGGTGAGGGTTAGGTTTAGGGTTGGGTAGGGTTCGGATTATGGTTATGGTAAGGTGTTAGGGGTTAGAGATTTAGTTTAGGGTGAGGGTTTGGGTGAGTGTCTCGGTTAGTCACTGTGGTTCTGGTCATGCTTAGTTTTGGTTTATGGTTAGGGTTAGGTTTATGATCAGGTTTAGGGTTAGTGTTAGAGTTAGGGTTAAGCTTTAGGTAAGGCTTTGGTGTTTGGGGTTAGGGTTTAGGTAAGGCTTTGGTGTTTGGGGTTAGGGTTTGGGTTGGGGTTAGGGTTTGGGTTCGGGTTAGAGTTATCGTTACGGCTTAGGGTTTCTCGTTAGTGTTAGGGTTAGGGTTAGGCAGAGCATTAGGGTTAGGGTTGGAGGATACGGTTGGGGTTAGGCTGAGGGTTATGGTTAGTTTTACGGTTAAGGTGAGGGTTTAGGGTAAGTGTTATGTTTAAGGTTAGAGTTAGGTTTAGGTTTAGGGTTAGGGTTAGGTGTAGCGTAAGTTTTCGGTTTCGGTTCAGGTTTCGAATTAGAGTTAGTGTTCTATTTAAGATCAAGGTTAGAGTTAGGGTTAGGGTTAGGATTAGGTCTACGGTTAGGATTAGGATTAGGTCTAGACTTAGGTTCAGGGCTAATGTAAGGCTTAGTTTTAGGGTTAGAGGTGGAGTAGCGTTATGACTAGAGTTTGGTTTAAGGTTAGGGTTTGGGTTAGGTTTAGGTTTAGGGTTAAAGTTAGGGTTAGGGTTGGATGAAGTTTAGGATGGGGTGAGGGTTATTCTTTGGTTAGGGCTAGAGTTTGATTTTGTGTTCAGGTTAGTGTTAAGGTTAGGTTTAGGGTTCGGGTTCGGGTTGGGAATTTCGTTTAGGGTTAGTGTTAGGTTTAGGTTCAGGGTTAGAGTGACATTTCGGTTCAGGGTGAGGGTTAAGATAAGGGTTAGGATTACGGTGAGGATTATACTTAGTGTTAGAGGTTAGGTTTACGGTTAGGATAGGGTTAAGTTTAGGGTTAATGTTAGGGTTAGTGTTAGATTAGGGTTACTGTTCGTGTTTGGGTTAGGCTTAGGGATAAGTTTAGGGATAGCTTTAGGTTTAGGGTTGGGGATAGGCTTAGGGGTTAGGGTGAGGGTTAGCATTAGGTTTACAGTTAAGGTGAGGGTTTAGGGTAAGTGTTATGGTTAGGGTTAGTGTTAGAGTTAGGGTTAGGGTGAATTTTCATTTAATAGAGAGGGTTAGGGTAAGGGTTAGGGTTAAGGTTAAGGTTAGATTTAGGATTAAGATTAGTGTTAGGGTTAGGTTTTGGGTCAGGGTTAGGGTAGGGGTAAGGTTAGGGTTAAGGCTAGGTTTACGGTCAGGGGTAGGGCTAGGTTAGGGTTAGGGTTAGGTTTAGAGTTAGAGTTAGTGCTAGGGTTGAGGGTTAGGTTTAGGGTCAGGTTTAGAGTTATTGTTAGGGTTAGGGTTAGGATAGGGTTCAGGTTAGGGTTAAGTTTAAAGTTAGGTAAGGGTTACGTTTAGGTCAGGGTTAGGGTTATTATTAGAGATAGGGTTAGGTTTAGGGAAAGGGTTAGGGTTCGTGTGAGGGTTAGTGTTAGGTTTACAGTCAAGCTGATGTTTTACAGTGTTACGGTTAGGGTCAGGGTTAGAGTTAGTTTTAGGGTTAGGTTTAGGTATAGGGCTTGAGTGAGGGGATAGTTTAGGGTTAGATTTAGGGTGAAGGTTAAGATTAGTGTTAGTGTAAATATTAGAGTTAGGCGTTTGTTTTAAGGTTATGATCAGGTTAAGTTTAGGTTTAGAGTTAGTGTTAGGGTTAGGTTTTGGTGTTTGTGTTAATTTTAGGGTCAGGATTAGGGTAGCTCTAGGGTTAGGGTTTGGTTTAGGGTTAGGTTTAGGGTGAAGTTGAAGTTAAGGGTCAGGGTTGAGCTTAGTCTTAGCATTAGGGTTTAGGGTTAGGGTTAAGGTTAGGATAGGTTTTAGGGTTAAGATTATTTTTAGGGTTAGGGTAAGTGTTAGGGTTAAGTGTTGGTTAGGTTTAGGGCTCTGTTAAGGTTAGAGATAAGATTAGGTTAAGGGTAGGTTTAGGTTTCGATGTTAGTGTGAGGGTTAGGGCTAGGTTTCCATTTAAGCTGAGTGTGTAGGGTAAGTTTTATGGTTAGGATTAGGCTTAGAGATAGAGTTAGGGTCAGGGTTAGGTTTAAGTTTAGGGTTAGGGTTAGGTCTATGGTTAGGATTAGGGTTAGGGTCAGAGTTGGGGGATATTTAGTATTATGTTTCGTGTTAGGGTTTCGGTTAGGGTGAAGTTTATGTTAAGTGTGAGGGTTCGGGTTAGGGCCAGGTGTAGGCCTAGAGTGAGGGGATAGTTTATGGTTAGGTTTAGTTTTAGGGTTAGGCTTAGGTTTAGGGTGAAGGTTGAGACGAGGGTTAGGGTAAATATTAGAGTTAGGTGTTTGGGTTAAGGTTAGGATCAGGTTAGGGTTAGTGTTAGGGTTAGGTTTTGGTCTTTGGATTAATGTTAGGATCAGGATTAGGATTAGTTTAGGGTTACGGTTCGGTTTAGGGTTAGGGTTAGGGTGAAGTTTAAGTTAAGGGTGAGGGTTGAGCTTAGCCTTAGCGTTAGGGGTTAGAGTTAAGGTTAGGATTAGGTTTAAGGTTAAGATTAGTTTTAGGGTTAGGGTAAGTGTTAGGGTTAAGTCATGGTTAGGTTTAGGGCTAGTTTAAGGTTAGAGATAAGGTGAGCTTAAGGGTAGGGTTTAGGTTTCGACGTTAGTGTGAGGGTTAGTGCTAGGTTTCCATTTCAGCTGATTGTGTAGGGTAAGTTTTAGGGTTAGAATTAGGGTTAGAGATAGAGTTAGGGTCAGGGTTCGGGTTAAGTTTAGGGTTAGGGTTAGGTTTATGGTTAGGATTAGGGTTAGGGTCAGAGTTGGGGGATATTTAGTATTATGTTTCGTGTTAGGGTTTCAGTTAGGGTGAAGTTTATGTTAAGTGTGAGGGTTAGGGTTCGGGTTAGTTTTAGGGGTTGGGTTCAGGTTAGGGTCAGGGTTAGGGTTAGGGTTAGAGTTAGGTTTAGGGTTAGCTTTAGTTTTGGTTAGGGTTAGGATTTGAATGGATTTAGGTTAGGTTTAGGGTTCTGGATAGGGTGAAATTTTGGTTAAAGGTGAGGGTTCGGTTTAGGTTTAGGGTTAGAGTTATTGTTAGGGGTTAGGGTTAGGTTTGAGCTTATGGTAGGTTCAAAGTCTGGATTAAGGTTAGGTTAGGGTTATGGTCAGGGTTAGGATTAGGATTCCGTTTAGGGTGAGGGTTAGGATCAGAGTTATTGTAAGGGTTAGTTTTAGGTTGACATGTGCGCCAAGGTTAAGGTTATGGTTTGGTTTAGGGGTAGGGATAGGTTTAGTGTTAGGGTGAGCTTTAGTTTAGGGATAGGGTGAAGTTTAAGATAGAGTGAGGTTTAGGGTTAGGGTTATGGCTAAGGTTTGGTTTAGTTTTCAGGTTAATGTTAAGGTTGTGTTTCGTGTTAGGGTTAAGTTTACGGGTTCTGTTTACTTTTAGGGTGAGGGTTAGATTTTAGGTTAGGGTTAAGTTTAGTGTTAGGGTTCGGGTTAGGGTGACGGTTTGTGTTAGGCTTTGTGGTTGGGGTGAGGGTTAGGTTTAGGGTTAGGGTTGGGTAGGGTTCGGATTATGGTTATGGTAAGGTGTTAGGGGTTAGAGATTTAGTTTAGGGTGAGGGTTTGGGTGAGTGTCTCGGTTAGTCACTGTGGTTCTGGTCATGCTTAGTTTTGGTTTATGGTTAGGGTTAGGTTTATGATCAGGTTTAGGGTTAGTGTTAGAGTTAGGGTTAAGCTTTAGGTAAGGCTTTGGTGTTTGGGGTTAGGGTTTAGGTAAGGCTTTGGTGTTTGGGGTTAGGGTTTGGGTTGGGGTTAGGGTTTGGGTTCGGGTTAGAGTTATCGTTACGGCTTAGGGTTTCTCGTTAGTGTTAGTGTTAGGGTTAGACAGAGCATTAGGGTTAGGGTTGGAGGATACGGTTAGGGGTTAGGGTGACGGTTATGGTTAGTTTTATGGTTAAGGTGAGGGTTTAGGGTAAGTGTTATGTTTAAGGTTTGAGTTATGGTTAGGGTTAGGTGTAGCGTAAGTTTTCGGTTTAGGTTCAGGTTTTGAATTAGAGTTAGTGTTCTATTTAAGATCAAGGTTAGACTTAGGGTTAGGGTTAGGATTAGGTCTAGACTTAGGTTCAGGGCTAATGTAAGGCTTAGTTTTAGGGTTAGAGGTGGAGTAGCATTATGACTAGAGTTTGGTTTAAGGTTAGGGTTTGGGTTAGGTTTCGGTTTAGGGTTAAAGTTAGGGTTAGGGTTGGATGAAGTTTAGGATGGGGTGAGGGTTATTCTTATGGTTAGGGCTAGAGTTTGATTTTGTGTTCAGGTTAGTGTTAATGTTAGGCTTAGGGTTCGGGTTCGGGTTCGGAATTTCGTTTAGGGTTAGTGTTAGGTTTAGATTCAGGGTTAGAGTGACATTTCGGTTCAGGGTGAGAGTTAAGATAAGGGTTAGGATTACGGTGAGGGTTATACTTAGTGTTAGGGGTTAGGTTTACGGTTAGGATAGGGTTAATTTTAGGGTTCATGTTAGGGGTAGTGTTAGATTAGGGTTACTGTTCGTGTTTGGGTTAGGCTTAGGGATAAGTTTAGGGATAGCTTTAGGTTTAGGGTTGGGGATAGGTTTAGGGGTTAGGGTGAGAGTTAGCATTAGGTTTACAGTTAAGGTGAGGGTTTAGGGTAAGTGCTATGGTTAGGGTTAGTGTTAGAGTTAGGGTTAGGGTGAATTTTCAGTTAATAGTGAGGGTTAGGGTAAGGGTTAGGGTTAAGGTTTAGGTTAGATTTAGGATTAAGATTAGTGTTAGGGTTAGGTTTAGGGTCCGGGTTAGGGTAGGGGTAAGGTTAGGGTTAAGGCTAGGTTTACGGTCAGGGGTAGGGCTAGGTTAGGGTTAGGGTTAGCTTTAGAGTTAGAGTTAGTGCTAGGGGTTAGGGTTAGGTTTAGGGTTAGGTTTAGAGTTATTGTTAGGGTTAGGGTAGAGTTAAGGTTAGGGTTAAGTTTAAAGTTAGGTAAGGGTTACGTTTAGGTCAGGGTTAGGGTTATTATTAGAGATAGGGTTAGGTTTAGAGAAAGGGTTAGGGTTCGTGTGAGGGTTAGTGTTAGGTTTACAGTTAAGCTGATGTTTTACAGTGTTACGGTTAGGGTCAGGGTTAGAGTTAGGTTTAGGGTTAGGTTTAGGTGTAGGGCTTGAGTGAGGCGATAGTTTAGGGTTAGATTTAGGGTGAAGGTTAAGATTAGTGTTAGTGTAAATATTAGAGTTAGGCGTTTGTGTTAAGGTTATGATCAGGTTAAGTTTAGGTTTCGAGTTAGAGTTAGGGTTAGGTTTTGGTGTTTGTGTTAATGTTAGGGTCAGGATTAGGGTAGCTTTAGGGTTAGGGTTTGGTTTAGGGTTAGGGTTAGGGTGAAGTTGAAGTTAAGGGTCAGGGTTGAGCTTAGACTTAGCATTAGGGTTTAGGGTTAGGGTTAAGGTTAGGATAGGTTTTAGGGTTAAGATTAGTTTTAGGGTTAGGTTAAGTGTTAGGGTTAAGTCATGGTTAGGTTTAGGGCTAGTTTAAGGTTAGAGGTAAGGTTAGCTTAAGGGTAGTGTTTAGGTTTCGACGTTAGTGTGAGGGTTAGTGCTAGGTTTCCATTTGAGCTGAGTGTGTAGGGTAAGTTCTAGGGTTAGAATTAGGGTTAGAGATAGAGTTAGGGTCAGGGTTCGGGTTAAGTTTAGGGTTAGGGTTAGGTTTATGGTTAGGATTAGGGTTAGGGTCAGAGTTGGGGGATATTTAGTATTACGTTTCGTGTTAGGGTTTCGCTTAGGGTGAAGTTTATGTTAAGTGTGAGGGTTAGGGTTCGGGTTAGTTTTAGGGGTGGGTTCAGGTTAGGGTCAGGGATAGGGTTTGGGTTAGGTTTAGGGTTAGGGTTAGGGTTAGAGTTAGGTTTAGGGTTAGCTTTAGTTTTGGTTAGGGTTAGGATTTGAATGGATTTAGGTTAGGTTTAGGGTTCTGGATAGGGTGAAATTTTGGTTAAAGGTGAGGGTTCGGTTTAGGTTTAGGGTTAGAGTTTTTGTTAGGGGTTAGGGTTAGGTTTGAGCTTATGGTAGGTTTAAAGTCTGGGTTAAGGTTAGGTTAGGGTTATGTTCAGGGTTAGGATTAGGATTCCGTTTAGGGTGAGGGTTAGGATCAGAGTTATTGTAAGGGTTAGTTTTAGGTTGACATGTGCGCCAAGGTTAAGATTATGGTTTGGTTTAGGGGTAGGGATAGGTTTAGTGTTAGGGTGAGCTTTAGTTTAGGGATAGGGTGAAGTTTAAGATAGAGTGAGGTTTAGGGTTAGGGTTATGGCTAAGGTTTGGTTTAGTTTTCAGGTTAATGTTAAGGTTGTGTTTCGTGTTAGGGTTAAGTTTACGGGTTCTGTTTACTTTTAGGGTGAGGGTTAGATTTTAGGTTAGGGTTAAGTTTAGTGTTAGGGTTCGGGTTAGGGTGACGGTTTGTGTTAGGCTTTGTGGTTGGGGTGAGGGTTAGGTTTAGGGTTGGGTAGGGTTCGGATTATGGTTATGGTAAGGTGTTAGGGGTTAGAGATTTAGTTTAGGGTGAGGGTTTGGGTGAGTGTCTCGGTTAGTCACTGTGGTTCTGGTCATGCTTAGTTTTGGTTTATGGTTAGGGTTAGGTTTATGATCAGGTTTAGGGTTAGTGTTAGAGTTAGGGTTAAGCTTTAGGTAAGGCTTTGGTGTTTGGGGTTAGGGTTTAGGTAAGGCTTTGGTGTTTGGGGTTAGGGTTTGGGTTGGGGTTAGGGTTTGGGTTCGGGTTAGAGTTATCGTTACGGCTTAGGGTTTCTCGTTAGTGTTAGGGTTAGGGTTAGGCAGAGCATTAGGGTTAGGGTTGGAGGATACGGTTGGGGTTAGGCTGAGGGTTATGGTTAGTTTTACGGTTAAGGTGAGGGTTTAGGGTAAGTGTTATGTTTAAGGTTAGAGTTAGGTTTAGGTTTAGGGTTAGGGTTAGGTGTAGCGTAAGTTTTCGGTTTCGGTTCAGGTTTCGAATTAGAGTTAGTGTTCTATTTAAGATCAAGGTTAGAGTTAGGGTTAGGGTTAGGATTAGGTCTACGGTTAGGATTAGGATTAGGTCTAGACTTAGGTTCAGGGCTAATGTAAGGCTTAGTTTTAGGGTTAGAGGTGGAGTAGCGTTATGACTAGAGTTTGGTTTAAGGTTAGGGTTTGGGTTAGGTTTAGGTTTAGGGTTAAAGTTAGGGTTAGGGTTGGATGAAGTTTAGGATGGGGTGAGGGTTATTCTTTGGTTAGGGCTAGAGTTTGATTTTGTGTTCAGGTTAGTGTTAAGGTTAGGTTTAGGGTTCGGGTTCGGGTTGGGAATTTCGTTTAGGGTTAGTGTTAGGTTTAGGTTCAGGGTTAGAGTGACATTTCGGTTCAGGGTGAGGGTTAAGATAAGGGTTAGGATTACGGTGAGGATTATACTTAGTGTTAGAGGTTAGGTTTACGGTTAGGATAGGGTTAAGTTTAGGGTTAATGTTAGGGTTAGTGTTAGATTAGGGTTACTGTTCGTGTTTGGGTTAGGCTTAGGGATAAGTTTAGGGATAGCTTTAGGTTTAGGGTTGGGGATAGGCTTAGGGGTTAGGGTGAGGGTTAGCATTAGGTTTACAGTTAAGGTGAGGGTTTAGGGTAAGTGTTATGGTTAGGGTTAGTGTTAGAGTTAGGGTTAGGGTGAATTTTCATTTAATAGAGAGGGTTAGGGTAAGGGTTAGGGTTAAGGTTAAGGTTAGATTTAGGATTAAGATTAGTGTTAGGGTTAGGTTTTGGGTCAGGGTTAGGGTAGGGGTAAGGTTAGGGTTAAGGCTAGGTTTACGGTCAGGGGTAGGGCTAGGTTAGGGTTAGGGTTAGGTTTAGAGTTAGAGTTAGTGCTAGGGTTGAGGGTTAGGTTTAGGGTCAGGTTTAGAGTTATTGTTAGGGTTAGGGTTAGGATAGGGTTCAGGTTAGGGTTAAGTTTAAAGTTAGGTAAGGGTTACGTTTAGGTCAGGGTTAGGGTTATTATTAGAGATAGGGTTAGGTTTAGGGAAAGGGTTAGGGTTCGTGTGAGGGTTAGTGTTAGGTTTACAGTCAAGCTGATGTTTTACAGTGTTACGGTTAGGGTCAGGGTTAGAGTTAGTTTTAGGGTTAGGTTTAGGTATAGGGCTTGAGTGAGGGGATAGTTTAGGGTTAGATTTAGGGTGAAGGTTAAGATTAGTGTTAGTGTAAATATTAGAGTTAGGCGTTTGTTTTAAGGTTATGATCAGGTTAAGTTTAGGTTTAGAGTTAGTGTTAGGGTTAGGTTTTGGTGTTTGTGTTAATTTTAGGGTCAGGATTAGGGTAGCTCTAGGGTTAGGGTTTGGTTTAGGGTTAGGTTTAGGGTGAAGTTGAAGTTAAGGGTCAGGGTTGAGCTTAGTCTTAGCATTAGGGTTTAGGGTTAGGGTTAAGGTTAGGATAGGTTTTAGGGTTAAGATTATTTTTAGGGTTAGGGTAAGTGTTAGGGTTAAGTGTTGGTTAGGTTTAGGGCTCTGTTAAGGTTAGAGATAAGATTAGGTTAAGGGTAGGTTTAGGTTTCGATGTTAGTGTGAGGGTTAGGGCTAGGTTTCCATTTAAGCTGAGTGTGTAGGGTAAGTTTTATGGTTAGGATTAGGCTTAGAGATAGAGTTAGGGTCAGGGTTAGGTTTAAGTTTAGGGTTAGGGTTAGGTCTATGGTTAGGATTAGGGTTAGGGTCAGAGTTGGGGGATATTTAGTATTATGTTTCGTGTTAGGGTTTCGGTTAGGGTGAAGTTTATGTTAAGTGTGAGGGTTCGGGTTAGGGCCAGGTGTAGGCCTAGAGTGAGGGGATAGTTTATGGTTAGGTTTAGTTTTAGGGTTAGGCTTAGGTTTAGGGTGAAGGTTGAGACGAGGGTTAGGGTAAATATTAGAGTTAGGTGTTTGGGTTAAGGTTAGGATCAGGTTAGGGTTAGTGTTAGGGTTAGGTTTTGGTCTTTGGATTAATGTTAGGATCAGGATTAGGATTAGTTTAGGGTTACGGTTCGGTTTAGGGTTAGGGTTAGGGTGAAGTTTAAGTTAAGGGTGAGGGTTGAGCTTAGCCTTAGCGTTAGGGGTTAGAGTTAAGGTTAGGATTAGGTTTAAGGTTAAGATTAGTTTTAGGGTTAGGGTAAGTGTTAGGGTTAAGTCATGGTTAGGTTTAGGGCTAGTTTAAGGTTAGAGATAAGGTGAGCTTAAGGGTAGGGTTTAGGTTTCGACGTTAGTGTGAGGGTTAGTGCTAGGTTTCCATTTCAGCTGATTGTGTAGGGTAAGTTTTAGGGTTAGAATTAGGGTTAGAGATAGAGTTAGGGTCAGGGTTCGGGTTAAGTTTAGGGTTAGGGTTAGGTTTATGGTTAGGATTAGGGTTAGGGTCAGAGTTGGGGGATATTTAGTATTATGTTTCGTGTTAGGGTTTCAGTTAGGGTGAAGTTTATGTTAAGTGTGAGGGTTAGGGTTCGGGTTAGTTTTAGGGGTTGGGTTCAGGTTAGGGTCAGGGTTAGGGTTAGGGTTAGAGTTAGGTTTAGGGTTAGCTTTAGTTTTGGTTAGGGTTAGGATTTGAATGGATTTAGGTTAGGTTTAGGGTTCTGGATAGGGTGAAATTTTGGTTAAAGGTGAGGGTTCGGTTTAGGTTTAGGGTTAGAGTTATTGTTAGGGGTTAGGGTTAGGTTTGAGCTTATGGTAGGTTCAAAGTCTGGATTAAGGTTAGGTTAGGGTTATGGTCAGGGTTAGGATTAGGATTCCGTTTAGGGTGAGGGTTAGGATCAGAGTTATTGTAAGGGTTAGTTTTAGGTTGACATGTGCGCCAAGGTTAAGGTTATGGTTTGGTTTAGGGGTAGGGATAGGTTTAGTGTTAGGGTGAGCTTTAGTTTAGGGATAGGGTGAAGTTTAAGATAGAGTGAGGTTTAGGGTTAGGGTTATGGCTAAGGTTTGGTTTAGTTTTCAGGTTAATGTTAAGGTTGTGTTTCGTGTTAGGGTTAAGTTTACGGGTTCTGTTTACTTTTAGGGTGAGGGTTAGATTTTAGGTTAGGGTTAAGTTTAGTGTTAGGGTTCGGGTTAGGGTGACGGTTTGTGTTAGGCTTTGTGGTTGGGGTGAGGGTTAGGTTTAGGGTTAGGGTTGGGTAGGGTTCGGATTATGGTTATGGTAAGGTGTTAGGGGTTAGAGATTTAGTTTAGGGTGAGGGTTTGGGTGAGTGTCTCGGTTAGTCACTGTGGTTCTGGTCATGCTTAGTTTTGGTTTATGGTTAGGGTTAGGTTTATGATCAGGTTTAGGGTTAGTGTTAGAGTTAGGGTTAAGCTTTAGGTAAGGCTTTGGTGTTTGGGGTTAGGGTTTAGGTAAGGCTTTGGTGTTTGGGGTTAGGGTTTGGGTTGGGGTTAGGGTTTGGGTTCGGGTTAGAGTTATCGTTACGGCTTAGGGTTTCTCGTTAGTGTTAGTGTTAGGGTTAGACAGAGCATTAGGGTTAGGGTTGGAGGATACGGTTAGGGGTTAGGGTGACGGTTATGGTTAGTTTTATGGTTAAGGTGAGGGTTTAGGGTAAGTGTTATGTTTAAGGTTTGAGTTATGGTTAGGGTTAGGTGTAGCGTAAGTTTTCGGTTTAGGTTCAGGTTTTGAATTAGAGTTAGTGTTCTATTTAAGATCAAGGTTAGACTTAGGGTTAGGGTTAGGATTAGGTCTAGACTTAGGTTCAGGGCTAATGTAAGGCTTAGTTTTAGGGTTAGAGGTGGAGTAGCATTATGACTAGAGTTTGGTTTAAGGTTAGGGTTTGGGTTAGGTTTCGGTTTAGGGTTAAAGTTAGGGTTAGGGTTGGATGAAGTTTAGGATGGGGTGAGGGTTATTCTTATGGTTAGGGCTAGAGTTTGATTTTGTGTTCAGGTTAGTGTTAATGTTAGGCTTAGGGTTCGGGTTCGGGTTCGGAATTTCGTTTAGGGTTAGTGTTAGGTTTAGATTCAGGGTTAGAGTGACATTTCGGTTCAGGGTGAGAGTTAAGATAAGGGTTAGGATTACGGTGAGGGTTATACTTAGTGTTAGGGGTTAGGTTTACGGTTAGGATAGGGTTAATTTTAGGGTTCATGTTAGGGGTAGTGTTAGATTAGGGTTACTGTTCGTGTTTGGGTTAGGCTTAGGGATAAGTTTAGGGATAGCTTTAGGTTTAGGGTTGGGGATAGGTTTAGGGGTTAGGGTGAGAGTTAGCATTAGGTTTACAGTTAAGGTGAGGGTTTAGGGTAAGTGCTATGGTTAGGGTTAGTGTTAGAGTTAGGGTTAGGGTGAATTTTCAGTTAATAGTGAGGGTTAGGGTAAGGGTTAGGGTTAAGGTTTAGGTTAGATTTAGGATTAAGATTAGTGTTAGGGTTAGGTTTAGGGTCCGGGTTAGGGTAGGGGTAAGGTTAGGGTTAAGGCTAGGTTTACGGTCAGGGGTAGGGCTAGGTTGGGGTTAGGGTTAGCTTTAGAGTTAGAGTTAGTGCTAGGGGTTAGGGTTAGGTTTAGGGTTAGGTTTAGAGTTATTGTTAGGGTTAGGGTAGAGTTAAGGTTAGGGTTAAGTTTAAAGTTAGGTAAGGGTTACGTTTAGGTCAGGGTTAGGGTTATTATTAGAGATAGGGTTAGGTTTAGAGAAAGGGTTAGGGTTCGTGTGAGGGTTAGTGTTAGGTTTACAGTCAAGCTGATGTTTTACAGTGTTACGGTTAGGGTCAGGGTTAGAGTTAGTTTTAGGGTTAGGTTTAGGTATAGGGCTTGAGTGAGGGGATAGTTTAGGGTTAGATTTAGGGTGAAGGTTAAGATTAGTGTTAGTGTAAATATTAGAGTTAGGCGTTTGTTTTAAGGTTATGATCAGGTTAAGTTTAGGTTTAGAGTTAGTGTTAGGGTTAGGTTTTGGTGTTTGTGTTAATTTTAGGGTCAGGATTAGGGTAGCTCTAGGGTTAGGGTTTGGTTTAGGGTTAGGTTTAGGGTGAAGTTGAAGTTAAGGGTCAGGGTTGAGCTTAGTCTTAGCATTAGGGTTTAGGGTTAGGGTTAAGGTTAGGATAGGTTTTAGGGTTAAGATTATTTTTAGGGTTAGGGTAAGTGTTAGGGTTAAGTGTTGGTTAGGTTTAGGGCTCTGTTAAGGTTAGAGATAAGATTAGGTTAAGGGTAGGTTTAGGTTTCGATGTTAGTGTGAGGGTTAGGGCTAGGTTTCCATTTAAGCTGAGTGTGTAGGGTAAGTTTTATGGTTAGGATTAGGCTTAGAGATAGAGTTAGGGTCAGGGTTAGGTTTAAGTTTAGGGTTAGGGTTAGGTCTATGGTTAGGATTAGGGTTAGGGTCAGAGTTGGGGGATATTTAGTATTATGTTTCGTGTTAGGGTTTCGGTTAGGGTGAAGTTTATGTTAAGTGTGAGGGTTCGGGTTAGGGCCAGGTGTAGGCCTAGAGTGAGGGGATAGTTTATGGTTAGGTTTAGTTTTAGGGTTAGGCTTAGGTTTAGGGTGAAGGTTGAGACGAGGGTTAGGGTAAATATTAGAGTTAGGTGTTTGGGTTAAGGTTAGGATCAGGTTAGGGTTAGTGTTAGGGTTAGGTTTTGGTCTTTGGATTAATGTTAGGATCAGGATTAGGATTAGTTTAGGGTTACGGTTCGGTTTAGGGTTAGGGTTAGGGTGAAGTTTAAGTTAAGGGTGAGGGTTGAGCTTAGCCTTAGCGTTAGGGGTTAGAGTTAAGGTTAGGATTAGGTTTAAGGTTAAGATTAGTTTTAGGGTTAGGGTAAGTGTTAGGGTTAAGTCATGGTTAGGTTTAGGGCTAGTTTAAGGTTAGAGATAAGGTGAGCTTAAGGGTAGGGTTTAGGTTTCGACGTTAGTGTGAGGGTTAGTGCTAGGTTTCCATTTCAGCTGATTGTGTAGGGTAAGTTTTAGGGTTAGAATTAGGGTTAGAGATAGAGTTAGGGTCAGGGTTCGGGTTAAGTTTAGGGTTAGGGTTAGGTTTATGGTTAGGATTAGGGTTAGGGTCAGAGTTGGGGGATATTTAGTATTATGTTTCGTGTTAGGGTTTCAGTTAGGGTGAAGTTTATGTTAAGTGTGAGGGTTAGGGTTCGGGTTAGTTTTAGGGGTTGGGTTCAGGTTAGGGTCAGGGTTAGGGTTAGGGTTAGAGTTAGGTTTAGGGTTAGCTTTAGTTTTGGTTAGGGTTAGGATTTGAATGGATTTAGGTTAGGTTTAGGGTTCTGGATAGGGTGAAATTTTGGTTAAAGGTGAGGGTTCGGTTTAGGTTTAGGGTTAGAGTTATTGTTAGGGGTTAGGGTTAGGTTTGAGCTTATGGTAGGTTCAAAGTCTGGATTAAGGTTAGGTTAGGGTTATGGTCAGGGTTAGGATTAGGATTCCGTTTAGGGTGAGGGTTAGGATCAGAGTTATTGTAAGGGTTAGTTTTAGGTTGACATGTGCGCCAAGGTTAAGGTTATGGTTTGGTTTAGGGGTAGGGATAGGTTTAGTGTTAGGGTGAGCTTTAGTTTAGGGATAGGGTGAAGTTTAAGATAGAGTGAGGTTTAGGGTTAGGGTTATGGCTAAGGTTTGGTTTAGTTTTCAGGTTAATGTTAAGGTTGTGTTTCGTGTTAGGGTTAAGTTTACGGGTTCTGTTTACTTTTAGGGTGAGGGTTAGATTTTAGGTTAGGGTTAAGTTTAGTGTTAGGGTTCGGGTTAGGGTGACGGTTTGTGTTAGGCTTTGTGGTTGGGGTGAGGGTTAGGTTTAGGGTTAGGGTTGGGTAGGGTTCGGATTATGGTTATGGTAAGGTGTTAGGGGTTAGAGATTTAGTTTAGGGTGAGGGTTTGGGTGAGTGTCTCGGTTAGTCACTGTGGTTCTGGTCATGCTTAGTTTTGGTTTATGGTTAGGGTTAGGTTTATGATCAGGTTTAGGGTTAGTGTTAGAGTTAGGGTTAAGCTTTAGGTAAGGCTTTGGTGTTTGGGGTTAGGGTTTAGGTAAGGCTTTGGTGTTTGGGGTTAGGGTTTGGGTTGGGGTTAGGGTTTGGGTTCGGGTTAGAGTTATCGTTACGGCTTAGGGTTTCTCGTTAGTGTTAGTGTTAGGGTTAGACAGAGCATTAGGGTTAGGGTTGGAGGATACGGTTAGGGGTTAGGGTGACGGTTATGGTTAGTTTTATGGTTAAGGTGAGGGTTTAGGGTAAGTGTTATGTTTAAGGTTTGAGTTATGGTTAGGGTTAGGTGTAGCGTAAGTTTTCGGTTTAGGTTCAGGTTTTGAATTAGAGTTAGTGTTCTATTTAAGATCAAGGTTAGACTTAGGGTTAGGGTTAGGATTAGGTCTAGACTTAGGGTCAGGGCTAATGTAAGGCTTAGTTTTAGGGTTAGAGGTGGAGTAGCATTATGACTAGAGTTTGGTTTAAGGTTAGGGTTTGGGTTAGGTTTCGGTTTAGGGTTAAAGTTAGGGTTAGGGTTGGATGAAGTTTAGGATGGGGTGAGGGTTATTCTTATGGTTAGGGCTAGAGTTTGATTTTGTGTTCAGGTTAGTGTTAATGTTAGGCTTAGGGTTCGGGTTCGGGTTCGGAATTTCGTTTAGGGTTAGTGTTAGGTTTAGATTCAGGGTTAGAGTGACATTTCGGTTCAGGGTGAGAGTTAAGATAAGGGTTAGGATTACGGTGAGGGTTATACTTAGTGTTAGGGGTTAGGTTTACGGTTAGGATAGGGTTAATTTTAGGGTTCATGTTAGGGGTAGTGTTAGATTAGGGTTACTGTTCGTGTTTGGGTTAGGCTTAGGGATAAGTTTAGGGATAGCTTTAGGTTTAGGGTTGGGGATAGGTTTAGGGGTTAGGGTGAGAGTTAGCATTAGGTTTACAGTTAAGGTGAGGGTTTAGGGTAAGTGCTATGGTTAGGGTTAGTGTTAGAGTTAGGGTTAGGGTGAATTTTCAGTTAATAGTGAGGGTTAGGGTAAGGGTTAGGGTTAAGGTTTAGGTTAGATTTAGGATTAAGATTAGTGTTAGGGTTAGGTTTAGGGTCCGGGTTAGGGTAGGGGTAAGGTTAGGGTTAAGGCTAGGTTTACGGTCAGGGGTAGGGCTAGGTTAGGGTTAGGGTTAGCTTTAGAGTTAGAGTTAGTGCTAGGGGTTAGGGTTAGGTTTAGGGTTAGGTTTAGAGTTATTGTTAGGGTTCGGGTAGAGTTAAGGTTAGGGTTAAGTTTAAAGTTAGGTAAGGGTTACGTTTAGGTCAGGGTTAGGGTTATTATTAGAGATAGGGTTAGGTTTAGAGAAAGGGTTAGGGTTCGTGTGAGGGTTAGTGTTAGGTTTACAGTCAAGCTGATGTTTTACAGTGTTACGGTTAGGGTCAGGGTTAGAGTTAGTTTTAGGGTTAGGTTTAGGTATAGGGCTTGAGTGAGGGGATAGTTTAGGGTTAGATTTAGGGTGAAGGTTAAGATTAGTGTTAGTGTAAATATTAGAGTTAGGCGTTTGTTTTAAGGTTATGATCAGGTTAAGTTTAGGTTTAGAGTTAGTGTTAGGGTTAGGTTTTGGTGTTTGTGTTAATTTTAGGGTCAGGATTAGGGTAGCTCTAGGGTTAGGGTTTGGTTTAGGGTTAGGTTTAGGGTGAAGTTGAAGTTAAGGGTCAGGGTTGAGCTTAGTCTTAGCATTAGGGTTTAGGGTTAGGGTTAAGGTTAGGATAGGTTTTAGGGTTAAGATTATTTTTAGGGTTAGGGTAAGTGTTAGGGTTAAGTGTTGGTTAGGTTTAGGGCTCTGTTAAGGTTAGAGATAAGATTAGGTTAAGGGTAGGTTTAGGTTTCGATGTTAGTGTGAGGGTTAGGGCTAGGTTTCCATTTAAGCTGAGTGTGTAGGGTAAGTTTTATGGTTAGGATTAGGCTTAGAGATAGAGTTAGGGTCAGGGTTAGGTTTAAGTTTAGGGTTAGGGTTAGGTCTATGGTTAGGATTAGGGTTAGGGTCAGATTTGGGGGATATTTAGTATTATGTTTCGTGTTAGGGTTTCGGTTAGGGTGAAGTTTATGTTAAGTGTGAGGGTTCGGGTTAGGGCCAGGTGTAGGCCTAGAGTGAGGGGATAGTTTATGGTTAGGTTTAGTTTTAGGGTTAGGCTTAGGTTTAGGGTGAAGGTTGAGACGAGGGTTAGGGTAAATATTAGAGTTAGGTGTTTGGGTTAAGGTTAGGATCAGGTTAGGGTTAGTGTTAGGGTTAGGTTTTGGTCTTTGGATTAATGTTAGGATCAGGATTAGGATTAGTTTAGGGTTACGGTTCGGTTTAGGGTTAGGGTTAGGGTGAAGTTTAAGTTAAGGGTGAGGGTTGAGCTTAGCCTTAGCGTTAGGGGTTAGAGTTAAGGTTAGGATTAGGTTTAAGGTTAAGATTAGTTTTAGGGTTAGGGTAAGTGTTAGGGTTAAGTCATGGTTAGGTTTAGGGCTAGTTTAAGGTTAGAGATAAGGTGAGCTTAAGGGTAGGGTTTAGGTTTCGACGTTAGTGTGAGGGTTAGTGCTAGGTTTCCATTTCAGCTGATTGTGTAGGGTAAGTTTTAGGGTTAGAATTAGGGTTAGAGATAGAGTTAGGGTCAGGGTTCGGGTTAAGTTTAGGGTTAGGGTTAGGTTTATGGTTAGGATTAGGGTTAGGGTCAGAGTTGGGGGATATTTAGTATTATGTTTCGTGTTAGGGTTTCAGTTAGGGTGAAGTTTATGTTAAGTGTGAGGGTTAGGGTTCGGGTTAGTTTTAGGGGTTGGGTTCAGGTTAGGGTCAGGGTTAGGGTTAGGGTTAGAGTTAGGTTTAGGGTTAGCTTTAGTTTTGGTTAGGGTTAGGATTTGAATGGATTTAGGTTAGGTTTAGGGTTCTGGATAGGGTGAAATTTTGGTTAAAGGTGAGGGTTCGGTTTAGGTTTAGGGTTAGAGTTATTGTTAGGGGTTAGGGTTAGGTTTGAGCTTATGGTAGGTTCAAAGTCTGGATTAAGGTTAGGTTAGGGTTATGGTCAGGGTTAGGATTAGGATTCCGTTTAGGGTGAGGGTTAGGATCAGAGTTATTGTAAGGGTTAGTTTTAGGTTGACATGTGCGCCAAGGTTAAGGTTATGGTTTGGTTTAGGGGTAGGGATAGGTTTAGTGTTAGGGTGAGCTTTAGTTTAGGGATAGGGTGAAGTTTAAGATAGAGTGAGGTTTAGGGTTAGGGTTATGGCTAAGGTTTGGTTTAGTTTTCAGGTTAATGTTAAGGTTGTGTTTCGTGTTAGGGTTAAGTTTACGGGTTCTGTTTACTTTTAGGGTGAGGGTTAGATTTTAGGTTAGGGTTAAGTTTAGTGTTAGGGTTCGGGTTAGGGTGACGGTTTGTGTTAGGCTTTGTGGTTGGGGTGAGGGTTAGGTTTAGGGTTAGGGTTGGGTAGGGTTCGGATTATGGTTATGGTAAGGTGTTAGGGGTTAGAGATTTAGTTTAGGGTGAGGGTTTGGGTGAGTGTCTCGGTTAGTCACTGTGGTTCTGGTCATGCTTAGTTTTGGTTTATGGTTAGGGTTAGGTTTATGATCAGGTTTAGGGTTAGTGTTAGAGTTAGGGTTAAGCTTTAGGTAAGGCTTTGGTGTTTGGGGTTAGGGTTTAGGTAAGGCTTTGGTGTTTGGGGTTAGGGTTTGGGTTGGGGTTAGGGTTTGGGTTCGGGTTAGAGTTATCGTTACGGCTTAGGGTTTCTCGTTAGTGTTAGTGTTAGGGTTAGACAGAGCATTAGGGTTAGGATTGGAGGATACGGTTAGGGGTTAGGGTGACGGTTATGGTTAGTTTTATGGTTAAGGTGAGGGTTTAGGGTAAGTGTTATGTTTAAGGTTAGAGTTAGGGTTAGGGTTAGGTGTAGCGTAAGTTTTCGGTTTAGGTTCAGGTTTTGAATTAGAGTTAGTGTTCTATTTAAGATCAAGGTTAGACTTAGGGTTAGGGTTAGGATTAGGTCTAGACTTAGGTTCAGGGCTAATGTAAGGCTTAGTTTTAGGGTTAGAGGTGGAGTAGCATTATGACTAGAGTTTGGTTTAAGGTTAGGGTTTGGGTTAGGTTTAGGTTTAGGGTTAAAGTTAGGGTTAGGGTTGGATGAAGTTTAGGATGGGGTGAGGGTTATTCTTATGGTTAGGGCTAGAGTTTGATTTTGTGTTCAGGTTAGTGTTAAGGTTAGGCTTAGGGTTCGGGTTCGGAATTTCGTTTAGGGTTAGTGTTAGGTTTAGATTCAGGGTTAGAGTGACATTTCGGTTCAGGGGGAGGGTTAAGATAAGGGTTAGGATTACGGTGAGGATTATACTTAGTGTTAGAGGTTAGGTTTACAGTTAGGATAGGGTTAAGTTTAGGGTTCATGTTAGGGTTAGTGTTAGATTAGGGTTACTGTTCGTGTTTGGGTTAGGCTTAGGGATAAGTTTAGGGATAGCTTTAGGTTTAGGGTTGGGGATAGGTTTAGGGGTTAGGGTGAGAGTTAGCATTAGGTTTACAGTTAAGGTGAGGGTTTAGGGTAAGTGCTATGGTTAGGGTTAGTGTTAGAGTTAGGGTTAGGGTGAATTTTCAGTTAATAGTGAGGGTTAGGGTAAGGGTTAGGGTTAAGGTTTAGGTTAGATTTAGGATTAAGATTAGTGTTAGGGTTAGGTTTAGGGTCCGGGTTAGGGTAGGGGTAAGGTTAGGGTTAAGGCTAGGTTTACGGTCAGGGGTAGGGCTAGGTTGGGGTTAGGGTTAGCTTTAGAGTTAGAGTTAGTGCTAGGGGTTAGGGTTAGGTTTAGGGTTAGGTTTAGAGTTATTGTTAGGGTTAGGGTAGAGTTAAGGTTAGGGTTAAGTTTAAAGTTAGGTAAGGGTTACGTTTAGGTCAGGGTTAGGGTTATTATTAGAGATAGGGTTAGGTTTAGAGAAAGGGTTAGGGTTCGTGTGAGGGTTAGTGTTAGGTTTACAGTCAAGCTGATGTTTTACAGTGTTACGGTTAGGGTCAGGGTTAGAGTTAGTTTTAGGGTTAGGTTTAGGTATAGGGCTTGAGTGAGGGGATAGTTTAGGGTTAGATTTAGGGTGAAGGTTAAGATTAGTGTTAGTGTAAATATTAGAGTTAGGCGTTTGTTTTAAGGTTATGATCAGGTTAAGTTTAGGTTTAGAGTTAGTGTTAGGGTTAGGTTTTGGTGTTTGTGTTAATTTTAGGGTCAGGATTAGGGTAGCTCTAGGGTTAGGGTTTGGTTTAGGGTTAGGTTTAGGGTGAAGTTGAAGTTAAGGGTCAGGGTTGAGCTTAGTCTTAGCATTAGGGTTTAGGGTTAGGGTTAAGGTTAGGATAGGTTTTAGGGTTAAAATTATTTTTAGGGTTAGGGTAAGTGTTAGGGTTAAGTGTTGGTTAGGTTTAGGGCTCTGTTAAGGTTAGAGATAAGATTAGGTTAAGGGTAGGTTTAGGTTTCGATGTTAGTGTGAGGGTTAGGGCTAGGTTTCCATTTAAGCTGAGTGTGTAGGGTAAGTTTTATGGTTAGGATTAGGCTTAGAGATAGAGTTAGGGTCAGGGTTAGGTTTAAGTTTAGGGTTAGGGTTAGGTCTATGGTTAGGATTAGGGTTAGGGTCAGAGTTGGGGGATATTTAGTATTATGTTTCGTGTTAGGGTTTCGGTTAGGGTGAAGTTTATGTTAAGTGTGAGGGTTCGGGTTAGGGCCAGGTGTAGGCCTAGAGTGAGGGGATAGTTTATGGTTAGGTTTAGTTTTAGGGTTAGGCTTAGGTTTAGGGTGAAGGTTGAGACGAGGGTTAGGGTAAATATTAGAGTTAGGTGTTTGGGTTAAGGTTAGGATCAGGTTAGGGTTAGTGTTAGGGTTAGGTTTTGGTCTTTGGATTAATGTTAGGATCAGGATTAGGATTAGTTTAGGGTTACGGTTCGGTTTAGGGTTAGGGTTAGGGTGAAGTTTAAGTTAAGGGTGAGGGTTGAGCTTAGCCTTAGCGTTAGGGGTTAGAGTTAAGGTTAGGATTAGGTTTAAGGTTAAGATTAGTTTTAGGGTTAGGGTAAGTGTTAGGGTTAAGTCATGGTTAGGTTTAGGGCTAGTTTAAGGTTAGAGATAAGGTGAGCTTAAGGGTAGGGTTTAGGTTTCGACGTTAGTGTGAGGGTTAGTGCTAGGTTTCCATTTCAGCTGATTGTGTAGGGTAAGTTTTAGGGTTAGAATTAGGGTTAGAGATAGAGTTAGGGTCAGGGTTCGGGTTAAGTTTAGGGTTAGGGTTAGGTTTATGGTTAGGATTAGGGTTAGGGTCAGAGTTGGGGGATATTTAGTATTATGTTTCGTGTTAGGGTTTCAGTTAGGGTGAAGTTTATGTTAAGTGTGAGGGTTAGGGTTCGGGTTAGTTTTAGGGGTTGGGTTCAGGTTAGGGTCAGGGTTAGGGTTAGGGTTAGAGTTAGGTTTAGGGTTAGCTTTAGTTTTGGTTAGGGTTAGGATTTGAATGGATTTAGGTTAGGTTTAGGGTTCTGGATAGGGTGAAATTTTGGTTAAAGGTGAGGGTTCGGTTTAGGTTTAGGGTTAGAGTTATTGTTAGGGGTTAGGGTTAGGTTTGAGCTTATGGTAGGTTCAAAGTCTGGATTAAGGTTAGGTTAGGGTTATGGTCAGGGTTAGGATTAGGATTCCGTTTAGGGTGAGGGTTAGGATCAGAGTTATTGTAAGGGTTAGTTTTAGGTTGACATGTGCGCCAAGGTTAAGGTTATGGTTTGGTTTAGGGGTAGGGATAGGTTTAGTGTTAGGGTGAGCTTTAGTTTAGGGATAGGGTGAAGTTTAAGATAGAGTGAGGTTTAGGGTTAGGGTTATGGCTAAGGTTTGGTTTAGTTTTCAGGTTAATGTTAAGGTTGTGTTTCGTGTTAGGGTTAAGTTTACGGGTTCTGTTTACTTTTAGGGTGAGGGTTAGATTTTAGGTTAGGGTTAAGTTTAGTGTTAGGGTTCGGGTTAGGGTGACGGTTTGTGTTAGGCTTTGTGGTTGGGGTGAGGGTTAGGTTTAGGGTTAGGGTTGGGTAGGGTTCGGATTATGGTTATGGTAAGGTGTTAGGGGTTAGAGATTTAGTTTAGGGTGAGGGTTTGGGTGAGTGTCTCGGTTAGTCACTGTGGTTCTGGTCATGCTTAGTTTTGGTTTATGGTTAGGGTTAGGTTTATGATCAGGTTTAGGGTTAGTGTTAGAGTTAGGGTTAAGCTTTAGGTAAGGCTTTGGTGTTTGGGGTTAGGGTTTAGGTAAGGCTTTGGTGTTTGGGGTTAGGGTTTGGGTTGGGGTTAGGGTTTGGGTTCGGGTTAGAGTTATCGTTACGGCTTAGGGTTTCTCGTTAGTGTTAGTGTTAGGGTTAGACAGAGCATTAGGGTTAGGATTGGAGGATACGGTTAGGGGTTAGGGTGACGGTTATGGTTAGTTTTATGGTTAAGGTGAGGGTTTAGGGTAAGTGTTATGTTTAAGGTTAGAGTTAGGGTTAGGGTTAGGTGTAGCGTAAGTTTTCGGTTTAGGTTCAGGTTTTGAATTAGAGTTAGTGTTCTATTTAAGATCAAGGTTAGACTTAGGGTTAGGGTTAGGATTAGGTCTAGACTTAGGTTCAGGGCTAATGTAAGGCTTAGTTTTAGGGTTAGAGGTGGAGTAGCATTATGACTAGAGTTTGGTTTAAGGTTAGGGTTTGGGTTAGGTTTAGGTTTAGGGTTAAAGTTAGGGTTAGGGTTGGATGAAGTTTAGGATGGGGTGAGGGTTATTCTTATGGTTAGGGCTAGAGTTTGATTTTGTGTTCAGGTTAGTGTTAAGGTTAGGCTTAGGGTTCGGGTTCGGAATTTCGTTTAGGGTTAGTGTTAGGTTTAGATTCAGGGTTAGAGTGACATTTCGGTTCAGGGGGAGGGTTAAGATAAGGGTTAGGATTACGGTGAGGATTATACTTAGTGTTAGAGGTTAGGTTTACAGTTAGGATAGGGTTAAGTTTAGGGTTCATGTTAGGGTTAGTGTTAGATTAGGGTTACTGTTCGTGTTTGGGTTAGGCTTAGGGATAAGTTTAGGGATAGCTTTAGGTTTAGGGTTGGGGATAGGTTTAGGGGTTAGGGTGAGAGTTAGCATTAGGTTTACAGTTAAGGTGAGGGTTTAGGGTAAGTGCTATGGTTAGGGTTAGTGTTAGAGTTAGGGTTAGGGTGAATTTTCAGTTAATAGTGAGGGTTAGGGTAAGGGTTAGGGTTAAGGTTTAGGTTAGATTTAGGATTAAGATTAGTGTTAGGGTTAGGTTTAGGGTCCGGGTTAGGGTAGGGGTAAGGTTAGGGTTAAGGCTAGGTTTACGGTCAGGGGTAGGGCTAGGTTGGGGTTAGGGTTAGCTTTAGAGTTAGAGTTAGTGCTAGGGGTTAGGGTTAGGTTTAGGGTTAGGTTTAGAGTTATTGTTAGGGTTAGGGTAGAGTTAAGGTTAGGGTTAAGTTTAAAGTTAGGTAAGGGTTACGTTTAGGTCAGGGTTAGGGTTATTATTAGAGATAGGGTTAGGTTTAGAGAAAGGGTTAGGGTTCGTGTGAGGGTTAGTGTTAGGTTTACAGTCAAGCTGATGTTTTACAGTGTTACGGTTAGGGTCAGGGTTAGAGTTAGTTTTAGGGTTAGGTTTAGGTATAGGGCTTGAGTGAGGGGATAGTTTAGGGTTAGATTTAGGGTGAAGGTTAAGATTAGTGTTAGTGTAAATATTAGAGTTAGGCGTTTGTTTTAAGGTTATGATCAGGTTAAGTTTAGGTTTAGAGTTAGTGTTAGGGTTAGGTTTTGGTGTTTGTGTTAATTTTAGGGTCAGGATTAGGGTAGCTCTAGGGTTAGGGTTTGGTTTAGGGTTAGGTTTAGGGTGAAGTTGAAGTTAAGGGTCAGGGTTGAGCTTAGTCTTAGCATTAGGGTTTAGGGTTAGGGTTAAGGTTAGGATAGGTTTTAGGGTTAAGATTATTTTTAGGGTTAGGGTAAGTGTTAGGGTTAAGTGTTGGTTAGGTTTAGGGCTCTGTTAAGGTTAGAGATAAGATTAGGTTAAGGGTAGGTTTAGGTTTCGATGTTAGTGTGAGGGTTAGGGCTAGGTTTCCATTTAAGCTGAGTGTGTAGGGTAAGTTTTATGGTTAGGATTAGGCTTAGAGATAGAGTTAGGGTCAGGGTTAGGTTTAAGTTTAGGGTTAGGGTTAGGTCTATGGTTAGGATTAGGGTTAGGGTCAGAGTTGGGGGATATTTAGTATTATGTTTCGTGTTAGGGTTTCGGTTAGGGTGAAGTTTATGTTAAGTGTGAGGGTTCGGGTTAGGGCCAGGTGTAGGCCTAGAGTGAGGGGATAGTTTATGGTTAGGTTTAGTTTTAGGGTTAGGCTTAGGTTTAGGGTGAAGGTTGAGACGAGGGTTAGGGTAAATATTAGAGTTAGGTGTTTGGGTTAAGGTTAGGATCAGGTTAGGGTTAGTGTTAGGGTTAGGTTTTGGTCTTTGGATTAATGTTAGGATCAGGATTAGGATTAGTTTAGGGTTACGGTTCGGTTTAGGGTTAGGGTTAGGGTGAAGTTTAAGTTAAGGGTGAGGGTTGAGCTTAGCCTTAGCGTTAGGGGTTAGAGTTAAGGTTAGGATTAGGTTTAAGGTTAAGATTAGTTTTAGGGTTAGGGTAAGTGTTAGGGTTAAGTCATGGTTAGGTTTAGGGCTAGTTTAAGGTTAGAGATAAGGTGAGCTTAAGGGTAGGGTTTAGGTTTCGACGTTAGTGTGAGGGTTAGTGCTAGGTTTCCATTTCAGCTGATTGTGTAGGGTAAGTTTTAGGGTTAGAATTAGGGTTAGAGATAGAGTTAGGGTCAGGGTTCGGGTTAAGTTTAGGGTTAGGGTTAGGTTTATGGTTAGGATTAGGGTTAGGGTCAGAGTTGGGGGATATTTAGTATTATGTTTCGTGTTAGGGTTTCAGTTAGGGTGAAGTTTATGTTAAGTGTGAGGGTTAGGGTTCGGGTTAGTTTTAGGGGTTGGGTTCAGGTTAGGGTCAGGGTTAGGGTTAGGGTTAGAGTTAGGTTTAGGGTTAGCTTTAGTTTTGGTTAGGGTTAGGATTTGAATGGATTTAGGTTAGGTTTAGGGTTCTGGATAGGGTGAAATTTTGGTTAAAGGTGAGGGTTCGGTTTAGGTTTAGGGTTAGAGTTATTGTTAGGGGTTAGGGTTAGGTTTGAGCTTATGGTAGGTTCAAAGTCTGGATTAAGGTTAGGTTAGGGTTATGGTCAGGGTTAGGATTAGGATTCCGTTTAGGGTGAGGGTTAGGATCAGAGTTATTGTAAGGGTTAGTTTTAGGTTGACATGTGCGCCAAGGTTAAGGTTATGGTTTGGTTTAGGGGTAGGGATAGGTTTAGTGTTAGGGTGAGCTTTAGTTTAGGGATAGGGTGAAGTTTAAGATAGAGTGAGGTTTAGGGTTAGGGTTATGGCTAAGGTTTGGTTTAGTTTTCAGGTTAATGTTAAGGTTGTGTTTCGTGTTAGGGTTAAGTTTACGGGTTCTGTTTACTTTTAGGGTGAGGGTTAGATTTTAGGTTAGGGTTAAGTTTAGTGTTAGGGTTCGGGTTAGGGTGACGGTTTGTGTTAGGCTTTGTGGTTGGGGTGAGGGTTAGGTTTAGGGTTAGGGTTGGGTAGGGTTCGGATTATGGTTATGGTAAGGTGTTAGGGGTTAGAGATTTAGTTTAGGGTGAGGGTTTGGGTGAGTGTCTCGGTTAGTCACTGTGGTTCTGGTCATGCTTAGTTTTGGTTTATGGTTAGGGTTAGGTTTATGATCAGGTTTAGGGTTAGTGTTAGAGTTAGGGTTAAGCTTTAGGTAAGGCTTTGGTGTTTGGGGTTAGGGTTTAGGTAAGGCTTTGGTGTTTGGGGTTAGGGTTTGGGTTGGGGTTAGGGTTTGGGTTCGGGTTAGAGTTATCGTTACGGCTTAGGGTTTCTCGTTAGTGTTAGTGTTAGGGTTAGACAGAGCATTAGGGTTAGGATTGGAGGATACGGTTAGGGGTTAGGGTGACGGTTATGGTTAGTTTTATGGTTAAGGTGAGGGTTTAGGGTAAGTGTTATGTTTAAGGTTAGAGTTAGGGTTAGGGTTAGGTGTAGCGTAAGTTTTCGGTTTAGGTTCAGGTTTTGAATTAGAGTTAGTGTTCTATTTAAGATCAAGGTTAGACTTAGGGTTAGGGTTAGGATTAGGTCTAGACTTAGGTTCAGGGCTAATGTAAGGCTTAGTTTTAGGGTTAGAGGTGGAGTAGCATTATGACTAGAGTTTGGTTTAAGGTTAGGGTTTGGGTTAGGTTTAGGTTTAGGGTTAAAGTTAGGGTTAGGGTTGGATGAAGTTTAGGATGGGGTGAGGGTTATTCTTATGGTTAGGGCTAGAGTTTGATTTTGTGTTCAGGTTAGTGTTAAGGTTAGGCTTAGGGTTCGGGTTCGGAATTTCGTTTAGGGTTAGTGTTAGGTTTAGATTCAGGGTTAGAGTGACATTTCGGTTCAGGGGGAGGGTTAAGATAAGGGTTAGGATTACGGTGAGGATTATACTTAGTGTTAGAGGTTAGGTTTACAGTTAGGATAGGGTTAAGTTTAGGGTTCATGTTAGGGTTAGTGTTAGATTAGGGTTACTGTTCGTGTTTGGGTTAGGCTTAGGGATAAGTTTAGGGATAGCTTTAGGTTTAGGGTTGGGGATAGGTTTAGGGGTTAGGGTGAGAGTTAGCATTAGGTTTACAGTTAAGGTGAGGGTTTAGGGTAAGTGCTATGGTTAGGGTTAGTGTTAGAGTTAGGGTTAGGGTGAATTTTCAGTTAATAGTGAGGGTTAGGGTAAGGGTTAGGGTTAAGGTTTAGGTTAGATTTAGGATTAAGATTAGTGTTAGGGTTAGGTTTAGGGTCCGGGTTAGGGTAGGGGTAAGGTTAGGGTTAAGGCTAGGTTTACGGTCAGGGGTAGGGCTAGGTTGGGGTTAGGGTTAGCTTTAGAGTTAGAGTTAGTGCTAGGGGTTAGGGTTAGGTTTAGGGTTAGGTTTAGAGTTATTGTTAGGGTTAGGGTAGAGTTAAGGTTAGGGTTAAGTTTAAAGTTAGGTAAGGGTTACGTTTAGGTCAGGGTTAGGGTTATTATTAGAGATAGGGTTAGGTTTAGAGAAAGGGTTAGGGTTCGTGTGAGGGTTAGTGTTAGGTTTACAGTCAAGCTGATGTTTTACAGTGTTACGGTTAGGGTCAGGGTTAGAGTTAGTTTTAGGGTTAGGTTTAGGTATAGGGCTTGAGTGAGGGGATAGTTTAGGGTTAGATTTAGGGTGAAGGTTAAGATTAGTGTTAGTGTAAATATTAGAGTTAGGCGTTTGTTTTAAGGTTATGATCAGGTTAAGTTTAGGTTTAGAGTTAGTGTTAGGGTTAGGTTTTGGTGTTTGTGTTAATTTTAGGGTCAGGATTAGGGTAGCTCTAGGGTTAGGGTTTGGTTTAGGGTTAGGTTTAGGGTGAAGTTGAAGTTAAGGGTCAGGGTTGAGCTTAGTCTTAGCATTAGGGTTTAGGGTTAGGGTTAAGGTTAGGATAGGTTTTAGGGTTAAGATTATTTTTAGGGTTAGGGTAAGTGTTAGGGTTAAGTGTTGGTTAGGTTTAGGGCTCTGTTAAGGTTAGAGATAAGATTAGGTTAAGGGTAGGTTTAGGTTTCGATGTTAGTGTGAGGGTTAGGGCTAGGTTTCCATTTAAGCTGAGTGTGTAGGGTAAGTTTTATGGTTAGGATTAGGCTTAGAGATAGAGTTAGGGTCAGGGTTAGGTTTAAGTTTAGGGTTAGGGTTAGGTCTATGGTTAGGATTAGGGTTAGGGTCAGAGTTGGGGGATATTTAGTATTATGTTTCGTGTTAGGGTTTCGGTTAGGGTGAAGTTTATGTTAAGTGTGAGGGTTCGGGTTAGGGCCAGGTGTAGGCCTAGAGTGAGGGGATAGTTTATGGTTAGGTTTAGTTTTAGGGTTAGGCTTAGGTTTAGGGTGAAGGTTGAGACGAGGGTTAGGGTAAATATTAGAGTTAGGTGTTTGGGTTAAGGTTAGGATCAGGTTAGGGTTAGTGTTAGGGTTAGGTTTTGGTCTTTGGATTAATGTTAGGATCAGGATTAGGATTAGTTTAGGGTTACGGTTCGGTTTAGGGTTAGGGTTAGGGTGAAGTTTAAGTTAAGGGTGAGGGTTGAGCTTAGCCTTAGCGTTAGGGGTTAGAGTTAAGGTTAGGATTAGGTTTAAGGTTAAGATTAGTTTTAGGGTTAGGGTAAGTGTTAGGGTTAAGTCATGGTTAGGTTTAGGGCTAGTTTAAGGTTAGAGATAAGGTGAGCTTAAGGGTAGGGTTTAGGTTTCGACGTTAGTGTGAGGGTTAGTGCTAGGTTTCCATTTCAGCTGATTGTGTAGGGTAAGTTTTAGGGTTAGAATTAGGGTTAGAGATAGAGTTAGGGTCAGGGTTCGGGTTAAGTTTAGGGTTAGGGTTAGGTTTATGGTTAGGATTAGGGTTAGGGTCAGAGTTGGGGGATATTTAGTATTATGTTTCGTGTTAGGGTTTCAGTTAGGGTGAAGTTTATGTTAAGTGTGAGGGTTAGGGTTCGGGTTAGTTTTAGGGGTTGGGTTCAGGTTAGGGTCAGGGTTAGGGTTAGGGTTAGAGTTAGGTTTAGGGTTAGCTTTAGTTTTGGTTAGGGTTAGGATTTGAATGGATTTAGGTTAGGTTTAGGGTTCTGGATAGGGTGAAATTTTGGTTAAAGGTGAGGGTTCGGTTTAGGTTTAGGGTTAGAGTTATTGTTAGGGGTTAGGGTTAGGTTTGAGCTTATGGTAGGTTCAAAGTCTGGATTAAGGTTAGGTTAGGGTTATGGTCAGGGTTAGGATTAGGATTCCGTTTAGGGTGAGGGTTAGGATCAGAGTTATTGTAAGGGTTAGTTTTAGGTTGACATGTGCGCCAAGGTTAAGGTTATGGTTTGGTTTAGGGGTAGGGATAGGTTTAGTGTTAGGGTGAGCTTTAGTTTAGGGATAGGGTGAAGTTTAAGATAGAGTGAGGTTTAGGGTTAGGGTTATGGCTAAGGTTTGGTTTAGTTTTCAGGTTAATGTTAAGGTTGTGTTTCGTGTTAGGGTTAAGTTTACGGGTTCTGTTTACTTTTAGGGTGAGGGTTAGATTTTAGGTTAGGGTTAAGTTTAGTGTTAGGATTCGCGTTAGGGTGACGGTTTGTGTCAGGCTTTGTGGTTGGGGTGAGGGTTAGGTTTAGGGTTAGGGTTGGGTAGGGTTCGGATTATGGTTATGGTAAGGTGTTAGGGGTTAGAGATTTAGTTTAGGGTGAGGGTTTGGGTGAGTGTCTCGGTTAGTCACTGTGGTTCTGGTCATGCTTAGTTTTGGTTTATGGTTAGGGTTACGTTTATGATCAGGTTTAGGGTTAGTGTTAGAGTTAGGGTTAAGCTTTAGGTAAGGCTTTGGTGTTTGGGGTTAGGGTTTAGGTAAGGCTTTGGTGTTTGGGGTTAGGGTTTGGGTTGGGGTTAGGGTTTGGGTTCGGGTTAGAGTTATCGTTACGGCTTAGGGTTTCTCGTTAGTGTTAGTGTTAGGGTTAGACAGAGCATTAGGGTTAGGGTTGGAGGATACGGTTAGGGGTTAGGGTGACGGTTATGGTTAGTTTTATGGTTAAGGTGAGGGTTTAGGGTAAGTGTTATGTTTAAGGTTAGAGTTAGGGTTAGGGTTAGGTGTAGCGTAAATTTTCGGTTTAGGTTCAGGTTTTGAATTAGAGTTAGTGTTCTATTTAAGATCAAGGTTAGACTTAGGGTTAGGGTTAGGATTAGGTCTAGACTTAGGTTCAGGGCTAATGTAAGGCTTAGTTTTAGGGTTAGAGGTGGAGTAGCATTATGACTAGAGTTTGGTTTAAGGTTAGGGTTTGGGTTAGGTTTAGGTTTAGGGTTAAAGTTAGGGTTAGGGTTGGATGAAGTTTAGGATGGGGTGAGGGTTATTCTTATGGTTAGGGCTAGAGTTTGATTTTGTGTTCAGGTTAGTGTTAAGGTTAGGCTTAGGGTTCGGGTTCGGGTTCGGAATTTCGTTTAGGGTTAGTGTTAGGTTTAGATTCAGGGTTAGAGTGACATTTCGGTTCAGGGGGAGGGTTAAGATAAGGGTTAGGATTACGGTGAGGATTATACTTAGTGTTAGACGTTAGGTTTACGGTTAGGATAGGGTTAAGTTTAGGGTTCATGTTAGGGTTAGTGTTAGATTAGGGTTACTGTTCGTGTTTGGGTTAGGCTTAGGGATAAGTTTAGGGATAGCTTTAGGTTTAGGGTTGGGGATAGGTTTAGGGGTTAGGGTGAGAGTTAGCATTAGGTTTACAGTTAAGGTGAGGGTTTAGGGTAAGTGCTATGGTTAGGGTTAGTGTTAGAGTTAGGGTTAGGGTGAATTTTCAGTTAATAGTGAGGGTTAGGGTAAGGGTTAGGGTTAAGGTTTAGGTTAGATTTAGGATTAAGATTAGTGTTAGGGTTAGGTTTAAGGTCCGGGTTAGGGTAGGGGTAAGGTTAGGGTTAAGGCTAGGTTTACGGTCAGGGGTAGGGCTAGGTTAGGTTTAGGGTTAACTTTAGAGTTAGAGTTAGTGCTAGGGGTTAGGGTTAGGTTTAGGGTTAGGTTTAGAGTTATTGTTAGGGTTAGGGTAGAGTTAAGGTTAGGGTTAAGTTTAAAGTTAGGTAAGGGTTACGTTTAGGTCAGGGTTAGGGTTATTATTAGAGATAGGGTTAGGTTTAGAGAAAGGGTTAGGGTTCGTGTGAGGGTTAGTGTTAGGTTTACAGTTAAGCTGATGTTTTACAGTGTTACGGTTAGGGTCAGGGTTAGAGTTAGGTTTAGGGTTAGGTTTAGGTGTAGGGCTTGAGTGAGGCGATAGTTCAGGGTTAGATTTAGGGTGAAGGTTAAGATTATTGTTAGTGTAAATATTAGAGTTAGGCGTTTGTGTTAAGGTTATGATCAGGTTAAGTTTAGGTTTAGAGTTATAGTGAGGGTTAGGGTTAGGTTTTGGTGTTTGTGTTAATGTTAGGGTCAGGATTAGGGTAGCTTTAGGGTTAGGGTTTGGTTTAGGGTTAGGGTTAGGGTGAAGTTGAAGTTAAGGGTCAGGGTTGAGCTTAGTCTTAGCATTAGGGTTTAGGGTTAGGGTTAAGGTTAGGATAGGTTTTAGGGTTAAGATTAGTTTTAGGGTTAGGGTAAGTGTTAGGCTTAAGTCATGGTTAGGTTTAGGGCTAGTTTAAGGTTAGAGGTAAGGTTAGCTTAAGGGTAGTGTTTAGGTTTCGACGTTAGTGTGAGGGTTAGTGCTAGGTTTCCATTTCAGCTGAGTGTGTAGGGTAAGTTTTAGGGTTAGAATTAGGGTTAGAGATAGAGTTAGGGTCAGGGTTCGCGTTAAGTTTAGGGTTAGGGTTAGGTTTATGGTTAGAATTAGGGTTAGGGTCAGAGTTGGGGGATATTTAGTATTATGTTTCGTGTTAGGGTTTCGGTTAGGGTGAAGTTTATGTTAAGTGTGAGGGTTAGGGTTCGGGTTAGTTTTAGGGGTTGGGTTCAGTTTAGGGTCAGGGATAGGGTTTGGGTTAGGTTTAGGGTTCGGGTTAGGGTTAGGGTTAGAGTTAGGTCTAGGGTTAGCTTTAGTTTTGGTTAGGGTTAGGATTTGAATGGATTTAGGTTAGGTTTAGGGTTCTGGATAGGGTGAAATTTTGGTTAAAGGTGAGGGTTCGGTTTAGGTTTAGGGTTAGAGTTTTTGTTAGGGGTTAGGGTTAGGTTTGAGCTTATGGTAGGTTTAAAGTCTGGGTTAAGGTTAGGTTAGGGTTATGTTCAGGGTT